>NC_090265.1:1612002528-1612328362 GCF_040414725.1 Anabrus simplex | reverse complement strand
CAGGAAAGCTGAATCTTTCAGCATATGCCATATGTAGGCATCTGGGGGCGTGAAATCCGGGGAGTAGGAAGAGTACGGGAATACCATTCCATGAGAAACTAAGTGGTCGCCAATGTGTTGTTACTGAAGGAAAAGTGACTCCCTCGCGAAGTTGACTGTTTCCATTAGCGTTGCAGTGGCAGGTTTCAAGTTTTCTGTTTGATTTTCAGAGCTTTCTTATAATTACAATGATGTTTGTTTTGCTGCATTCTATGCTAGAAATACGTACCTGATTGATGCCATTCATTCCGTTAGTGAGCTTGTCGTTGGCGTTCTCCATGGCGAGATGATCTTCCTCCTCAGGAACTACCGCAAGAGACACGTGCGTGTCCTCTGCCACAGGTACTGATACAGCAGCATTGGTCTTCTTGGACAGGCTGCCTAAAGGTACGTCGTCCATACCTAGGGTAAAAATATGAAAGAGATCCGATATAAAAGCTAAAATCAAATTAACTGTCAATTACATGTATAATACATAAGACGGTTATGATAGGGATTACTTTTCGACATAATAAATACTTGTCTACGACTGTAGAAATACCTCGACAAGAGTTATGAGATAGGCAGCAGACAACAGTGTGATGTTAAACGAGGTGAGACGTGAGATTATGAGTTACACGTCGGGGATAAGTCCTCTCCGTTTTGATTACTGTGTTGATGGAGTTAAAAGTACCTGATGGGGACCACTGTAAGAACATAGCCTAGGTCTTGATATAAGGAAACATATTAATTGGGTTAATTCACAGAAACGGGATTATTAATGCAGCTTACAGATCAGATCCATTTATGGTTGTGAAGGCTTTTAGGGCTTATTGACAGGATGTAAAACATAGGGCGTATAGTAATTGTCTGCAAACGAATAAGGGTAAAAATTCTCCAGGACGAGGGCATTACACAGAAGACATGGATATGACTGGTGAGAAGTTTCAAACAGTACACAGTAAGCAGCTTCAGGATATAGAAAGAGTATGGGTGGCATACAGGGATGCTGTAGTAGAAACAGCAAGGGAATACCTAGGAACGACTGTGTGTAAAGATGACAAAAAGCGAACATACTGGTGGAATGATGAAGTGAGAGCAGCTTGTAAACGTAAAAAGAAGGCTTACCACAAATGGCTCCAAACAAGGGCTGAGGCAGACAGGGATTTGTACGTAGATGAAAGAAACAGAGCGAAAAAAATAGTTGTTGAATCCAAAAAGAAGTCGTGGGAAGATGTTGGTAATAACTTGGAAAGGCTAGGTCAAGCAGCAGGGAAACATTTCTGGACCGTAATAAAAGATCTTAGGAAGGGAGGAAAAAGGAAATGAACAGTGTTTTGAGTAATTCAGGTGAACTCATAATAGATCCCAGGGAGTCACTGGACAGGTGGAGGGAATATTTTGAAAGTCTTCTCAACGTAAGAGGAAATCTTCCTGGTGGTGTTGCAAACGGCCAAGCTCATGGGGAGGAGGAAAATGATGTTGGTGGAATTACGCTTGAGGAAGTGGAAGAGGTGGTAAATAAACTCCATAGTCATAAAGCAGCAGGAATAAATGAAATTAGACCTGACATGGTGAAGTATAGTGAGAAGGCACGGATGAAATTGCTTCATAGAGTTATAAGATTAGCTTGGAGTGTTAGTAAGGTACCTTTAGATAGGACATAATCAGAAATTGCGCCTATCTATAAGCAAGGGAACAGGAAGGATTGCAACAACTATCACAGTATCTCATTGATTAGTATACCAGGCAAAGTATTCAATGGAATCTTGCAAGGAGGGTGCGATCAGTGGTTGAGAGGAAGTTGGATGAAAACCAGTGTGATTTCAGACCACAGAGGGGCTGTCAGGATCAGATTATTAGCATGCGCCGGGTAACTGAAAAATGCTACGAGAGGAATAGACAGTTATACTAATAGAAACCGACTTTCAACCTGTTAGGTCGTGTTACGTACATTTAGTATGTGTTGAAGGGATGTTAGGTACAGAACAAAAATGGCCAACCGGACACCAGTGAGATCCGAACCAACGACGTCAGATTTCGCGTCGGTTGCTCTACCAATTGAGCTATAGTGGCCTAGGCCATCTTTGTTCTGTTGGAAAGGATCAAAGCTACAGGTCTGGCACTATTGCCATCACACTGTAGAGTGCGTTTAAATCGCCCGTTGAGGGCCAAGTCAATGAACATATGACAGGGTACCGAAGGAAAGATGTTCGCCGTACTGGGAGACTCTGGGGTTAAGGGGAGATTATTATTAATAATAATAATAATGTTATTTGCTTTACGTCCCACTAACTACTTTTTACGGTCTTCCGAGACGCTGAGGTGCCGGAATTTAGTCCCGCAGGAGTTCTTTTACGTGCCAGTAAATCTACCGACACGAGGCTGTCGTATTTGAGCACCTTCAAATACCACCGGACTGAGCAAGGAGGGGGGGGGGGAGATTATTAAAATCAATCAAATGCATTTGTGTTGACAATTGGGCTGCGGTGAGAATTGATGGTAGAATGAGTTACTGATTCAGGGTAGTTACAGGGTTTATACAAGCCTGTAATCTTTCACCTTTGTTGTTCGTAGTTTATATGGATCATCTGCTGAAAGTTATAAAGTGCCAGAGAGAGATTCAGTTAGATGGAAACGTAGTAAGCAGTCTGGCCTATGCTTACGACTTGGTCTTAATGGCAGATTGTGCCGAAAGCTTGCAGTGTAATATGTTGGAACTTGAAGATAGATTCAATCAGTATGGTATGAATACCTTTCGGAGGCTAAACTGATGTCACTAGGTAAGAAATCCAGGAGAATTGAATGTCAGATTGGTGATACAAAGCTGTAACAGGTAGATAATTTCAAGTATTTAGAATGTGTGTTCTCCTAGGATGGTAATATAAGTGAAATTGAATCAAGGTGTCGTAAAGCTAATGCAGTGAGCTCACAGTTGCGATCAACAGTACTCTGTAGGAAGGAAGTCTGCTACCGGACGAAACTATCTTTACATCGGTCTGTACCGGGCGAGTTGGTCGTGCGCGTAGAGGCGCGCGGCTGTGAGCTTGCATCCGGGAGATAGTAGGTTCGAACCCCACTATCGGCAGCCCTGAAAATGGTTTTCCGTGGTTTCCCATTTTCACACTAGGCAAATGCTGGGGCTGTACCTTAATTAAGGCCACGGCCGCTTCCTTCCAACTCCTAGGCCTTTCCTATCCCATCGTCGCCATAAGACCTATCTGTGTCGGTGCGACGTAAAGCCCCTAGCAAAAAAAAAAAAACATCGGTCTGTTTTCATACCGTCTTTGATTTACGGGAGCGAAAACTGGACTGACTCAGGACATCTTATTAATAAGTTAGAAGTAACAGACATGAAAGTAGCGAGAATGATTGCTGGTACATACAGGTGGGAAGGATGGCAGTAAGGCACTGGGAATGAAGAGACAAGGCTATGTTAGGGATGAACTTGGTTGATGAAGCTGTACGCATAAACCGGCTTTTGTGGTGGGGTCATGTGAGGCGAATAGAGGAGAATAGGTTACCTAGGATAATAATGGACTCTGTTATGGAGGGTAAGAGATATAGAGGGAGACCAAGACGATGATGGTTAGACTCAGTTTCTAACGATTTAAAGATAAGAGGTATGGAACTAAATGAGACCACATCACTAGTTGCAAGTAGAGGATTGTGGCGAAGTTTAGTAAATTCACAGAGGTTTGCAGACTGAACGCTGAAAGGCATAACTGCCTATAATAATGATGTATGTATGTATTGAATTTTCGCGTACCTCCCTTGCACCCAAGAGAACGCAGCACGTTTAGGACTGAAAGAACTCTGACAATCGCCCACAACCATTCACCACTCCATAGTTTATGTAACAACTATATTGAAGCTGTTAGCATAGACAATAACTTGGACTTCAACATATCGACGGCTTACTTCTAAAACCTCGTATCTCTCAATGCACTTCCTATCCATTTTCTTCCTTAACACTGGTCACGCCTCCCAGCCACATATGGATGTGCAGTCCATCAGAACAATTTTCGTTGTGTTCATTTTCCTGTGGGAGAGTGAAAGGATAATGAACCATTCATACATTAAAATGTAGGAGTGCTTAAATTCGTCTTGAAAACAACATCCCTACAATACGGTGTGGTAAGGTCCATTTTCCTTTACATAATAGCATAGGCAAATAAACACTACAAAAAAATAGTTCTGACGGATTGCATATAAATATGTGGCTGGGAGGCGTGACCAGTCTTAGGGAATATAATGGGTAGGAAGAACATTGTAAAATACGAGGTTTTAGAAGTAAGCCGACGATATCCATATTTAAATTCATAAAACGTTTTGCAGCAACACTGCCACAACACTAAGAATAAACATCACACTGAACGCTGTCAAAAAATAGTAGGTACTGAATAATTTGCTTATTAAGAAGTTTATATTTAGTTATTAAAATCTAAGACTTGTATCAATGTAGGCTAATTTAATGAATAACTTTTCTATTAAGAATTGCATTTTAAGTTATTACCTCCATATAGGGTTGGGTCGGGAAGGGCATCCGGTCGTACAAAACAGGGCAAAATCCACATGTGCTACACAGTTCGCACTCGCTACCCCACAAGTGTGGGAAAAGCGTTATGCCTGTTGCTCACGGTAAAATTTTCTGTCAAATTTACTGTACCATAACTTAATTTTATAAAATTTCTGTTGCTCACGGTCAAATTCAAGTTTTATAAAACCTTTGATAAAACTTTTCATAAAATAGGATATGTTCTATTCCGTAAAATTTAAAATTAATTTTACGGAACGAACCAATCAACAAAGCTGACATGACGATGATGCTGGCGCTACGCCGTGAGTAGATTGTGAAGCTCGATTGTAAACAAACACTTCTTTCTAAAATGGCAGTACCCGGGTGGACTAAGGAAGCTGTTAGTGTTTTACTGGACGAATACTAGAAATATCCTTGTTTGTACGAAGTTAGAACGCCACTTTACTACAACAGAAATGCAAGAAGAGGCGCAGACAAAACAATCGCCGAATTCCTATATGAATGCTGGTCTTCCAACCTCAACTAATTTTCAGCCAAGGACAGGAAGGTCATCCGGCCGCAAAACAGGGCAAAATCCACATGTGCTACACAGTTCGCACTCGCGACCCCACAAGTGTGATCCAATCCCGTGTCCAGCATTTCCTGGCATTTCTTTTCTTCCTTTTTACCACTGTACAACATAATATAATTGCAGCTAAAGCAGCAAGTTTTGCTTTATTTGTTGGAGCCATATTCTCAAACACACTGTAAGTTGAACAGTTGATTCTTGGTTAAAAAAGTTATCGATAGATGGCAGCACATAGATATCTTAGTTCAGAAGTGAGTTAATAGATGGCCACCCTGATGCTTCCACGGATTTTATAAAATAATTTTACCGTGAGCAACACAACTTGTTTTCACCAACTTTTTATAAAATTAATTGTACAACAAATTTTACGAAACATTTTGCCGTGAGCAATAGACATTAGAATAAGATTTAAGACTTGTATCAATGTAATGTAATGAATAATTGTCCGGCTCCATGGCTAAATGGTTTGCGTGCTGGTCTTTGGTCACTGGGGTCCTGGGTTCGATTCTCGGCAGGTTCGGAAATTTTAACCATCATTGGTTAATTTCGCTGGCACGGGGGCTGGGTGTATGTGTCGTTCTCATCATCATTTCATCCTCATCACGACGCGCAGGTCGCCTACGGGAGTCAAATCAAGAGACCTGCACGTGGCGAACCGAACATGTCCTCGGACACCCCCGGCACTAAACGTCATACGCCATTTCATATCAATGAATAATTTAGTTATTAAGAATTATTGTATTTTGAATTATTAAGACTTGTATCAATGTAATTTAATGAATAATTTAGTTAATATGAATTGTATTTTGGTTATTAAGATCTAAGACTTGTGTCAATGTAATTTAATAAGGAATTTAAAGATTTTTAGGTTTACTGTAATTGGGGTTTACTATCCTGTTGTAAATCGGAAATTAAATTCAGTAAATAATAAGCTTGAATAGATTTTTTCAAAATAGGAACGAACATAATATGAAGATATATATAGGAAGGAGAATGAGAGATTGGAATAATTTGTATGGGGATATTTTCGATCAATTTTCAAGTTCCTTGAAATCATATAAGAAAATAATAGGAAGACAATTAATTGAGAATCTGACACCTGGGCTACAGCTCTAAATGCAGGTAAGTGGAGAATGGATGATAATGATATTCTAGTCCACAGGTACACTGGGCATGGATGAAATTTAAATCAAAACATCAGCCAGGACTCGATGGTCTGCTGAATTTCGTCCTTGGCTGCGAATTGACTCAGACGTCTTCATTGTGCGAAAGAAATGTAAATTAGTGAGTGCCAGGTCTGGGATATAGGAGTAGTGAATACATCCGTCCATATAGGGTTAGAGCGAGAATGTGCATTCAGCCGTATAACTGAGCTAAAACTATGTATAGTGACATCTACAACCCCATAAAAGGAGAATAATAACAATAATAAGAGGCGTTCATCGATATATTTTCTTTGAAAGGTGTAATCATCATCATCATCATCTGTTTACCCTCCAGATTCGGCTTTTCCCTCAGACTCAGCGAGGGATCCCACC
This sequence comes from Anabrus simplex, assembly GCF_040414725.1. NCBI lineage: Eukaryota > Metazoa > Arthropoda > Insecta > Orthoptera > Tettigoniidae > Anabrus > Anabrus simplex. The sequence continues at coordinate 1,612,321,698 of NC_090265.1, read as the reverse complement.
TCTATCGCCTCAAGGGCAGTGTCCTGGAGCTTCGGACTCTTGGTCGGGGGATACAACTGGGAAGAATGACCAGTACCTCGCCCAGGCGGCCTCACCTGCTATGCTGAGCAGGGGCCTTGTGAATTTGAATTTGAATTTGAATTTATTGATCATGATTTACATGCCACTGAGACTGAAAAGCCCCTTTATGCAGCGTCTTCTTATAATACAATGCAGATAATGCAGATAATGCAGATCATCATCATCATCTGTTTACCCTCCAGATTCGGCTTTTCCCTCAGACTCAGCGAGGGATCCCACCTCTATCGCCTCAAGGGCAGTGTCCTGGAGCTTCGGACTCTTGGTCGGGGGATACAACTGGAGGGAGGGGAAGATTGGAAGGGATAGACAAGGAAGAGGGAAGGAAGCGGCCGTGGCCTTAAGTTAGGTACCATCCCGGCATTCGCCTGGAGGAGAAGTGGGAAACCACGGAAAACCAAATCGAACCCACCTCTACTCAGTTGACCTCCCGCGGCTGAGTGGACCCCGTTCCAGCCCTCGTACCACTTATCAAATTTTCGTGGCAGAGCCGGGAATCGAACCTGGACCTCCGGGGGTGGCAGCTAATCACGCTAACCACTACACCACAGAGGCGGACGAGAGGTGTAATACAGGGAGTAAAAGCAAATAAGAGAATTATACCTACAAATTCGGCATTTCCAGCATTTAAAGTACATTTATTTCAGATTATTTCATTTTATGCAGAAATATCTATACTTTTTTTAGTTCCATTTGGGCCTGCTATGGACCACGTGGTTCTTATCTCTAGCAGCTTTCTTCTTTGACCAGTACTCCTTCATTCTTGCACTGTGAATGTCTTTTGCTCCTGAGTCCATTTCACACCTCCTCCCGGACGTACTGTTTTTTCTGTTAGTGACTGGGGAGAGTTTGATGTTCTGATCAACGTTCTGTACCTATTCCTGTCATAAATTTCACTGGGAGCAATGTCCAATTCTTGAAGGTCTTTTCTGACGAGTCTTGCCCACTTGGCATTAGTCGCTTTCCCTCTAGAGATGGTGTGGAAGATTCTGGAGGTGAGCCTCTGATTGTCCATTCTCATGACATGACCGTAGAAGTTCAATCTCCTCTTCCTCATAGATGTTGTAATGCTCTCCAATTGTTGGTACAGTTCGTTGTTGTGCCTGATTCTGCACTTGCCTTCTTCTTTAATAGGGCCCATGATTTTTCTCAAGATCTTCCTTTCCTTCAGCTCCAGTTTTCTAAGTTGCCCTTATCTTACCATGTTTAGGCATTCTGAGGCGTATAGTACTGACGGTCTCACTACAGTAGTGTAATGCCTGATTTTGAGGTTAAGGGAGAGGGATTTGGATTTGTACATGCTCTTACATAGGTGGTAGGCCTTTTCCAATTTGATGCATCTGCTGTTCATGGCCTGATCTTCATTCATGTTTGGGGTTATCCATTCTCCTAGGTATTTGAAGGAGTTAGTCCTTTGTACTGTTTTGTCCCCCAGTAGGATTGATTTGGGTGCATCTTTGATGTTGGTGATAAACTGTGTTTTGTTGATGGCGATCTTCAGCCCTACTTTAGCTGCTATGTTGTCGAGAGAGGATAGTTGAAGGATAGCTTCCCCCACACTGGATGCCAGGAGTGTAAAGTCGTCTGCGAAGGCTAAACAGTTGACTGTTAACTTGTCTTTCTTGTAGCCTATTCTCAATCCAAAGTCATCCTTTAGCATTTTCGTCCACTCACGAATGACTTTTTCAAGTAGGCAGTTAAAGAGGATTGGAGATAGGCCATCCCCTTGTCTAGCACCTGTTTTAATCTCAAAGCTCTGGGACAGTTCCCCTCTGACTTTGATTCTGGCTGTAGTGTTGGTAAGAGTTGCTTTCACTAGATTCAAGGTTTTCTTATCTAGTCCCAGTTCAGCAAGTGCCTGGAAGAGTGGCTCTCTATCTACTGAGTCGTAGGCCTTCTGAAAGTCAGCAGATATTGCCACGTGGGTGAGGCGCTTGGGTTTTTGTAAGTGATGATGGTTTTGAGGTTCAGGATTTGTTCGGCGCATGACCTTGACTTGCGAAACCCAGCCTGGTACTCTCCGATGCAGGAGTCTAGTTATTTATTTATTTATTTATTTATTTATTTATTTATTTATTTATTTATTTATTTATTTATTTATTTATTTATTTATGTAGAGTTGATATAACAGCCTAACATTTTTTAACTGCTAAGTCCTCAGTCCCCAGAATTGAACTGTGGATCGTTGTAACAGTGAGATCTCATCACTTCTCAGAAGGCAGCCGCGGATCGAATCTCGGCCAATACATGAAAGGGAATGTAACGTCCCAGTGATTCAGATTTCACGTAAAACTATTGGGCCTGTGGCTAACATCACGATATTGAAAACCTCTTTGCAGTTCTTGAAGCCGGGAATGGAATCCTATGGGGAACTTTCTTTTTCTAGTTGCTTTACGTCACATCGACACAGATAGGTCTTATGGCGACGATGGGACGAGGAAGGGTTAGGTGTGGGAAGGAAGCGGCCGTGGCCTTAATTAAGGTACAGCCCCAGCATTTGCCTGGTGTGAAAATGGGAAACCACGGAAAACCATCTTCAGGACTGCCGACAGTGGGGTTCGAACCCACTATCTCCCGAATACTGGATACTGGCCGCACTTAAGCGACTGCAGCTATCGAGCTAGGTGTGGGGAATCTAATCTGTAAATATTGATTAACATGCATTATAAACGACAAGTTACTGCATATCTAAAATCTCACAGGAATATTTTTGTCACTTGAGGTTAAGGTGGATCTAAGGATTTCCTGCCTCTTCTTGCACATGAACCGCGGGTCAGTATCTTCCTGACAATCTTGCCAATAGGCGCAATGACAGAAATGTAACATCAAGGAACATACCGTCAGTGTCCTCGGTGGCGGGACAGCTCAGCATGTGTCGCTGCACGGGCTGGTATAGCATAGCCCCCAGCACAGAGTTGAGGGCTATACCTCCCAAGATGAGCATAGTACCTCTGAAGCCGTACTTCTCGAGCAGTAGTTGAATGATGGGCGGGGCAGCAATGAACCCCAGGCCTATGGCGGCCTGGCACAGCCCCATAGCCAGCGCTCTCCGTTTTGAGAAGTAAGAGTTGAAGGCGAGATACGACGAGGGGGCCACCAGTCCCAAACCAACTCCTGGAACATAGTGAAATGTAATTAATCCTCTATTCTGTAGTGACGATGTTTTGGAAGAAATATACGAGGTGTCATTTACTTAATTGTTACCGGGTTTTGGTGGTAGGTAGAGGTGTAAGAAGGTGCGGGCGTGTCACTTTTGATGTGTTTTTGTTTCGCTTGAAGTAAGAAGTGTGAACTTTCTCTTCTAGAGGACACTACTGAAGATCAACAATAGCGCACCCTAGTGCGGAGTCAAAGAACTATTTTGTTGGAGAAATTTTTATTTCAAAAGTTTCTGATACTCTTGGTGTCACTGACCTTATTGAATACAAAATTGAGGTTACGGATTCGATTCCTGTCCGTTTTCCACCGTATAGGCTATCTCCACCTAAAATGAAGGCTCTGAAGGAAATCATCGATCAGATGTTGAAGGACGGTATTATTAGGCCCTCTAAGTCAGCGTATTCTTCGCCTATTTTTCTAGTACCGAAACCCCAAGGAGGTTTCAGGCCTGTCATTGATTACAGGGCTCTCAATCGGAAGGTGGTGTTACAATCTGTGCCCCTTCCCGACCTTCATTCTTGTTTTTCATGGTTTCGTAAGGCCAAGTTCTTCACCATCTTGGACTTAAATCACTACTTAGATGATGTCGTAGTATTTTCAGAGACTTAAATCAGGCCTATAATCAAATTCCCCTTGCCGAAGAGTCTAAACACCTTACAGCGTTTGCCACGGACTGGAATTTATACGAATACAACCGCGTGCCTTTCGGGCTCCCCACGGGGGCAGCTGTGCTCACTAGGCTACTAGATAGGGTCTTCTCCGACATCAAATTCGAGTACATTCCTTGAAATATCATTCTGCATGTGTTTTAGTGGAGACTGGAATGATTGTCTGTCCCATCATATCAAAATTCATGAGAAATTTTCAGCAGAATGTTGTCATAACTATATGCAAGAAAGCCGGTGCTCACAAGTGTGAAAACTACCACAACATTAATTTAGTACCTCATGCCTGAAAAATTTTAACACGTATTATTTACAGAAGTATGGAAAGGCAATTCGAAACAATTGGGAGAAGATCAAAATGGCTTCAGAAGAAATGCAGGAAAACGTGAACAATCCTGGCTTTACGTTCGATCTTAGAGGATCGAATTAAGAAGGGCAAACCTACATACAAGGCATTCGTAGATATTCAAAAGGCATTTGATAATGTTGATTGGACCAAGCTATTTGAGATTCTGAAGGTGATCAGGATCAAATACCGAGAACGAAGAATTACCTACAATCTGCATAAAAATCAGTCTGCAGCGATAAGAATCCAGGGCTTAGGAAAAAAAAAGCAGCAATCCAGGAAGGAGTGAGGCAAGGTTGCAGTTCCTCTATGCAGGAAATATTAGATTAGGAAATTGTCTTAAAGGAAGTATATGAGTATTGTTACTAGAGTAGTAAAATAATTAACGATGACAGAAGTAAAGAGACATAAAATGTAGACTAGCACAAGCAAAGAAGGCCTTTCTTAAAGAAAATAAATTTGCTCACTTCGAACACTGATATAGGAATTAGAAATATGTTTTCGAAGACTTTCGTCAGGAGCATGGTATTTTATGGAAGTGAAACATGGACATTAACGTGCTCAGAAAGAAAGAGAATATAATATTTTGAAATGTGGTGTTACAGAAAAATGCTGAAGGTGAGACGGGTAGGTAGAATCGCAAAAGAAGAGATACTGAATCGAATTGGTGAGAGAAGATCGATTTGGCTAGATTTGACCAAAAGAAGAAATAGAATGATAGTACACATCTTAGGACAGACAGAATTTGTGCAGTTGGTTTTTGAGGGAATTGTAGGCGGTAAGAACGGTAGGGGTAGCTGTATGTGACAAGTAGATTAGAGCAGATGTAGGATGCAGCAGTTACGTAGAAATGAAAAAGGTTAGCACAGGATAGGGTGGCATGGAAGCTGCATCAAAACAGTCTGTGGACTGATGACTGAAACAACAACAAGAAATACATTTGAAACCACAGGTTAATTTACCGAAATCTGGTAGTCCTAAGACTTTTATGACCTAAGAAAATCAGATGAAAGTGGCTCTAATATTTTTGAACAGTCCAAAAAAAGTCAACACAACGTGCTTCCATAGACCTACCCATACATACGAGATTAAACTGGATTTCTCTATTGAACAATGTACAGTACAGTACAGTGCATACCTACTAAGTGTAAGGCTACTTTTGGCCCACCATGTATAGTCTAAATTTGAGAATAATAAGGAGTAAACGAAAGGACTTCAACATTCACAACTTTAAAATAACTAATTTTAAGATATATTTTGTACTGTCCGACTCGCTGGCTGAATTGTCAGCGTACTGGCCTTCGGTTCAGAGGGTCCCGGGTTCGATTCCCGGCCGGGTCGGGGATTTTAATCGCTTCTGATTAATTCTTCTGGCTCGGGGACTGGGTGTATATGTCCGTCCCAACACTCTCCTCATCATATTCAGACAACACACTACACTACCAACCACCACAGAAACACGCAATAGTGCTTACATCCCTCCATAGAGAGGGTTGGTGTCAGGAAGGGCATCCGGCCGTAAAAACAGGGCCAAATCCACATGTGCGACGCAGTTCGCACCCGCGACCCCACAGGTGTGGGAAAAAGCGGCAGGAAAAGAAGAAGAAGAAGAAGATATATTTTGTACTACAATGTATGGCTGAAACACGAATGTACATGGAAATATATAAAAATAATCGTACGTCAACAAAGTATCAATGTCAGGCCGCTTCTTCAAATACAGTGTGTTGGTCTGAAGATAAGTGTAAACTAATTTCCGATCATATTAATTTACCTGAAATTTAAAACAAGTTACTTTAATACCAACTTACGACGTTAATGAAGGAAAGGATTTAGGATTAAAGTCATGGGCTATGATGATAATGACAGACACCCCTATTTTCATCCCAGCACTGTCTGACAACAGCTAGCCATAAAGTTCAGGCCCTGGAAGATTTACTTATTCTATTCTTTACTATTCTATTCTCCAACGTATACCTGTACAACTGTACAAGAATAACTCGTTGTTTTTATAATCAGTAGATACGTGTGTATCCTAAGTAATGTTTCTGGACATAACTTAACAAATTCAATTGGCCAATTCAACAGCAAACTGTCGTAAATATCCCAAAATGAATTTAGCTTTAAAACGACACGATGCTGGTAATTCGCGATTGTATTCATCTTTCGCTTTTGTGACCCCTTTTAGGGATATGTCACGATTGTTTTATCCAGATCCCCTTAGTTCACGAACATTGGCCAAAATCATTTCTATATCTAACATGTCGTGATTAACGCGATCTTCACAAATACTCGCCCCTGATCATCGGTTCTCCTGTTCTCACGACTACCGCGATTCATGTAGAATTTAAATTGGGCAATTCACAGACGAACTGTAAGCTGTTTTGCCCTGTCATGCTCATGCGTACTAGGCTTGCTAATCATTGCCATTGAAATAAGTGACCATTGACGTCAACAAGTCGTTAAATCTGATCTTCAACAGATGCGGTCCTCCCTCCCCAGCATCAAACTTTCAAATCTGGTGCCAAGCCTTGCCAGCTGCTCCTTAAATTCCAGGTAATTTTACACATCCAAAATCTCTTCGCGAGCGAAAGGTAAATATTTTCACTTTCGCTATATGATAGCGATTAGTGTTGCCAACTTAGCTGATTTTCCGCTAAATTTGGCGGAATTAGAAAACTGTCGGCGGAGAAATGTATCGTTTAGCGGACAGCGGAATATTTGGCGGAATTCTTGATTTATTATAGCGGAATTTGGTGTTTTATCCATTTTACGTTCTTTTTTGATTTGTACTCCATGCTGCCTCCGAGCTATTCCGCATTTCTTGTCAGGAGCTAGCAGTCACATGAGGAAAACATGTTATTTGGATATGATGTTATGAGATCATGGTATCATAAACTTCTAATGCGTGGGGAAAGGGTAGGTACTTATCTCTTAGTTGACGAATGACGACGGATAATGAAACTGTGAGAGAGTAGCATTTATATTCATGCTATGAAGGAAGACCGACTGGCCTGTTTTGTGTGTTGCCCTTAAGATAGGGGATTCACCTAGTTTGCACCAGGCACTGAAACGCCTACCTACAAGTTTTAGCTCGCCGGCTCCCAGGGAGGGGGTTAATCCCAGTGAAACTCACAGATCAGGTGAGTGCAGATATTTCCTTCTATTATTATTATTATTATTATTATTATTATTATTATTATTATTATTATTATTATTGCTTATTTTATTGCTTCTTATTTGATATCGGATTTCTTGGCGGACGTTTAGTGGACTTTAAGTAGTATTTAGCGGATCTTGAAAATATAAGTTGGCAACACTGATAGCGATTAACTCTGTATTCGTCCGTGTTTAGTCTCAGGAATTAACTTGATACTAATTTCTGATGAAGGCTGAGGGCCATATGTGTTCTCGTAATTGCAAGCCGCGTTTCAGGTTAACCAAGTTCATTCTTATCCCTTCGTTTAAATATCTCTAAACAAGGTTACACTGAATTTCCTTATTTTCACAACAGACAAATGCTGAGCCTGTAATTAATCTCTGATTGCACGCCACCTATCTCCGAAGAGACCGCGCTCCTCTGTCGGTCTGTAACGAGTGTATAATTTGTGTATTTTTTTATAATTATAACTTTTGTTTGTTTTATCTGTATGTGTATGTTTGTTAAGTGTTAGTGTTTGTGTGCACCAATGTGTGTGTGACCGGGAGATTAGTCCATTATAGCGTTGGCTGACACAGTAATTACCTGTGTGCCAGTACGCGGTAGTCCTGGGTGGTCGCCCATCCAGGTACTGACCACGCCCTTAGTGGTACTGCAACGGGACTGTACCGATGGTGTTGCGCAGTGACTGTCACATATTAGTAATGTGAGTGTGCGGATGTTACATTTTGAATAAAAACAGCATCTTAAATGGGCAACGTAAGTGTTTGTGCACCCGCCTTGGTTTCCGGTTTCTGGTGTTTCAAGGTTTGAGAGTGGATCGAGCGTTGGATTTAGAAGGCGGCGTTTGATGGTTTTAGAAGTGAGAAGGGATTGGGGGATGGGGGTACTAACTTAATATACTGGTGATAGTAGACGAATAAGTTTGAGTGGTGTCTTTAAAAGTAAGAAAGATCACAATATGAGGATAAAGTTGGAATTCAAGAGGACAAATTTGGGAAAATATTCGTTTATAGGAAGGGGAATAACTTACCAAGGGAGATGTTCAATAAATGTCCAGTCTCTTTGCAATCATTTACGAAAAGCTAGGAAAACAACAGATAGGGAATCTTCCATCTGGGCTACTGCCATAAGTGCAGATCAGTAGTGACCGATTTTCATAACTAACAGCGAAGTACAAATCAAGCTCAGGAAATATACGTTTTTCTTTTGCTAGTTGTTTTACGTCGCACCGACACAGATAGGTCTTAGGCGACGATGGGACAGGAAAGGGCTAGGAGTGGGAAGGAAGCGGCCTTGGCCTTAATTAAGGTACAGCCCCAGCATTTGCCTGGTGTGAAAATGGGAAACCACGGAAAACCATTTTCAGGGCTGCCGACAGTGGGGTTCGAACTTACTATCTCCCGAATACTGGATACTGGTCGCACTTAAGCGACTGCAGCTATCGAGCTCGGTGAAATATACGTATAAACTGTGATGTTATATGTAGTGCACATTCTAAACAGTGGTGAGCTTCTATAACATACTGTTTTAGAAATCGGAAGAAATAAGGGATGCCTATGTCTTAAACTTCATTTCCGGGTATTGAACGAGACTTGTTTTGGAAATTAATTGTTATCTGCCGCATTATTGATAACTCTATGGTGGTATGTTTGATCATTTATTACACGTATATTTAATATACTCGTACCCTTACACATTATCCTGCAAGAAATCACAAAATTAGGCCTATCAAATGCAAGTTTACAACCAATCACATGATAGGAAGAAGATAAATGTTTCACCTGATATAATACTGTAGGTGATGACGATCTGCACCATGCTGTCCGTGAAGATGGTAAGCATGACACCCAGGGCGAAGAGCAGGCCTCCGATTATGGCTACCATCCTGTACGACATGCTCTGTAGAAGGTGGTTTGTGACCAGACCTACAAAACAAATACTCATACAGACAAAAACACTGTCATTATCAGCTCCTTGACAAGTCTAATGTAACTTAGCATCTGCTGAATCTGAAATGTGTTTTATTTAATTTTGCTAATACTGGATCACGTGTGAAATATATTTACAAGAACACGTCCAGGTTTTTACAAAGGAAATTAAATCCTCAACACACACAACAGAATCACACCTACATATCACGTTGGTTGCCACAATATATGCAATGACATCCTTACCCATGTGTCACAGTAAGAGAAGGGCAAATAAGGACCAAAGAGAATGCACAAGTCCCAGAATTGCCTGTTAGATGACAGTCAATCAATCAATCAATCAATCAATCAATCAATCAATCAATCAATCAATCAATCAATCAATCAATCAATCAATCAATCAATCAATCAATCAATCAATCAATCAATCAATCAATCAATCAATCACTACTGATCTGAATTTAGAGCAGTCGCCCAGATGGCAGATTCCCTATCAGTTTTTTCCCTAGCTTTCTCATAAATGATTGCAAAGAAATTGGAAATGTATTGAACATCTCCATTGGTAAGTTATTCCAATCCCTAACTCCCCTTCCTATAAAATTTATCCTCTTCAATTCCAACTTTATCTTCATATTGTGATCTTTTCTACTTTTAAAGACATCACTCAAACGTATTCGTCTACTAATGTCATTCCACGCCATCTCTCCGCTGACAGCTCGGAACATACCACTTAGTCGAGCAGCTCGTCTCCTTTGTCCCAAGTCTTCCCAGCCCAAACTTTGCAACATTTTTGTAATGCTACTCTTTTGTCGGAAATCACCCAGAACAAGTCGAGCTGCTTTTCTTTGGACATTTTCCGGTTCTTGAATCAAGTAATCCTGGTAAGGATCTCGTACACTGGAACTATACTCTAGTTGGGGTCTTATTAGAGACTTATATGCCCTCTCCTTTACATCCTTACTACAACCCCTAAACACCCTCATATCCATGTGCAGAGATTTGTACCCTTTATTTACAATCCCATTTATGTGATTACCCCAATGAAGGTGTTTCCTAATATTAACGTATTAACAGTTTCATGTCTATGTACTATTGAGCATTCCCTGTGTGCTATATTACAAGTAGAAACTGTTACTGATGTGCCATAACATAGTACGTTCCATTAAAGATGCTTCTACGTGATGATTCGCTGTGTTCCTCATGGCACACAGACGAACTTTGTCTAAGGATCACCGGTGATCCTCATGGCAGCCAACGTGATATTCAGAGTGTAACAGTAAAATATGGCCGAACTTTGAGGACATATTCCTTACACGTAGAAGAAGACAAAACGTTATATGTAAATGGGTACGGAAACGCTTTATTTCCATGTTAGAACTGATTTTCTACTGCTCTATACTTAGTACATTAATCATGGGAAACGGACAGATATCCGCCAAGTTAGTGTCTTGGCAGATGCAAACTGTATGAAAGTGCGGATAATTTTGCTGATAATTTCTAAATAATGACGTTTATTGATTTTCACTCAGGTATAGCTTTTGCTTGTGGTTAGGTGACCCTTGACATTGGTATGTGAGAATACTGATACATAAAGAGCCTTGAAACCATAAAGCCGTAAATCTGATCTAAGACTAACTGGCTCCTTCCCACAATTAATGGAAGGAAGGAACAAAGATCAATTCGTCGGTAGTTGTCGCAAGAGGAAATCCCTCATAAACCTGTGACTGTAGGGGTTCTGGTGCCAGGTGTCAGGCCTATTGTATTATGTTACAGATATATCCGTTTCAGTACCTTGGGTGTAATATACTCTAGTTATATATTTAAATTATCCCGTATAACCATTTGCGGATGCGGATGCGAGTACAGATAAAGGAAGTGCGGATGCGGGTACAGATAAAGGAAGTGCGGATGCGGATATTATTTTGTGTATCCGCGCAGGGCTCTATGATACATGAATCAACAAGCCGTAGCAGGGATACATCAGCTCATCCGGGATTCAATGCACGTGTTCCTGTCTGCTTCCCATGAGTAATGTACTATATCGAGTTGTAGAAAATCAGTTATAACATAGAAATAAAGCGTTCCCGGACCCATGTCCATATATTTTCTTCTTTTACGTGCGAGGAAGGTGTCCCGAAAGTTTGCGGTACCTTATTGTTACATGGTTTATAAACTCCCTATTTCTGCCTCATTTTACAGCTATACTGAGACAAGAGAACGTTTCAACAGTTAAAATTGCCACCACATGTAATTTATTACCTCCCTCTTCTTCTTTATCAGTTTACCCTCCAGGGTAGATTTTTCCCTCGGACTCAGCAAGGGATCCCATCTCTACCGTCTGAAGGAGAGTGTCCTGGAGCTTCAGACTCTGGGTCGGAGAATACAACTGGGGAGGATGACCAGTACCTCGCCAGGCGGCCTCACCTGCTATGCTGAACCGGGGCCTTGCTGGGGGATGGGAAGATTGGAAGGGATAGACAAGGAAGAGGGAAGGAAGCGCCGTGGCCTTAAGTTAGGTACCATCCCGGCATTTGCCTGGAGGAGAAGTGGGAAACGACGGAAGAAGACTTCCAGGATGGCTGAGATGGGAATCCATCCCACCTCTACTCAGCTGACCTTCCGAGGCTGAGAGGACCCCGTTCTAGCCCGCGTACCACTTGTCAAATTTCGCGGCAGAGCCGGGAATCGAACCCGCGCCTCCGGGGGTGGCAGTCTAACCACTACACCACAGAGGCGGACTACCTCCCTCTTACAATAAAATATACCGAACGTCTCACAACCACGATCTTTTAACCTTAAAAGAATGTTTCTTTCAGCAAAGTGTTTGCATCTTCTTCGCTTTGTTGATGCGTACATCCCTACACAACCCCATCCATCGGCATGAGTTCGAACTATGAATTACGAACTACTATTAAATTGTTTTCAATCAGTACTCTGAAGGGGTACAGCGGGCCTCGAGAGTTGCGCCCTCTCACAAGCCAGGGAGATTTGAAACTGTGGTTTTAAGGTGCGGAGAAGGTCAAGGGGTTGGCGGCCGTGGACAAAAAAAAAAAAAAAGGATCTGTCCCGGCATTTAACTTAGTGAAGGAGAGTGGACAACCACGGAAAACCATCGAAATGCAAATCTTTGAGCAAAGCCAATTAGATCTACGCTGAGCTAATTATTAGAATGACACGTTAAGTCGGCCGTGCTCTGAGTTGTGCTCCCTTCCACAGCGATACTAAGAAAACGAGAATGTTTAGAACGGTTGAAATTGACATCAGATATAGATAACAAAACAATAGAATAGTGACCATCATATCGTCCCTGTTCTGCCAAAACGACGAATGTTACAATGTTCTTCCTATCCATTATTTCCCTTAAGACTGGTCACGCCTTCGAGCCACATATTGATATTCGGTCCATCAGAACAATTTTCGTTGAGTACATTTTCCTATGTGCGTGTGTAAAGGAAAATGAACCTTACTGTACCATACTGAAGGAATGTATGTTTGCATGACATTTACCCACTCCTAGAGTGTGATGTATTTAAGGTTAATTTTCGTTTACACACGCGCATAGGAAAATGAACTCAACGAAAATTGTTCTGATGGACCGCATATCAATATATAGCTGGAAGGCGTGACCAGTCTTAAGGGAAATAATGGATAGGAAGAACATTGTAACATTCGTCGTTTTGGCAGAACAGGGACGATATCTAAAGAGTTTATTGAAAGTAATTTCTGTCAGTGAAAGAATGGTTCTTAACCGTTCTGGCATATGCAATGACATTATCTTTATCTATAGCCAGGAGACAGAACTCTTGCCACTGAGTTTATGGAATGACATTTGGCATATTTTCATCGTGAATGTTTCATTGTAGGCATTTCCATGGTAGATTTATGATTCAGGCAAAGTGGAATTCAACATGCTTGGCTCTTTCTTATTAAAATGTCTCATTCGGTGACGCGAGGTTGTCATTTTGGTGCTAATAGCAACATTGGCACCATCTACGGTAGTTATAACTGTGTAAGATTTTTATTCATGAGACACATTAATATGCCAATTTCAAAATTTAATTACTTTTCAGTAGTAATTTCGCCTGTCAAAGACAGGCTTACACATTAATTTAACCGGATGAGTTAGCCGTGCGGTTAGGGGCGCGCAGTTGTAAGCTTGCATCCGAGTGCGTTCGAACCCCACTGTCGGCAGCCATTGACAGAATAAATTTTGTCTTACGACGACTGAATACTATGCCAAAAATAAGAGCTTGTTAATAAATCCTAACAAAATTCAGACTATAATATTTGGTACCTAACTTAAGGCCACGGCCGCTTCCTTCCCTCTTCCTTACCTATCCCTTCCAATCTTCCCATCCCTCAACAAGGCCCCTGTTCAGCATAGCAGGTGAGGCCGCCTGGGCGAGGTACTGGTCATTCTCCCCAGTTGTATCCCCGACCAAGAGTCTGAAGCTCCAGGACACTGCCCTTGAGGCGGTAGAGGTGGGATCCCTCGCTGTGTCCGAGGAAAAAGCCGACCCTGGAGGGTAAACAGATGATGATGATGATGACCAAAAGAAATGTTAACTTTTTAAAAAGTAGACATGTACCCCCAATTATATTAAATAAAACTGTCGTGCCCTATTGTACGTCAGTAAGAAACTTGATGTTATAATGACTGAGACGCTAAAGTTTACTGAACGAGTGACAAATACATGCCATAAAGTTCAGAAACCCTTTTTTCCTCTCAAACGCTATTCTACTATATTTCCAAAGCACCTTAAATACAACTGGTAAAATCCCTAATCTTACCTATACTATTGTGACACTGTACTCACGGACATATCTCAAGACAGTAACAAGATGCTCGAACGGAGTATAATTACGTGTATCATTTATATTTAAGCAGCGATATGATTCTCACGCCAAAGGCCGTAGCCGTGTTGAAACACCGGATCCCGTGAAATCTCCGAAGTTAAGCAACATTGGGCGTGGTCAGGAGTTGGATGGGTTGCCACGCGCTGTTGGTGGGGGTAAGGGAATGTAGGAGCGGAAAGGAACTGGCCAACGTACCGCACGTAAACTCCGGCTCAGGAACACCTCTGCGGAGGTTCGGATCTGCCTTCGGGCAGAATAACCCTTACCTACCTACATGATTCTCACATTTCACCTTATTATAGGGAGTTGTCATGGCTTTGTGTTCGTGAACGTCGCAGTCTCCGCACGTTATCCCTTCTGCATCGAGTACTAAATTGAAGTGTTCCGGAGTACCTATTATCAAACGTAACTACCTCTCTTCCTATCACAACCACGATACACGATCTGGTTCCCCTTTAAATAAATGTCTCAGTCACTCCAGGGCTTACCACCGCTCCTTTGTAGTCACTGCCGCTAGGGTGTGGAATACCTTCTCTACTAGCATTAGAGATTTGCGTTCTCGAAGGAGATGGATTGCCGAAATCACTTGCTGAATACTTCTAAGTGACTAGTACGGTGAGTGATGTGTGAATAAGTACGTGAATGAGAATATCTTCATAAAAATTAGAAATTTTGTTACTAGTTGTAGATTTTTTACTGCATTTCCTTCTTTTATTATTACTATTGTCAGTTTTATAATTGTCCACCCCTGTGGTGTAGTGGTTAGTGTTAATAGCTGCCACCCCCGGAGGCCCGAGTTCGATTCCCGGCTCTGCCACGAAATTTGAAAAGTGGTATGAGGGCTGGAACGGGGTCAATTCAGCCTCGGGAGGTCAACTGAGTAGAGGTGGGTTCGATTCCCACCTCAGCCATCCTCGAAGTGGTTTTCCGTGATTCGCCACTTCTCCTCCAGGCAAATGCCGAGATGGTCAAATGGACTGTATTGTGATTGACCTGTCTAAAGCATTTGATAGGGTGGATCATGGGAGACTACTGGCAAAAATGAGTGCAATTGGACTAGACAAAAGAGTGACTGAATGGATTGATACATTTCTATAAAATAGATCTCAGAGAATTAGAGTAGGCGAAGCTTTATCTGACCCCATAATAATTAAGAGGGGAATTCCTGAGGGCAGTATTATTGGACCTATCTGTTTTCTTATATATATATATATACAGTATATACACGATATGAGTAAACAAGTGGAAGTTATGTTATTGATGTTATTCTGTATAGAGTAATAAAAAAGTTACAAGATTCTGAGCAACTGCAACGTGACCTCGATAATCTTGTGAGATGGGCAGCAGGCAATGGTATGTTGATAAACGGGGTTAAAAGTCAGGTTGTGAGTTTCACAAATAGGAAAAGTCCTCTCAGTTTTAATTACTGCGTTGATGGGGTGAAAGTTCCTTTTGGGGATCATTGTAAGTATCTGGGTGTTATATAAGGAGAGATCTTCACTGGGGTAATCACATAAATGGGATTGTAAATAAAGGGTTCAGATCATACCAGAACATACCATTGCCTGCTGTCCATCTCACAACATTTTCGAGGTCACGTTGCAGTTGCTCACAATCTTGTAACTTGTTTATCACTCTATAGAGAATAACATCATCCGCAAAAAACCTTACCTCTGATTCCACTCCTTTACATATATCATTTATATATATAAGAAAACATAAAGGTCCGATAATAGTGCCTTGAGCTTGTACAGTATGCGGACTGAATTATTCGAATAATTGAACTGCGAAAACAGCGAAAGAGAGAGAGAGAGAGAGAGAGAGAGGGGTGTCCCGTACCAGATATTTTGTTCCTGTGTAGCCTGTATAACAATGAGTAACAATTGGCTTCTCGTCGCACCGACACACATAGGTCTTATGGGGACCATGGGATAGGAAAGGGCCAGGAGTGGGAAGGAAGCGAGCGTGGCATTAAGGTACAGCCTCAGCATTTGCCTGGTGTGAAAATGGGAAACCACGGAAAATCATCTTCGGGACTGCCGACCGTGGAGTTCGAACCTCACAATCTCCAAGCTCACCGCTGAGCGCCCCTAACCGCAGACCAACTCGCTCGGTATATACAGCAATAAATTAGTGTTAGTTAATAAATCTTAGACTAAACACTGCCAGTCACATATTTATTTACCTACTATCCGCCTCCACGTTACAATTGGTCATTTAGAATGTGAAATTATACGTAAAGAACAATTTGCACGGCTGACGAACTGAAGAATTGGAGACAACTCACCAGTGAAGTTGACGGCCGCTGCGAGGGCGTTCATGATGACGGTGGCTCCTGTCGTTTGTGCCCCTAGCTTGTCCAGAATACCTTCAAAGAGCAAACCAAATGCGCTGTACTGGGCTGTCGTTGAGATCTGAAACACAGACCCTTTACATTACCTCTACTTCTTCAGGCTACCGACAGAATGTATCGGTCAATGCAGAACAACAATCACAAACACTTTCAAGCAATAATGCAGCAACATGCCAGCTGATGGTCATTTCATGAGTACTGACTTGCCTCTTCCATTCTTGCAGACTGTGAGACAAGAGATGACCTAGTGATATGGCGTAAGGACTATTTAGCTCGCAGAGATTAGGTCTCCTAATATCGAGATAGAATTATGCTTGCAATGATAAATACTATTATTGGTTGTACGTTCAACTAACTACCTTCATGGCGTTTGGAGACGCCTAGGAATAGAAGTATTTTCTCCAGTAGTTGCATTACCTGATGTAATCTACCGACACGAGGTTGTCGTGATTGATCACCTTCGAATACCATGAAGCTGAACCGGGATAGAACCCGTAAATAATAATAATAATAATAATAATAATAATAATAATAATAATAATAATAATAATAATAATAATAATAATAACAATAATAATAATAATAATTTTACGTCCCACTAACTATTTTATGGTTTCCGGAGACGCCGAGGTGCCAGAATTTTGTCCCGGAGTATTTAACGTGCCAGTAAGTCTACTGACACGAGGCCGGCATATTTGAGCACCTGCAAATACCACTGGACTGAGCCGGGATCGAACCTGCTAAGTTGGGCTCAGAAGGCCAGTGCTCTACTGTCTGAGTTACTCACGTGGACATAACCCATAAACTTAGGCTCAGAAGGTCAGTTCAGTACCGTCTAAGACACAAAGAACCCCTGCGAGACAAAGTTGCTGCAACTCTGCGTCACCGAAAAATATACGAAGTAGTTAGTGGCACGTAAATCCAAAAACATTATTAACATTATTTGGTTGGATGGCTAAATCAACAGAAACACCATTAGCTGTCACAAAATAAGGTAGACGTCACTGAAAGGTCCTCCAAGGGAAAATAGATGCAACGTAGTATCCGGTTGCTTTTCTCACTGAACCAGAATGTGCTATCACATATCATAGGCCAACCCTCTATACTGTACGACTTAACCCTATAAGTGGCATTATCACATAATTCGCCCCACGAAATACAAGGACTTTCTTCTTCTCCCTGGCCTTTTGTCACTTCCTTGTGATCGGCAGTTGGTGTGGATCTGTCGCAGTTTTAGGGCTTGGTGCCCTTCCCAAAATCAGTCCTCTTTGGAGAGATGTATCCAGTAATGTGTATTTCTGTGGTGGTCTGTAGTGTGATGTGTATAGTGAATGAAGAGAAGTTTATTAAGATGAATACAAACACCCAGTCCCTAAGCCACAATAATTAACCGTTCGCAGTTAAAATTCCCGTCCTGGGTGCGAATCGAACTCGGGCCTCAATGATCTGAAGGCCAATATGGTACCCATTCAGCCAAGGAGCTAAAAATGAGACGAGTCAGTGTGTTAAAACTGTGCTAACCGATACCAGAAAGGGCTGAAAACACTACATCTTGCCAGATATAATAATAATAATAATAATAATAATAATAATAATAATAATAATAATAATAATAATAATAATAATAATAATAATAATAAGACGGGGTCCACTCAGCCTAGCGAGGTCAACTGAGTAGAGGGGGAAGGGTTCGATTCCCACCTCAGCCATCCTCGAAGCCATTTTCTGTGGATTCACACTTCTCCTACAGGCAAATGTCGCGATGGCCACAGCCGATTCCTTCCCTCTTCCTTATCTATCCCTTCTGATCTTCCCATACCTCCGCAAGGCCCCTGTTCAGCATAGCAGGTGAGGCCGCCTGGGTTAGGTAGTGGTCCTCCTCCCCGGTTTCATCCCCTCGATCCATTGTCTCACGCTCCAGGAAACTGCCCTTGAGGCGGTGGAGGTGGAGTCCTTCACTGAGTCTGAGGGAAAAACCAACCCTGGAGGGTAAACGAATTGAGAAAAGAAAGAATAATAAATGGCGTTATGCGTTTAATATCCCAACGATCATTAACAACGGAAATTTTTACCGAAAGAGTTTGACTATATCTACTGGCAAGAGTATCTTGCATGAAAGTCCTTTTAAATGTGAACTTACTCAACCGGAATTCGCTCTCATAACCTTGAACTACCCACCTGGCGACCATGATCATTAAGACGTCATGTATTTACGATCTGACACCTTGCCGAGCAAGAGATAGGTAGCTAGTATAATTGTAAGAATAAGAGTAGGGTAATTATATACTGTAATAAAAGGGAATATTGAATTGCAACTGTTGAAAATTATTTATTTATTTATTTATTTATTTATTTATTTATTTATTTATTTATTTATTTATTTATTTATTTATTTATTTATTCTTTCTTTCTTAATCCGTTTACCCCCCAGGGATGGTTTTTCCTTCGGACTCAGCGAGGGATCCCACCTCTACCGCCTCAAGGGCAGTGTCCTGTAGCGTGAGACTTTGGGTCGGGGATACAAATGGAGAGGAGGACCAGTACCTTGCCCAGGTGACCCCACCTGCTATGCTGAACAGAAGCCTTGTAGGGGGATGGGAAGACTGGAAGGGGTTAATCAAGGAAGGGGAAGAGAAGCGTCCGTGGCCTTCAATTAGGTACCATCCCGGCATTTGCCTGAAGGAGAAGTGGGAAACCACGGAAAACTACTTCCAGGATGGCTGAGGTGGGAATCGAACCTGGCCCTCCGGGGGTGGCAGCTAATCACACTAACCACTACACCACAGAAACGGATATTTATTTATTTAATTTATTTATTTATTTATTTATTTATTTATTTATTTATTTATTTATTTGTAGACATACTGCACTGAAAGCCTGTAATCTAACATCTTGGAAATTGAAAATAGGTGCAGCGAGTATGATATGAAAATTAGCATTTCCAAGACTAGAGTGATGCCAGAACGGAAGAAAACTAAACGAATTGAATGTCAGGTTGGGAATATAAAGCTGGATCAGCTACTTTCCCAGTTAGCGCAGCAAATCTAATACAGTGAGTTCACACTTAGGATCAACAGTATTCTATAAGAAAGCAGTCAGCTCCAAGACGAAACTATCTGTACACCGGTCTGTTTTAGACCAAATTTGATGTATGGGATTGAAATCTGGATGGATTCAGGATATCTTATTCATAGGTTAGAAGTAATAGACATGAAATTTGCGACGATGTTCGCTGGTAAACACAGGTGGGAACAATAGCAGGAGAGTTTTTCTTACAACTTGCTTTACGTCGCACCGACACAAATAGGTCTTGTGGCGACGATGAAATAGGAAAGGGCTACGGGTGGGAATGAAGTATCCGTGGCCTTAATTAAGGTACAGTCCCAATATTTAAATGGGGAACCAACTATCTCCCGGATGCAAACTCACAGCTGCGCGCCCCTAACCTCACGGCCAACTCGCCCGGTGGTGGAATGATTTTAGTTGAACGCACGATATATTAAATGTTAACATTACTCTACGGTTAATTTCCTCAATATTATGAACAACAATTATCACAAACGCAATGGGCCGACACTGCTAATGTTATCATCAGCACAGCGCCCGCTCCAGAATATCGGGTGGCAGTGTACTCAGTTATGACGTTATAGGCCTATAGGGCATTGAGTTGAGGTTGCCTGAACTTCTCTACGATAAAGTTCTGTTTTCCTCACTAATCTGAAGAACTTAAACATATGGTATTCTACAAAGCGTGAATTGAAATGTATGTCAGTCAAGTGCCAAATACTGGGTTCGGTAATGAAGCCCGAACTAGCGCTCAGAGATTTTACGTCCGGAGTGGTTGATAAATGGTCCGCCTCTGTGGTGTAGTGGTTAGTGTGATTAACTGCCACCCCCAGAGGCCCGGGTTCGATTCCCGGCTCTGCCACGAAATTTGAAAAGTGGTACGAGGGCTGGAACGGGGTCCACTCAGCCTCGGGAGGTCAACTGAGTAGAGGTGGGTTCGATTCCCACCTCAGCCATCCTGGAAGTGGTTTTCCATGGTTTCCGACTTCTCCTCCAGGCAAATGCCGGGATGGTACCTAACTTAAGGCCACGGCCGCTTCCTTCCCTCTTCCTTGTCTATCCCTTCCAATCTTCCCATCCCCCCGCAAAGCCCCTGTTCAGCATAGCAGATGAGGCCGCCTGGGCGAGGTACTGGTCATCCTCCCTAGTTCTATCCTCCACCCAGAGTCTGAAGCTCCAGGACACTGCCCTTGAGGCCGTAGAGGTGGGATCCCTCGCTGAGTCCGAGGGAAAAACTGACCCTGGAGGATAAACAGATAAAGAAGAAAAAGAAGTGGTTGATAAATGAATGATTAATGCCTTCGTGTACCAATTTCGGTAAATTTCAGACGTTAAATTCTTACCGTGGTATTGTTTTATAACCTGTGAACCATTGCTGATCCTTTGTTTAGAAACTGCAGACCGGGCAAGTTGGCCGTGCAGTTAGAGGCGTGCAGCTGTGAGCTTGCATCCCGGGAGATAGTAGGTTTGAGCCCCACTGTCGGCAGCCCTGAAAATGGTTTTCTGTGGTTCCCCATTTTCACACCAGGCAAATGTTGGGAATGTACGCTAATTAAGGCCATGGTCACTTCCTTCCCACTTCTAGGCCTTTCCTATCCCATCGTCGTCATAAAACGTATCTATGTCGGTGCGACGTAAGACTGAAAAAAAAAAAGGAAATAAGAAACTGCAGTTACTTGACGTTCAACTTTCTCGCTATTATCCCCCTCGGAAATAATTCAAAGTAGTATTCAGAGGGCGGTGACGAGTTCGACAGTCGCTCGTTTACGTTTTGTCGAGAACCTGCAGCTGTCTGTTTATTTCTAGGCCGAATATTACTTCTATTTATTTCAACTATTTTAAACGTGCATAAAAATTGTATAATCTTTTTCCTTGTCATAATCATTGTAGTCTCATTTTCAACCTCTGATTTCCAAAAAGTTAATTCATTCTATTTCTGCAGGGTGAGCAACATTAAGCGGAACCAGTCCCGCCGCCTAGCAGCGCAGCCTGCACACGGTAGGTGCATGCCTGATAGCAAGTCCGCAGTAAATACATTGTGAAAACAGAAAGTTAAAGTAGGCTTCTAACATATATCACGCCAGGAGATGTTGAAACTGCCTCCCTTCGTTGTTCAAGCATTTCTGGCACCTGCTGAGGAAAGTTTTCATTACCCTCTGCAGCTCGCTCTGTGAAGCGGCAGCAATTTCTTGACGAAGTCCGACCTGGAACTTGAACATCAGGAAACTTCTCTTGAAATAATCTTCTTACGGCCCTCACACTTTCTGTACGGACGTATGACTAGCAAAATGAATACTCACTGGGGAACAGAATACCGATACCCGACTTGAGCCACCTGAGCCATATCACTGAATTCATACACTGTACTAATGCCACCAACGAAACACGAGACACGTTTGCAAACGTTCAACAAAGACAGAAATGCGGTGCGGTAGCGCGGCCTTGAGTACATCCGGCACTGTATTTCGTCACCGGCCGACACACTCACTCAGGAATTCCCGCGCACAGGATGGAGCGGTTCCGCTTTATTCTGCTCACCCGGTATATCTACTGTAGTTCTCCGTCTTTTCCCCCAGAAGACTGTATCCTTACGTGTGTACAACTCATAGCACCATGCACTCCTGGAAATCTCCGAATTCTAAAGAAATCCTCCATCCCCTCTCTTTGATCCCTCTGTGTGAGAGGATATTTTAAAATGAAATCTCGTGCTAAAGGTGGAATTGCATCTGATACTTGGTGTGTTATTTGGCTTACGGGTTTTTGTCGACTATTAACATCGTTATTCACTTAATGAAATGATCCCGTCTCGTAAGATCGCAGAGTAGTGAAAATATGATTTCACAGGGTGACTTAGACGCGTGGTTAGGATCGTATAGCTGTGAGCTTGCGTTCTGAAGATGGTGGTTTTGACTCACACCGTCGGCTGCTCTGAATGTGGTTTTCCGTAGTTTCCCATTTTCAAACCAGGTTTCCTTCGCAATCGTATCCCTTTCCCATCCTTGCGTCGCCAAAAACCTTCAATGTGTTAGTACGGTGTAAAAACTACTAGTGGGCCGATGACCTTCGATGTTAGGCCCCTTAAAACAACAAACATCACAAGCAAGCAAGCAAGCAAAACTAATAGCAAAAAGAAAAAACAAGACGATTTCTTGGTGAAGCAGGATTATTTCTACGAGTAGGGAACTCGAATCGGGCACCTATGTATTATAACAAGGACGTCGCAGTCTCCTCCAGTAACCTAAACCTGTTTTGGGACAAAGAGATCGTCCAATCTTCAAATGAATCTCCCCGTTTCTTTCTCTCTATTCAGCATTATCAATATACCGTAAATATACGAGATGTGGTGCCAAATCCGTTTTAACGATCAGATCACGACACTTAAGATGCACTCGATGTGAAGTTATAACGCTCGCTCATGACGGGTGAATTTTTAACCATGGTAAAATGTCAAACATTTCAAAACCGGATTTGGTATAACAGAAATTCTACTTAACCATGGTAAGCTATCAATTTTGCTACGGTAAAGTCGTAACCGAGGTTGACGTATCCAGGCGTAAGGATTTTAATACGGTGGAAATTTAAGGCGAAAATTAAGGACGGAAGAAACATGTACCGCCTCCATATTTTCCAGCACGAATTTCACATTTGGTCATCAGGCTGGGTAGCTCAGAGGGTAAAGCATTGGCCTTCTGGGCTTAAGTTGGCGGATTCGATCGCTGCATGGTGACGGTGGATTTACGAGCAAGATAAGAAATTCTCCGGGACAAAATTCCGGTACCTCGGTGCCTTCAGAAACCGTAAAAGTAGGTAGTAGGACGTAAAATCAATAACATTAGTATAAACGCATGGGCACCGAGATTTTGATGCAGGGCTGCAGAGATGAAAGACTAATCAAGCCAATGAATGGGCACGAGTTGTAGAACGCAGTAATGTAACAAACGACGTGGTCCAACTTGACCTTGTATCTATTAAGGTACGGCAGGTGTCAAGGGTAAGGTCAACAATCTGAAACTCATCACTCTGACGCAAGATCACTGTTGCAATGGGTTCTCTCTCTCCGCTTAAGGCTAGGAGGCTCAAGGCCTGCAGACCACGTGTTGAACAATTCATTAGTGGAGGGATGGTGTGTAAAGCTCTCACCTTAACTCAGCGGAACTTGTACGAAGAAAAATCCTCCGCTCAGTTCGTACCCCTGTGAAGTTAATCAATCAGTCAATCAACACTTAGATTTAGGGCAGCCGCCCAGGTGGCAGATACCCTATCTGTTGCTTTTTTAGCCTTTTCGTAAATGATTTCAATGACATTGAAAATTTATTGAACATCCCTTCCTATAAATGAATGTTTGCCCCAATTTGTCCTCTTGAATTCCAACATTACCTTCATATTGTGATATTTCCTACATTTAAGGACGCCACTCAAACTTATTCGTTTACTAATGTCATTCCACACCATTTCTCCAATGACAGCTCGGAACATACCACTTAGTCAAGCAGCTCGTCTTCTTTCTCCCAAGTCTTCCCAGCCCAAACTTTGCAACATTTTTGTAACGTTACTCTTTTGCCGGAAATCACCCAGAACAAATGGAGCTGCTTTTCTTTGAATATTTTCCAGTTCTTGAATCAAGTAATCCTGGCGAGGGTACCATTCACTGGAACCATACTCTAGTTGGGGTCTTACCAGAGACTTATATGCCCTCTCCTTTACATCCTTACTACAAATCCTAAACACCCTCATAACCATGTGCAGAGATCTGTATCCTTTATATACAATACCATTTACGTGATTACCCCAATGAAGATCTTTCCTCATATTAACACCTAGGTACTTACAATGATCCTCAAAAGGAACTTTCACCCCATCAACGCTCCCTCACTTTCATAAAACACTGTTCCAACATCAAACACAAAGTCAGTGCCAGAAACAACATCCTGAGGAAACTGAGAGGTACAAACTGGGATGCAAAGCCACAAGTTCTTAGAACCACTGCATTGGCTCTGTGTTACTCTGCTGCAGAATACGCATCCCCTGTGTGGTATAGATCATCCCCCGCCAAGACTGTGGACCCTGCCCTGAATGAAGGTTGTAGATTAATCACAGGATGCCTAAAACCTACCCCTGTTGAAAAGCTATACTGTTGCTGGCGATGCACCTCCAAGTATTCGTCGAGTAGGCGCTGCCAATTAGGTTGAAATCCAGTAAAAGCTTCCTCCAGACATCCAAGCGCTTGAAAGGACCACCAGATAAGGCAAGACTTTCCTTGTGGAAATCTAAGCAGCAAAAACGGATGGAGCCGCGTGAACAATTTCCGGCTGGCTACAATGAAGACTGGAGTGTTTGGAGGTCCCTTAACTGATTAAGAACTCGTGTAGGCAGGGCTAAGTCCTCACTTAAGTTATGGGGCTTCACATCAGAAGACAGCAAGTGTGACTTTGGTGAATAACAAACAGTGAACTATATGTATCCATGTCCTCTCTGCTCATTTTCATGCTCAGAGCAAGATATATTTTTTTTTTTGCTATTCTATCTAGATGTGCAGTAAATTTGGTCAGTTTCCTTTGTCTGTTAATTTTTTGTAAATAGTTTAATTGTTATTTAATTTTTAACTGTTTGTTTAAATATGCTTCTGACACGAGTAATAAATAACGCAGTAATTGGAACTGAGAGGACTTTTCCTATTTGTGAAACACACAACCGGACATTAATTTAACCCCGTTTATCATCATACCATTCCCCACTGTCCATCTCACAACATTATAGAGGTCATTTTGCAGTTGCTCACAATCTTGTAACATTTATTACTCTATACAGAATAACATCATCCGCAAAAGGCCTTACCTCTGATTCCACGTTTTTACTCATATCATTTATATATATAAGAAAACATAAAGGTCCAATTATACTGCCTTGAGGAATTCCCCTCTTATTACAGGGTCAGATAATGCTTCGCCTACTCTAATTCTCTGAGATCTATTTTCTAGAAATATCGCAACCCATTCAACCACTCTTTTGTCTAGTCCAATAGCACTCATTTTTACCCGTAGTCTCCCATGATCCACCCTAATAAATGCTTTAGACAGGTCAATCGCGATACATTCTATTTGACCTCCTGAATCCAAGATATGTAAGTTACTGCGACGGGCATTTCTTCTCCTTTCCTGGACTCCTTCTCAGCTATCTGGGGTCGGCAATAATGTGGATTAAGCCTAGTTTGCCTGACCCAAATCCATACATGGAGGAACGTTTTCGCTATTGCGCGTTTCTGTGGGGGTTAGTAGTGTGATATGTTGTAAGTAAATGAGGATGTTCATTAAGATCACGAACACCCATCCTTCAAACCAAGCGTTGCTAAAATCACCAGCCCACCGGGAATCAAATCCGGGACGCATGAACCCAAGGACACTACTCTGACCATTTAGCCAAAGAGTCGTAGGCTGACGAAATGCGTTTGTTTAACATGCCTGTTCATTACAGATTTTATGCCTTTTAGCGTTCAGTCTGCAATCCTCCGTGAATTGTCTAAGTGCCATCTCAATCCTCTATTTGTAACTTGCTCTTTGGAATCGTTTAGTTCTATCCTTAAATCATTAGAAACTGACGAGTCTAAGCATCGTCGTATTCGTCGCCCTCTACCTCTCCTACCCTCCATGACCGAGTCGACTATCCTCCTAAGTCACCTATCCTCCTCCATTCACCTCACATGATCCAACCACCGAAGCCGGTTACTGCGTACAGCTTCATCAATTGAGCTCATTCATAACTTAACCTTATCCCCTCATTCTACCCTCCTGCCATTGTTCCCACCTGTTTTACCTGCGATCATTCTCGCTACTTTCATGTCTGTTACTTCCAATTTACGAATAAGATAACATGAGCTCACACAGCTTTCACTCCCGTAAAGTAAGCATCGTCTAAAAACAGGCCGATATAAAAATAGTTTCGTCCGGGAGCTGACTTCTTTCTTACAGAATACTGTTGATCGCAACTGTGAGCTCAGTGCAGTAGCTTTCTCTCTTCTTACGGGTTAGGGACCATAGGTGGATTTTATAGTGCTAGACGCCTAAGCACAAGAAGGGCCATGACTCAAAATATGTCCTATTCCATAGTAACTGGCATCCTGACTCTCTCGACCACTTACTAGGCCATTCAAACGTTGCCCATATTGAATACAGTAACCGACGCCACGAACCATTGAGATCATATTTATAATTTGTGTATCCTATTTGGAAATTAACATGTCTGGGATATCGAGTGGTTCCAGCACCTTGGTGTAGGGGTAGCGTGCAGTCTTCTGGCTGGGGGAGCTCCATGAACTTCCCAAATATTCTTGGTATCTCAAACGACCTATAACGCATTTCGATGATTGAGAACGAAAGGGTTACCGTTCAAAATCCATGACTTTTCAGGAGAAATGTTTGAAGTTTTAGCAGTTTACGTCATTGGCTCTCAAAAATACCCTTCTTACGCAATGTTTAATGAAAACTGGTGTGTACATACACTACAGGTCAAAATTTGTCGATTACCTATCACAACTATGGGTTTGTGGTTAAAAAAGAGATTTCGTTTTGAATATTCTTTTTTATCCCCGTTCTGATAATAAAACAAGAATAAACCATGTAAAGCCTAAGCGCCTCTGTTGTGTATTTGACTGGTTGTTCGCATAGAGGGGCGCTAATAAGTAACCACAACACTGACGTGCCTTTACCATTCGAATACGCCACATTCCTTCAGCCGTCTGTGTAGCCATCAGCTCGCATTAGTTTACATTACACTGTGTGCATCTAGCAGTGTGTTTGTATACCTGATCCGGTTCGTACACGCGCGCACAGAAATAGTGTCCCTACATAAACAATCAACACTGCCCCACTCTAGAACTGAAAAGGAGGGGAGGGCGTGAAGGGGTAGTGTTGAAGTCCACTCCCGCACCGAAAAAGAGGGGAAGGGAGTGAAGGGGGTAGTGCTGAAGGCACAGTGTGTGTATTGCTGTACATCACCACTGTGCCTATTTTAATCATAACAAAGTCTTGTAGCGAGCTGTTTAACCTGCAGCACTGCGTTAAGGAAGGAGGTGGGGGGATGCCATGCTTTGTTTATATCGGGACACCATTTGTGTGCACGCGTGTACCATATTACCTCCTAATGGGACGGAAGTACGAGACTGAAATTTAAAAACATGCTCTAATTGTAGCTCTGTATCAGGAATAGCAACAAAAGTTGGCTTGGCCCAATCTACAGTGGTGTATACATTGAAGCGGCTCAAGCAAACTGGTGTCAATGCAAGTGTTTCACGATTTGGAAGACCCCGAGTAACATCATACAGGGAATATCAGTTAATATGTATACTGTACAAAGAAATGAAATGGCGTATAATTTCAGTGAAGGGAGTGTCCGACTTACATGTTCGGCTCGCCAGGTGCAGGTCTTTTGATTTGACTCCTGTAGGCGACCTGCGCGTCGTGATGAGGATGAAAATATGACGAAGACGACACATAGATCAAGCCCCCCGTCCCAGAGAAATTAACCAATGATGGCTAAAATTCCTAACCCTGCCAAGAATCGAACCCGGGACTCTTGTGACCAAAGGCCAGCATGCTAGCCATTTAGCCATGGAACCGGCCTATATAGAGCAAACGTCAGAGGACTCGTGAAAATGAAAATGAAAACCTACAACCTGTTTTCCAGTCTCTGACCGGGTCAGGGATGTAATGAATGAAACATATACAGTATAGGCTGTTATTACAATGGGGTCGCCTCTCCCAAGGTGATTTATTAATGACTAATAAAGGCTATGAAATGATAATGGAGAGTGTTGCTGGAATGAAAGATGACAGGGAAAACCGGAGTACCCGGAGAAAAACCTATCGCGCTTCCGCTTTGTCCAGCTCAAATCTCACATGGAGTGACAGGGATTTCAACCACGGTATCCAGCGGTGAGAGGCCGACGCGCTGCCGTCTGAGCCACGGAGGTTCCTCAGAGGACTCGTACTGCACCTGAAATTCGCGAGGAAGTAAATAGTATGGGAGTAGTTCATGTCTCTGTCTCAACTGTGCAACGCCGTCTTCGTGATCAAGGTTTAAAGGGGTACATAGCGGCCAAACAACCTTTTTTACGCAAACGAAAAGATAGGGTGAAAATATTGCAATTGGCACAGCACCATAAAAACGGAGCGTGCAGAAATAATCCAAGGTGTTATTCACGGACGAATCTAAGTTTGTAGTATTTGGAAGCCATCGTCGAATGTTTTAACGTCGACTTCGTGAAGAACGTATGAAGAGTCAGTGTGTGACGCCAACAGTGAAGCAAGGTGGAGGGTCGGTCATGGTGTGGGGATGTATTGCGGGTAATAAAGTCGGTGATATACCATAGTGAGAATTAATGGAACTTTGAAGAAGTAAGGAGAACACTGGATACTCATCAGCAATGCAGTTCCATCTGGCAAGAGACTTTTTGGCCGTGGGCTTGTTCTGCAGCAGGAGAATGATCCCAAAAATGTTTCCAAATTATACAAAGGGTATGTCAATTGAAAAGACAAATGTGGGGAACAGAAAAATACGTTTTGGCCAAGTTAGTCACCTGACTTAAATTCGATTGAAAACTTACGGGATGAACGTGACAGGGAGGTCAAAAAACTGTCATCTAATGTTAAAGATCCATGGAATAATTTACAGACGTGGTGGACTGCAATATCCGCAAAAACACTACAAAATCTTATCTCCAGAACGCCAAGAGTGTGTGCAGCTGTTCTGAGGGCAAAGGGTGGATACACTGAAGAGGCTTAAGTCTATTTTTTATTTTTTTTTGCTATTTGTTTTACGTTGCACCGACACAGATATGTCTTATGGCGACGATGGGATAGGAAAGGCCTAGGAAATGGAAGGAAGCGGCCGTGGCCTTAATTAAGGTACAGCCCCGGCATTTGCCTGGTGTGAAAATGGGAAACCACGGAAAACCATCTTCAGGGCTGCCGACAGTGGGACTCGAACCCACTATCTCCCGATTACTGGATACTGGCCGCACTCAAGCGACTACAGCTGTCCAGCTCGGTAGGCTTAAGTCTAAACCATATTGTATTTTACTAACTGGTTAGCATCCTGGCCTTTGGTCACAGGCGTCCCGGTTTCAATTCCCGGTACGGTCTGGAATTTAACCATCATTGGTTAATTCCGCTGGCATGGGGGCTGGGTGAACTAGTTGTCCTCATCATCATTTCATCCTCATCACGACGCGCAGGTCGCTTACGGGATGCAAATTAAAAGACCTCCACCTGGCGAGCCGAACATGCCCTCGGATATTTCATTTCATTTGGTATTGTAGTTAATGATAGAGAGAGAAAATATTTATTTTGTTGGTCTATTTAGTTTTACGATGTGTTTGTACATTGAAATAAAGTAGTTGTTTTTCATGGGTGATAGTGTAGTTCTGGAAAAGAGTTACAACTCAAAATGACCATTTTGAATTAAGCAAAGCGACTAACATCACATCACTGAAAACCGTTAGAAGTGCTTCCTGGCGTGAATACATTACATTTTGTGTTGTAACACTTCCGGGGTTTGTAGAGGTTGAAATACGCTATATATTGATAGTAAGATGCGCACAACCCATTATGACTACTGCCCAACCAGATGCCTGAAGACACACTTGCTTGGTTTTCCTGAGAGGATACGCTATCCCTCTTATAATGCGGCTCAATACCTTACCTCAGAAGGCTGAGCGAATTTCTTGTTAGCTTTCAGTCTAGGATTTAAATTCTTGAACGAACCCGGAATCGAACCAGATATTTCCTGGTGAGAGACTTCCACAATACCCAAAATCACGCGTCTACCTGATGTTATTAACATTTCGTTGAAGAATTATGGTATCAACTCAAGAATTGGGAAGAGCATCTGGCAAGGAAACTGGAGCTGACCTAGGGATGTCAGATGGTAACAGTGAAAGAGATCAATGCGTTTGTGGCTATTGCTAGCCTGGTGCAGCCCTTGTAAGCCAGACCCTCCGATAATGGTTGGACAATGCGGGAGGCAAAAGCAACATTAGAATAAGATTGGGGAAAATTCCTCTGCCTCTAGAACATAACACGTGAAATGTGATTGAATGAAGGACTCCAAACCTAGTAGCCTACCATCGGGTTCGAAGGCTGAATATGAAAGATGAAAGTCTGACACTGTTGGGTGGAAGCAATTTCAAACACTAATGGTCACTACGCACGCCATACAAGTCATCAGCCTCGTTCTAATCTCCCAAATTTGACAGTCGAGTTCCTTCATCATTCTTATTCTAAGTACGCGGCAGTTCAGGTGGGCTTGGGGGAAGTTATCACCATGATCGTGAATTAATGAACCTATTATCGCCATGACAAAGAATTTTATACAGTAGATCTACAGCGTTCCACGTTCCTCGCGGGTAATAAAGAATAGCACAGTATGTCTTTGTAACTTTGAACACTTATTTTATCGCTCAGTACTACAATTTATGATCCATTATATAAGATTGTGACGGGGAAATTAAACTCACCTGAAGTAAAATTCGAGCAGAAGTGTGCCAAAGACCACCAGCACGTCGAAAGGCCCTTCGTACTAACGCTTTAGATCAATACTCTGTTTCTCTGATAACGGTCACGGTATCAATTCTTGATTAAATGCCAGGGAATCATGTCAGTAGATGCACTATGAAGTTCTTCGTCTTCTTTTCCGTATTGCCCCGCATTGGCACAGGGTCCGTTTTACGAATATCTAAACATCACTTCACCGTTAGGGGAAGCTAAACCTTCTAGAGGACTCATCCACAGATGCCAAAAACGGGCCCATCCTTGGACGACGTCCCCAGTCCTGGAAACTTCATAACTTTGAGACACTCAATTTCTAGCGGTCCTTTATACGGAGGGGCTGTCTTCAGAACTACGAGCGAAGAACCTTACAAAGATATCTGCGTTGGAGAATTCGGAGATATCGAAAGGAGTAATCCAGTACTCAGGAATTCTCCACCGAAGAGCCGTCCTATTATTTAGTTTAAAAATGGACAAAATTTATGCTGGCAGTAACTCTGAACTGCAACCGACATGAAGGCGGGTTGACAAGCCAGTTGATCTTTCTGTAGTTTATCGGTCGGAAATTCAGCCATAAACTAGCACGTTAACGAATCCATTCTTGGAGCAAATTTTGGGCACTCCAGCATCTCCAGATGTTCAATAGGTATTATTATTATTATTACTATTATTATTATTATTATTATTATTATTATTATTATTATTATTATTATTATTATTATTATTATTATTATGTCCGGCTCCATGGCTAAATGGTTAGCGTGCTAGCCTTTGGCTACAGGAATCCCGGGTTCGATTCCCGGCAGGGTCGGGAATTTTAACCTTAATTGGTTAATTTCTCCGGCATGGGGACTGGGTGTGTGTGTCGTCTTCATCATCGTTTCATCCTCATCACGACGCACAGGTTGCCTACGGGGGTTAAATCAAAAAGACCTGCACCTGGCGAGCCGAACACATCCTCGGACACTCCCGGCACTAAAAGCCATACGCCATTTCATTTCATTATTATTATTATTATTATTATTATTATTATTATTATTATTATTTCGTGTGGCTATTTCAAGCCGAGTGCAGCCCTTGTAAGGCAGACCCTCCGATGAGGGTGGGCGGCATCTGACATTTGTAGGACACTGCGTGTTATTGTGGTGGAGGATAGTGTTATGTGTGGTGTGTGAGTTGCAGAGATGTTGGGGACAGCATGAACACCCAGCCCCCGGGTCAATGGAATTAACTAATGAAGGTTAAAATCCCCGACCCGGCCGGGAATCGAACCCGGGATCCTCTGAACCGAAGGCCAGTACGCTGACCATTCAGCTAACGAGTCGGGCATTATTATTATTATTATTATTATTATTATTATTATTATTATTATTATTATTATTATTATTATTATTATTATTATTATTATTATTATTATTATTTCAAAGATACAAACATCAATGGAAAAAGTAACCTGGTGCTGTCTCCTTACAGGACTATATTATTTGCTGTATAGGCCTACTTAGCCCTTAGTCCTGTTTCTTCATACGGGGTCGGAGATGAGGTGAGATGAATTTATAAGGCATGTTTTTAAGTCCGGATGGCCTTCCTGACGTCAAGTCCAGTTGAGGAGCTAACGAAGATGACTTTGATGATCAATGAAATTGAATAAGGAGGTAGAAGGGATCGGCTGCAGCTTATGAATGCGAACTGTCCCGATATTTGCCTGGAAGTGAAAGTGGTAAACCACGGAAAAACATCTCCAGGGCTGCCGACGGTGGTATTCGAACTCACTATGTCCCAAATGCAAGCTCACAGCTACGCGACCCTAATAGCATGGCCAACTCGCTCGGTAAATTGTAAGCAAATTATTATGTCGATCTACAGTAGGTCTGTGATATGACAAGCAATATACACATCAACACCAATAATAGTGGTGAAAATTACAGTAAATCTATATTTGTATAACACACAATAGAGGGGGCTTCGATTGGGGGCACAGGAGTCTGATCACCACCAAAGTGTTCAGTATCCACATCCATGAGTTCCAATTCACTTTTCCACCACTGGAGCAGTAAATGTACTCGACTGGAAATCCAGTAGCGCCGAACTCGTCCCACGACGCTCACATTTGAGACGGTCCCATTAAGCGTTATGACTTTTTGGATTTCTGACAAGTCGCTTTATCGTCTCTAATACGCTTCGGAAAATGTTGAATTCATTTATTGTGCATTTGTCGGGGCATTTCGCAAAAGCACGAATAATTTCTCCCTTCTTCACCCCAAAATTCTCTTGAATGTTCTCT
Organism: Anabrus simplex; assembly: GCF_040414725.1. Lineage (NCBI taxonomy): Eukaryota > Metazoa > Arthropoda > Insecta > Orthoptera > Tettigoniidae > Anabrus > Anabrus simplex. The sequence goes on along the minus strand of NC_090265.1, from coordinate 1,612,288,259 downwards.
ATTTGATTTGATTTACTGAGACGATTTAAACGACACCTTATATGACATGATACCACGAGCTTCAATAATCGTAAGCCACGCGGCACGCGATTTTAGTAACTTAAATTGGTGGCGCTATTGCAATGTCATCATACCGAGGTCAGACTGCTGTTATAGGGTACATCTGTCACCTTTGAAATGATCTACTGAACACTGTCGTCGCATCCCAATGTTTACCAGGAACCCAAATCACTGCCGTATGGATAACACATACTTGATATTACATAATCAGTTTATTCTGTCTGCACAGTCCGACTCGTTGGCTGAACGGTCAGCCTACTGGCCTTCAGTTCAGAGGGTCCCGGGTTCGATTCCCGGCCGGGTCGGGGATTTTAACCTTAATTGGTTAATTCCAATGGCACGGGGGTTGGGTGTGTGTGTTGTCTTCAACATCATTACATCATCATCATGACGCGCAGGTCGCCTACGGGAGTCAAATAGAAAGACCTGCACCTGGCAAGCCGAACCCGTCCTGGGATATCCCGGCACTAAAAGCCATACGCCATTTCATTTCATTTCTATCTGCACAGAATATACTTAAAAATCAATGTTAAAATGTGAAGGCAAAAGGTATTTATCGTTCATAACGCTCTTTTTGCAGACAGAATTTTGTGTATAATGGACTTAGATATTCCTACAGGATTCGTTGCTAAGGAACTGCAAGAGATAGAACTTAGTTCGTTTTCCCTGTATGTAGAATATCATTTGTTGGACTTAACACTATTCATCATCATCATCATCATCTGTTTACCCTCCAGGGTCGGCTTTTCCCTCGGACACAGCGAGGGATCCCACCTCTACCGCCTCAAGGGCAGTGTCCCGGAGCTTCAGACTCTTGGTCGGGGATACAACTGGGGAGAATGACCAGTACCTCGCCCAGGCGGCCTCACCTGCTATGCTGAACAGGGGCCTTGTGGAGGGATGGGGAATATTGGAAGGGATAGGCAAGGAAGAGGGAAGGAAGCGGCCGTGGCCTTATGTTAGGTACCATCCCGGCATTCGCCTGGAGGAGAAGTGGGAAACCACGGAAAACCACTTCCAGGATTGCTGAGGTGGGAATCGAACCCACCTCTACTCAGTTGACCTCCCGAGGCTGAGTGGACCCCGTTCCAGCCCTCATACCACTTTTGAAATTTCGTGGCAGAGCCGGGAATCGAACCCGGGCCTCCGGGGGTGGCAGCTAATCACGCTAACCACTACACCACAGAGGCGGACCTTAACATTATTAATAACTCATTTTTCGCATTTTCGGACTTAATACCTTTTCCTTGTAAGCCCATGATGTGGTCTCACTAACATGGACTGAAGGGGCTAAAATAGCATTTATTCTTGTTAATGCAGTATACTGAAAAGTGAAAACAACCCGTAGCCTGAGGAAAAGAGCATCTATTGTTCTTGTGACAGTTGTTTATTAAGAAATTCTCGGCGCTCACGTGCAGCTGTTGTTGGCGCCAGCAGGATGCCATTGCGTTTACTTGGTTCGCGAGCTAAATATAACTTCATAACTAGGTAGAAACTAATTGTCTCTTAGGTCCTGGTAACATGACAACCGCCAATTAACGTTCTTTGGGTGCAACTGATTACTTCCGTGAGTAAAGAACTCAGTGCCATAGTTATCGACTCATCATCATCAGTCGGTTTACTCATTGCTGAGCGTCATGACCTCATTTCTTCACTTCGTTAGTAACTGCATCCTTAACGAGATTTCTCCATGCTGAGCGGTCTTCAGCTCTTCTTAAGATATTGTGAAGAGGTAGACCGGTGATTTTCTTTGCTTGGTCTAACCATCTACTTGTTGTTCTGCCTGTTGGCCTGGTGCCTTCAATTTTGCCTTGCAGAATGGTCTTTTCTAAATTGTCTCCTTCTCTCCTCAAAATGTGTCCCAGGAAGAGGTAACTTTATCGACTAGGACAAAAAAAAAAAAGACCGTTAAGTTAGAAAATCTCCTCATGCATTCTCTCACCTACGAGTATACAGACTATGCACTAGCTACAACAGTGCATTTTGTAAAAAATAATCTCTTTGAACTTCAGTTCAGCCATTAAAACCGTGATAGATTTCAAAGCATCAGCAAAATTTCATACTGCCTTCTGCATATAATGGTTCATGTATATTGAGTATTCAGCCAGAAGGCTGCTTGGATCCACAAGATGGCCTAGGCGTCACCGAAGAGGATACTAGGTAATCGAGGTAGTTTTCCATTGATTTCCTCCCTGAGCGAGAAGTTGCTATTACATATCAGTCTGCCAAGCCCACTGAAATGCACTCACCAACCGATCCTATATCTGACATTTCACGCAATTCATAACAAGGGATGTCTGCAGTACTACTAGCATCGCTCATACCACAGTCATTGTAAGTACCTAGGTGGGGAAATATCTTCATTGAGGTAATCACATATATATGAGTGCAATTAAAGGGTACAGATCTCTGCACATGGTTATGAAGGTATTTACGGGTTGTAGTAAGGATGTGAAGGAGAGGGTATATAAGTCTCTGGTAAGACCCCAAATAGTTCCAGTGTGTGAGGCCCTCGATTTTTCTGGGTGATTTCCAAAAAAAAATCTATTTGCTTGACGTCGCATCGACACAGATAGGTCTTATGGCGACGATGGGATAGGAAAGGGCTAGGAGTGGGAAGGAAGCGGCCGTGGCCTTAATTAAGGTACAGCCCCAGCATTTGCTTAGTGTGAAAATGGGAAACCACGGAAAACCATCTTCAGGGCTGCCGACAGTGGGATTCGAACACTCTATCTCCCGGATGCAAGCTCATAGCTGTGCGACCCTAACCGCACGGCCAACTCGCCCTGTCCAAAAAAAAAGTAGCGTTAAAAAAATGTTGCAAAGTTTGGGTTGGGAATACTTGGGAGAAAAGAGACGAGCTGCTCGACTAAGTGGTATGTTCCGAGCTGTCAGTGGAGAGATGCCGTGGAATGACATCAGTAGACGAATAAGTTTGAGTGGTGTCTTTAAAAGGAAAGATCACAATCTGAAGATAAAGCTGGAATTCAAGAAGAAAAATTGGGGCAAATATTCGTTTATAGGAAGGGGAGTTAGGGATTGGAATAACTTACCAAGGGAGATGTTCAATAAATTTCCAATTTCTTTGCAATCATTTAAGAAAAGACTATTAAAACAACAGATAGGGAATCTGCCACCTAAGCGACTGTCTTAAACGCAGATCAGGATTGATTGATTGATTGATTGATTGATTGATTGATTGATTGATTGATTGATTGATTGATTGATTGATTGATTGATTGATTGATTGATTGATTGATTGATTGATTGATTGATTGATTGATTGATTGATTGATTGATTGATTGATTGATTGATTGATTGACCTTCATATTGTCAAGGCCAAGGATGAGACTTAAGGCAGGTCAGTGTATGGCCAACCCTTATCCCATTTCTCTACGGGATCGGCCGTGAAGTGAGATGAAATTTCATAGTAAGTTCTTACGACTGGTTGCCCTTCCTGACGTCCAAACATCAGAGGAGTTGATGATATTAAATGAATTACGTAATATATGATAGTAGGAGGGGAGAAGGTGAAATCCGTTGCTGGCACATAGCGTACTCCTGTCCTGTATTATCGTGGAGTCTCCTCGAAGTTTAACACCCCTATCCAACGGACCAGTCACCATGAATAGTGTAATATACCCTCACTACATATACCCAGGCTTTTGGCACGCAATCTGGTGAATAGAAATTGTATATCACCCCCTCTCCTGCACCAACGAGGACCAACATTCTGATGGTGACAATTCTTTCGACTTGCGGGACTGGAACCGGATGACCACGGTGACCCCTTAATGATCATGAGCACCAGGCGAGCAGACTGAGACTGGTCAATGGAAGTAACAAATTTGTCCAGCTCACACGAGAAGACACAGAGCATTTGTAAACACTAGGTTTGGCCAGCAAAGGCAAAATTGTTAATGGTACTCTTAAATGCTCATCTTCTTTGCCTTATTTCCAGTTGCACATTCATCCACGTAGGATCCGAAATACGTCACTACTCCAAGTTCCTCACGTGCTCCCAGCACTCCAACAACGCTCCATATTCTACCAACTTCCAACAACAACAACAAAAACAACAAATGCCCTGCGTAAAACTAACACATTCATTCCCTATCATCTCTTGTAACGTCCGGCTCTATGACAATGACAATGACAAGGAATTGGTTAATTCCCCTGGCGCGTGGACTGGGTGTATGTGTCGCCTTCATCATCATTTCATCCTCATCATGATGCGCAGGTCTCCTACGGGAGTCAAATCAAAAGACCTGCACCTGGCGAGCCGAAGTCCTCGGACACATGCCGGTACTAAAAGCCATACGCCATTTCACTTCAGTTTCTTATAACCAAATTGAAATGTGTACCAAAGTAGTAAGCTCTCGATTCCCTGTTGACAAATTGGCCAGAACGTTGTAGTGATACGAACTTGATTATATCTGCGTTTTCTCCATGTTTCTTTCTTATTATTTAATTTCTAAAACACTCGTTAATATTATGTTCTCTCATTGTTACCTTTTTGTTATTGTTCATATTTTATATTACTCTAGGTCCTACAGTCAGTTTAAAATGGACTACTTAGTACTTGTGTCTGATTACTCCTAAATAAACCAATAAAAACCCACTTCCAAACAACAAACCTTATAAATGGTTTTAAATTCAACATTTCCTTATAACGAAAATGAAAATCTACAGCCTATTTCCAGCCATTTAACCGGGTCAGGAATGGAATGAATGTAGCCCCATCTAGCCGCCAGGATAGGAATTGTGCCGGCTGCCGAAGCCTGTCATACTCCTCTGGGGCAATGACTAATGAATGACAGATGAAATGAAATGACATTGGAGAGTTTTGCTGGAATGAATTAACTTATGACAGGGAAAGCAGGAGTACCCGGAGAAAATCCTGTCCCGCCTTCACTTTGTCCAGTATAAATCTCACATGGAGTGACCGAGATTTGAACCACGGAACCCAGCAGTGAGAGGCCGGCACGCTACCGTCTGAGCCACATAGGCTCTTTCTTATAATGTTAAAAGAATGTAAATTTTTAATTTTACGTTGCACCGCAAACCCGCACACACATTCACTTGATCACCACAAATGCGTTATTAGTGCACGTTGTACGTCTGCTCATTCGTCCCAGTTTTTTTTATATAGGGTAGGGGATGAGGTGAGATGAATTTATATCGTAAGTTTTACAGCCGGATGCCCTTCCTGACACCAATCTCAGTTGAAGAGCTAATGAAGATGAAATGATTGATGCCGAATGAAATTGTGTACGGAGGGGGAAGGAATCTGCTGTGGCCTATGAAGAGAAACTGCCCTGTTATTTGCCTGGAAGTGGAAACTGGAAACTATAGAAAACCATTCTCAGGATTGATAAGATTTCTGGGGATATACTAAAGATAATGAGTTGGGATACAGTACTATATCTGAAATACTTATTTGATTATTGTTTGGTTGAAGGAGCTATAGCCCCTGTATATAAAGGAAAGGGTGATAGACATAAAGCTAAAAATTGCAGGCCAGTAAGTTTGACATGCGTTGCATGTAAGCTTTGGCAAGGCATTCTTTCTGATTCCATTAGACATGTTTGCGAAATTAATAACTGGTTCGATAGAAGGCAATTCGGTTTTAGGAAAGGTTATTCCACTGAAGCTCAACTTGTAGGATTCCAGCAAGATATAGCATATATATTGGATTCAGGAGGTCAAATGGACTGTATCGCGATTGACCTGCCTAAAGCATTTGATAGGGTGGATCATGCGAGACTACTGGCAAAAATGAGTGCAATTGGACTAGACAAAAGAGTGACTGGATGGTTTGCTATATTTCTAGAAAATAGATCTCAGAGAATTAGAGTAGGCGAGCGGCTGTGAGCTTGCATCCGGGAGATAGTAGGTTTGAATCCCACTATCGGCAGACCTGAATATGGTTTTCCGTGGTTTCCCATTTTCACATCAGGCAAATGCTGGGGCTGTACCTTAATTAAGGCCACGGCCGCTTCCTTCCAAATCCTAGGCCTTTCCTATCCCATCGTCGCCATAAGACCTATCTGTGTCGGTGCGACGTAAAGCCCCTAGCAAAAAAAAAAAAAAGAGTAGGCGAAGCTTTAACTGACCCTGTAATAATTTAGAGGGGAATTCCTCAAGGCAGTGTTATTGGACCTTTATGTTTTCTTATATATATATAAACTAGCATGGTACCCGTGCTTCGCTACGGTATTATACTGAAATTTATAACTGCATGCTTATTGTTTTAGATATATAATCCGCCGAAATTCGCGATCTGACACGTTTTCAGCGAGAATCCACCAAAATTCCCGATCTGACTCGTTTTCTATTAGATTACGGCACGTTTCCTCCCATTTTTCAATCTTCCTTTCCAACAATCGATCTCGTACTTCCCGGGCTAGGCTCAGGTATTCTTCCCGGTCAGTAAATCTTTGACATACCGTATATTCCTATAATCATTTTTATTCTGGATAAAATCCTTCAGGAGATCCGGCGTGGTGTCTTATTGGGAGCCTTGGCTGCACTGAACCCGCGGCCGGCTGCATTCTTAGTCATTACCCGTCCAGGAGCCGTTTCCAGCGCGGTCCGCACATTTGACGACAGTCCGGAACATTATTATTATTATTATTATTATTATTATTATTATTATTATTAATGTTATTCTTATTCTTATTCTTCTTATTATTATTATTACTATTATGTGTTGCTGGGATGAATGATGACAGGGAAAACCGGAGTATCCGGAGAAAAACCTGTTCCGCCTCCGTTTTGTCCAGCACGAATGTCACATGGAGTGACCGGGATTTGAACCACGGAACCCAGCTGTGAGAGGCCGGCGCGCTGCCGCCTGAGCAACGGAGGATCCTTATAAGTACATTAAGAACAGTAAAATTAATTGGCCTCACCTCCTTTTACACCCCACCGCCGTTAGTTTTTACTGCCACCCCCCCCCCCCAAAAAAAAATTAAAAGAAGGCGTGTTTCTTTATGTTTAAGGGAGATTACAAACACCAATGTTCACGTCTATTACCTTCAGTTTTGAGATATAAGTATCCCCATAAATATAATTTACTTTTGTCACTTCATTTCAAACTACTCCCCCCCCCCCCCTAAGTTAATTTTCCCGCAAAAAATACTTGTTTCTTTAATAGTGAAGGATCTTCTAAATACCAATTATCACGACTCTAACTTCTTCAGTTTTTGATTTATGTGTCCTCATGAAAGAAATTCAACTCCTTTACACTCCCGCCCCCCAAGATGCCTTCCGCCCCAAAACGTGTTTTTCTTTGTTTTTAAAGGAGATCCAAATACGAATTTTCACGTCTGTAACAACTTTAGTTTTTATTAGATGTATATATTCTCATACAATTAAAGTCAATTAATTTTTCAATTCTTTCACACCCCTCCCCCCGCTTCATTGGATTTTCCGAGAATACGTGTTTCTTTACTTTTAAAGCAGATTGCAAATATCAAATTTCACGTCTGTAACATCTTCATTTTTAAGATATCAGTAGCCTAATTAAAAGAATTCAACACCATTTTCAGTCACTTTCAACCCCCCCCCCTCCACTCAAGTGGTATTTCCGTAAAATTAAAAATACACGTTTCTTTATGTTTAATAGAGATAAAAATACCATTTTTCACTTCTGTAACATGTTAAGTTTTTTAGATATACTGTAAAAATTCTCATTTTAAAATTTCACCCCTTTTGGGTTCCCCTTAAGTGGAGTTTCCAAAAACAAATCACCTATGTTTCTTTACATTTACAGGAGATTCCAAACACCCACTTTTTACGTCTGTAACATTTTACGTTCCCAAGATAATCTTTCAAAAAATTCACCCCAATTTGTCACTTCTGTTTAACCGCCATTAATAGGATTTTCCAAAAACTAAAAAAATACGTGTTTCTTTATTTTTAAAGGTGATCCCATATACAAATTTTCAGTTCTGTAATATCTTCCGTTTCTGAGATATATGTATCCTCATTAAAGGAATTCAACCCATTTTTTACCCTTTTACACCCCTCCTATTGGGATTTACAGGAAACAAAAAAAATGCGTGTTCCTTTATTTTTAGAGCAGATTCTAACTACCAATTTTTACATCTGTAAATTTTAAAGTTTTAAGATGTAGACGCACTCATTTAAAAATTCACCCCCCTTTTCACCCCCCCCCCCCAGTATTTGGATTTTCCAAAAACGAAAAAAATACGTGTTTCTTTACATTTAAAGTAGATCCCAAATACCAATTTTCAGGTCTGTAATATCTTCGGGTTATGAAATATAAGTAGCCTCATTAAAGGCATTCAACCCATTATTCACCCTTTTACACCCATCCTATTGGGATTTTCCGAAAACAAAAGAATACGTGTTTCTTTATTTTTAAAGGAGATTCTAAATACCAATTTTTACATCTATAAACTGTAACAGTTTTGAGATATAGATACACTCATTTTAAAAAATCACCCCCTTTTCACCCACCCATTAATTGGATTTTCCAAAAACAAAAAAATACGTGTTTCTTTATTTTAAAGGAAATTCCAAACACCAATTTTCAGGTCTGTAATATCTTCATTTTCTGAAATATATGTAGCCTGATCAAAGGCTTTCGACCCCTTTTTCACCCCTTTTCACCCCTCCTATTGCGATTTTCCGAAAACAAAAAAATACGTGTTTCTTTATGTTTAACTAGCATGGTACCCGTGCTTCGCTACGGTATTATACTGAAATTTATAACTGCATGCTTATTGTTTTAGATATATAATCCGCCGAAATTCGCGATCTGACACGTTTTCAGCGAGAATCCACCAAAATTCCCGATCTGACTCGTTTTCTATTAGATTACGGCACGTTTCCTCCCATTTTTCAATCTTCCTTTCCAGCAATCGATCTCGTACTTCCCGGGCTAGGCTCAGGTATTCTTCCCGGTCAGTAAATCTTTGACATACCGTATATTCCTATAATCATTTTTAATCTGGATAAAATCCTTCAGGAGATCCGGCGTGGTGTCTTATTGGGAGCCTTGGCTGCACTGAACCCGCGGCCGGCTGCATTCTTAGTCATTACCCGTCCAGGAGCCGTTTCCAGCGCGGTCCGCACATTGGACGACAGTCCGGAACATTATTATTATTATTATTATTATTATTATTATTATTATTATTATTATTATTATTATTATTATTATTATTAATGTTATTCTTATTCTTATTCTTCTTCTTATTATTATTACTATTATGTGTTGCTGGGATGAATGATGACAGGGAAAACCGGAGTATCCGGAGAAAAACCTGTTCCGCCTCGGTTTTGTCCAGCACGAATGTCACATGGAGTGACCGGGATTTGAACCACGGAACCCAGCTGTGAGAGGCCGGCGCGCTGCCGCCTGAGCAACGGAGGATCCTTATAAGTACATTAAGAACAGTAAAATTAATTGGCCTCACCTCCTTTTACACCCCACCGCCGTTAGTTTTTACTGCCACCCCCCCCCCCCCAAAAAAAAAAATTAAAAGAAGGCGTGTTTCTTTATGTTTAAGGGAGATTACAAACACCAATGTTCACGTCTATTACCTTCAGTTTTGAGATATAAGTATCCCCATAAATATAATTTACTTTTGTCACTTCATTTCAAACTACCCCCCCCCCCTAAGTTAATTTTCCCGCAAAAAATACTTGTTTCTTTAATAGTGAAGGATCTTCTAAATACCAATTATCACGACTCTAACTTCTTCAGTTTTTGATTTATGTGTCCTCATGAAAGAAATTCAACTCCTTTACACTCCCGCCCCCCAAGATGCCTTCCGCCCCAAAACGCGTTTTTCTTTGTTTTTAAAGGAGATCCAAATACGAATTTTCACGTCTGTAACAACTTTAGTTTCTATTAGATGTATATATTCTCATACAATTAAAGTCAATTAATTTTTCAATTCTTTCACCCCCCTCCCCCCGCTTCATTGGATTTTCCGAGAATACGTGTTTCTTTACTTTTAAAGCAGATTGCAAATATCAAATTTCACGTCTGTAACATCTTCATTTTTAAGATATCAGTAGCCTAATTAAAAGAATTCAACACCATTTTCAGTCACTTTCACCCCCCCCACCACCACTCAAGTGGTATTTCCGAAAATTAAAAATACACGTTTCTTTATGTTTAATAGAGATAAAAATACCATTTTTCACTTCTGTAACATGTTAAGTTTTTTAGATATACTGTAAAAATTCTCATTTTAAAATTTCACCCCTTTTGGGTTCCCCTTAAGTGGAGTTTCCAAAAACAAATCACCTATGTTTCTTTACATTTACAGGAGATTCCAAACACCCACTTTTTACGTCTGTAACATTTTACGTTCCCAAGATAATCTTTCAAAAAATTCACCCCAATTTGTCACTTCTGTTTAACCGCCATTAATAGGATTTTCCAAAAACTAAAAAAATACGTGTTTCTTTATTTTTAAAGGTGATCCCATATACAAATTTTCAGTTCTGTAATATCTTCCGTTTCTGAGATATATGTATCCTCATTAAAGGAATTCAACCCATTTTTTACCCTTTTACACAAAATGCTTGTTCCTTTATTTTTAGAGGAGATTCTAACTACCAATTTTTACATCTGTAAATTTTAAAGTTTTAAGATGTAGACGCACTCATTTAAAAATTTACCCCCCTTTTCACCCCCCCCCAGTATTTGGATTTTCCAAAAACGAAAAAAATACGTGTTTCTTTACATTTAAAGTAGATCCCAAATACCAATTTTCAGGTCTGTAATATCTTCGGGTTCTGAAATATAAGTAGCCTCATTAAAGGCATTCAACCCATTATTCACCCTTTTACACCCTTCCTATTGGGATTTTCCGAAAACAAAAGAATACGTGTTTCTTTATTTTTAAAGGAGATTCTAAATACCAATTTTTACATCTATAAACTGTAACAGTTTTGAGATATAGATACACTCATTTTAAAAAATCACCCCCTTTTCACCCACCCATTAATTGGATTTTCCAAAAACAAAAAAATACGTGTTTCTTTATTTTAAAGGAAATTCCAAACACCAATTTTCAGGTCTGTAATATCTTCATTTTCTGAAATATATGTAGCCTGATCAAAAGCTTTCGACCCCTTTTTCACCCCTTTTCACCCCTCCTATTGCGATTTTCCGAAAACAAAAAAATACGTGTTTCTTTATGTTTAACTAGCATGGTACCCGTGCTTCGCTACGGTATTATACTGAAATTTATAACTGCATGCTTATTGTTTTAGATATATAATCCGCCGAAATTCGCGATCTGACACGTTTTCAGCGAGAATCCACCAAAATTCCCGATCTGACTCGTTTTCTATTAGATTACGGCACGTTTCCTCCCATTTTTCAATCTTCCTTTCCAGCAATCGATCTCGTACTTCCCGGGCTAGGCTCAGGTATTCTTCCCGGTCAGTAAATCTTTGACATACCGTATATTCCTATAATCATTTTTAATCTGGATAAAATCCTTCAGGAGATCCGGCGTGGTGTCTTATTGGGAGCCTTGGCTGCACTGAACCCGCGGCCGGCTGCATTCTTAGTCATTACCCGTCCAGGAGCCGTTTCCAGCGCGGTCCGCACATTGGACGACAGTCCGGAACATTATTATTATTATTATTATTATTATTATTATTATTATTATTATTATTAATGTTATTCTTATTCTTATTCTTCTTATTATTATTATTACTATTATGTGTTGCTGGGATGAATGATGACAGGGAAAACCGGAGTATCCGGAGAAAAACCTGTTGCCTCCGTTTTGTGCAGCACGAATGTCACATGGAGTGACCGGGATTTGAACCACGGAACCCAGCTGTGAGAGGCCGGCGCGCTGCCGCCTGAGCAACGGAGGATCCTTATAAGTACATTAAGAACAGTAAAATTAATTGGCCTCACCTCCTTTTACACCCCACCGCCGTTAGTTTTTACTGCCACCCCCCCCCCCCCCCAAAAAAATTAAAAGAAGGCGTGTTTCTTTATGTTTAAGGGAGATTACAAACACCAATGTTCACGTCTATTACCTTCAGTTTTGAGATATAAGTATCCCCATAAATATAATTTACTTTTGTCACTTCATTTCAAACTACTCCCCCCCCCCCTAAGTTAATTTTCCCGCAAAAAATACTTGTTTCTTTAATAGTGAAGGATCTTCTAAATACCAATTATCACGACTCTAACTTCTTCAGTTTTTGATTTATGTGTCCTCATGAAAGAAATTCAACTCCTTTACACTCCCGCCCCCCAAGATGCCTTCCGCCCCAAAACGCGTTTTTCTTTGTTTTTAAAGGAGATCCAAATACGAATTTTCACGTCTGTAACAACTTTAGTTTTTATTAGATGTATATATTCTCATACAATTAAAGTCAATTAATTTTTCAATTCTTTCACCCCCCTCCCCCCGCTTCATTGGATTTTCCGAGAATACGTGTTTCTTTACTTTTAAAGCAGATTGCAAATATCAAATTTCACGTCTGTAACATCTTCATTTTTAAGATATCAGTAGCCTAATTAAAAGAATTCAACACCATTTTCAGTCACTTTCACCCCCCCCCCCACCACCACTCAAGTGGTATTTCCGAAAATTAAAAATACACGTTTCTTTATGTTTAATAGAGATAAAAATACCATTTTTCACTTCTGTAACATGTTAAGTTTTTTAGATATACTGTAAAAATTCTCATTTTAAAATTTCACCCCTTTTGGGTTCCCCTTAAGTGGAGTTTCCAAAAACAAATCACCTATGTTTCTTTACATTTACAGGAGATTCCAAACACCCACTTTTTACGTCTGTAACATTTTACGTTCCCAAGATAATCTTTCAAAAAATTCACCCCAATTTGTCACTTCTGTTTAACCGCCATTAATAGGATTTTCCAAAAACTAAAAAAATACGTGTTTCTTTATTTTTAAAGGTGATCCCATATACAAATTTTCAGTTCTGTAATATCTTCCGTTTCTGAGATATATGTATCCTCATTAAAGGAATTCAACCAATTTTTTACCCTTTTACACCCCTCCTATTGGGATTTACAGGAAACAAAAAATGCGTGTTCCTTTATTTTTAGAGGAGATTCTAACTACCAATTTTTACATCTGTAAATTTTAAAGTTTTAAGATGTAGACGCACTCATTTAAAAATTCACCCCCCTTTTCACCCCCCCCCCCCCCAGTATTTGGATTTTCCAAAAACGAAAACAATACGTGTTTCTTTACATTTAAAGTAGATCCCAAATACCAATTTTCAGGTCTGTAATATCTTCGGGTTCTGAAATATAAGTAGCCTCATTAAAGGCATTCAACCCATTATTCACCCTTTTACACACTTCCTATTGGGATTTTCCGAAAACAAAAGAATACGTGTTTCTTTATTTTTAAAGGAGATTCTAAATACCAATTTTTACATCTATAAAATGTAACAGTTTTGAGATATAGATACACTCATTTTAAAAAATCACCCCCTTTTCACCCACCCATTAATTGGATTTTCCAAAAACAAAAAAATACGTGTTTCTTTATTTTAAAGGAAATTCCAAACACCAATTTTCAGGTCTGTAATATCTTCAGTTTCTGAAATATATGTAGCCTGATCAAAGGCTTTCGACCCCTTTTTCACCCCTTTTCACCCCTCCTATTGCGATTTTCCGAAAACAAAAAAATACGTGTTTCTTTATGTTTAATGAAGATTCTAAATACCAATTTTTACATCTGCAAACTTTAAAAGTTTGGAGATATAGATTCACTCATTTTAAAAATTCACCCCATTTTCACCCTCCCATTAATTGGATTTTTCAAAAACAAAAAAATACGTGTTTCTTTATTTTTAAAAGAGATCAAAAGTACCAATTTTCAGGTCTGTAATATCTTCAGTTTCTGAGATATAAGTACTGGTATACTGATTAAGGGCATTCAACCCATTTTCCCCATTTTCACCCCTTTTCACCCCTCCTATTGGGATTTTCTGAAAACAAAAAAAATACGTGTTTCCTTATTTTTAAAGAAGATTCTAAATACCAATTTTTACATCTGTAAACTTTTAAACTTTCGAGATATAGACACACTCATTTTAAAATTTCACCCCTCTTTTCACCCCCTTAGCGAAGGAATATCCAAAAATCCTCTCTTAGTGAGCACCTACATCTTAATATGAATATATCCCCAAAATTTCATTTCGTTACGTCCAGTAGTTTTGGCTCTGCGATGATGAATCAGTCAGTCAGTCAGGACAAGTTATTTTATATATATAGACTAGCATGGTACCCGTGCTTCGCTACGGTATTATACTGAAATTTATAATTGAATGCTTATTGTTTTAGATATATAATCCGCCGAAATTCGCGATCTGACACGTTTTCAGCGAGAATCCACCAAAATTCCCGATCTGACTCGTTTTCTATTAGATTACGGCACGTTTCCTCCCATTTTTCAATCTTCCTTTCCAGCAATCGATTTCGTACTTCCCGGGCTAGGCTCCGGTATTCTTCCCGGTCAGTTGGGTCCGTAAATCTTTGACATACCGTATATTCCTATAATCATTTTTAATCCGGATAAAATCCTTCAGCAGATCCGGCGTGGTGTCTTATTGGGAGCCTTGGCTGCACTGAACCCGCGGCCGGCTGCATTCTTAGTCATTACCCGTCCAGGAGCCGTTTCCAACGCTGTCCGCACATTTGACGACGGTCCGGAACATTACTATTATTATTATAATTATTATTATTATTATTATTATTAATGTTATTCTTCTTCTTCTTCTTATTATTATTATTACTATTATGTGTTGCTGGGATGAATGATGACAGGGAAAACCGGAGTATCCGGAGAAAAACCTGTTCCGCCTCCGTTTTGTCCAGCACGAATGTCACATGGAGTGACCGGGATTTGAACCACGGAACCCAGCTGTGAGAGGCCGGCGCGCTGCCGCCTGAGCAA
The DNA here is from genome assembly GCF_040414725.1 of Anabrus simplex. Taxonomy (NCBI): domain Eukaryota; kingdom Metazoa; phylum Arthropoda; class Insecta; order Orthoptera; family Tettigoniidae; genus Anabrus; species Anabrus simplex. The sequence continues at coordinate 1,612,273,248 of NC_090265.1, read as the reverse complement.
CGGAGGATCCTTATAAGTACATTAAGAACAGTAAAATCAATTGGCCTCACCTCCTTTTACACCCCACCGCCGTTAGTTTTTACTGCCACCCACCCCCCCAAAAAAAAAATTAAAAGAAGGCGTGTTTCTGTATGTTTAAGGGAGATTCCAAACACCAATGTTCACGTCTATTACCTTCAGTTTTGAGATATAAGTATCCCCATAAATATAATTTACTTTTGTCACTTCATTTCAAACTACTCCCCCCCCCCCTAAGTGAATTTTCCCGCAAAAAATACTTGTTTCTTTAATAGTGAAGGATCTTCTAAATACCAATTATCACGACTCTAACTTCTTCAGTTTTTGATTTATGTGTCCTCATGAAAGGAATTCAACTCCTTTACACTCCCGCCCCCCAAGATGCCTACCGCCCCAAAACGCGTTTTTCTTTGTTTTTAAAGGAGATCCAAATACGAATTTTCACGTCTGTAACAACTTTAGTTTTTATTAGATGTATATATTCTCATACAATTAAAGTCAATTAATTTTTCAATTCTTTCACCCCCCTCCCCCCCGCTTCATTGGATTTTGCGAGAATACGTGTTTCTTTACTTTTAAAGCAGATTGCAAATATCAAATTTCACGTCTGTAACATCTTCATTTTTAAGATATCAGTAGCCTAATTAAAAGAATTCAACACCATTTTCAGTCACCTTCACCCCCCCCCTCCACCCAAGTGGTATTTCCGAAAATTAAAAATACACGTTTCTTTATGTTTAATAGAGATAAAAATACCATTTTTCACTTCTGTAACATGTTAAGTTTTTTAGATATACTGTAAAAATTCTCATTTTAAAATTTCACCCCTTTTGGGTTCCCCTTAAGTGGAGTTTCCAAAAACAAATCACCTATGTTTCTTTACATTTACAGGAGATTCCAAACACCCACTTTTTACGTCTGTAACATTTTACGTTCCCAAGATAATCTTTCAAAAAATTCACCCCAATTTGTCACTTCTGTTTAACCGCCATTAATAGGATTTTCCAAAAACTAAAAAAATACGTGTTTCTTTATTTTTAAAGGAGATCCCATATACAAATTTTCAGTTCTGTAATATCTTCCGTTTCTGAGATATATGTATCCTCATTAAAGGAATTCAACCCATTTTTTACCCTTTTACACCCCTCCTATTGGGATTTACAGGAAACAAAAAAATACGTGTTCCTTTATTTTTAGAGGAGATTCTAACTACCAATTTTTACATCTGTAAATTTTAAAGTTTTAAGATGTAGACACATTCATTTTAAAAATTCACCCCCCTTTTCACCCCTCAATATTTGGATTTTCCAAAAACGAAAAAATACGTGTTTCTTTACATTTAAAGTAGATCCCAAATACTAATTTTCAGGTCTGTAATATCTTCGGGTTCTGAAATATAAGTAGCCTCATTAAAGGCATTCAACCCATTATATACCCTTTTACACCCTTCCTATTGGGATTTTCTGAAAACAAAAGAATACGTGTTTCTTTATTTTTAAAGGAGATTCTAAATACCAATTTTTACATCTATAAACTGTAACAGTTTTGAGATGTAGATACACTCATTTTAAAAAATCACCCCATTTTCACCCCCCCATTAATTGGATTAACCAAAAACAAAAAGTACGTGTTTCTTTATTTTAAAGGAGATCCCAAACACCAATTTTCAGGTCTGTAATATCTTCAGTTTCAGAAATATATGTAGCCTCATCAAAGGCTTTCGACCCCTTTTTCACCCCTTTTCACCCCTCCTATTGCGATTTTCCGAAAACAAAAAAATACGTGTTTCTTTATGTTTAATGAAGATTCTAAATACCAATTTTTACATCTGCAAACTTTAAAAGTTTGGAGATATAGATTCCCTCATTTTAAAAATTCACCCCATTTTCACCCTCCCATTAATTGGATTTTTCAAAAACAAAAAAATACGTGTTTCTTTATTTTTAAAAGAGATCAAAAGTACCAATTTTCAGGTCTGTAATATCTTCAGTTTCTGAGATATAACTACTGGTATACTGATTAAGGCCATTCAACCCATTTTCCCTATTTTCACCCCTTTTCACCCCTCCTATTCGGATTTTCAGAAAACAAAAAAATACGTGTTTCCTTATTTTTAAAGAAGATTCTAAATACCAATTTTTACATCTGTAAACTTTTAATCTTTCGAGATATAGACACACTCATTTTAAAATTTCATCCCTCTTTTCACCCCCTTAGCGAAGGAATATCCAAAAATCCTCTCTTAGCGAGCACCTACATCTTAATATGAATATATCTCCAAAATTTCATTTCGTTACGTCCAGTAGTTTTGGCTCGGCGATGATGAATCAGTCAGTCAGTCAGTCAGTCAGTCAGTCAGGACAAGTTATTTTATATATATAGATGATATGAGTAAAGGAGTATAATCATAGGTAAGGCTTTTTGCGGATGGTGTTATTCTGTATAGAGTAATAAATAAGGTACAAGATTGTGAGCAACTGCAAAATGACCTCGATAATGTTGTGAGATGGACAGTAGGCAATGGTATGGTGATAAACGGGGTTAAAAGTAAGGTTGTGAGTTTCAAAAATAGGAAAAGTCCTCTGAGTTTTAATTACTTTGTTGATGGGATGAAAGTTCCCTTTGGGGATCCTTGTAAGTATCTGGGTGTTAATATAAGGAAAGATCTTCACTGGGGTAATCACATAAACGGGATTGTAAAGAAAGTATACAGATCTCTGCACATAGTTATGAGGGTGTTTATGGGTTTTAGTAAGGATGTAAAGGAGAGGGCATATAAGTCTCTGGTAAGACCCCAACTAGAGTTTGGTTCCAGTGTATGAGACCCTCACCAGGATTGGAAAAAATCCAAAGAAAAGCAGCTCGATTTGTTCTGGGTGATTTCCGACAAAAGAGTAGCGTTACAAAAATGTTGCAAAGTTTGGGCTGGGAAGAACTGGGAGAAAGGAGACGAGCTGCTCGACTGAGTGGTATGTTCCGAGCTGTCAGCGAAGAAAGAATAAGAATAAGTTTGAATGGCGTCTTTAAAAGTAGGAAAGATCACAATATGAAGATAAAGTTGGAATACAAGAGGACAAATTGGGGCAAATATTCATTTATAGGAAGAGGAGTTAGGGATTGGAATAACTTACCAAGGCAGATATTCAATAAATTTCCAATGTCATTGAAATCATTTAAGAAAAGGCTAGGCAAAAAACAGATAGGGAATCTGCCACCTGGGCGACTGCCCTAAATGCAGATCAGTGTTGACTGATTGATTGGCAGTGAAAGCCAACGGTGGAGCTCGAACCCACGCTTCTCCCGAATACAGAGCTTGACTGCATAGTCGTAGCGCGTTAACACGCGCGACCACTCCACCCGATAAAAAGGCGCTATTAGTGGAATGGATACGAATAAATTAAATAAATAAAAAATAAAAATAAAAGAGTCCTATGTCCAGTCCTTGATACCTCATACATTTCTGCCGTACGATTTATAAGAATATAGATATTCTCGAACTTATATGTTTATTGCTATTTTATCTGAGTCTGCAGGAGATTTGGAGAAACTGCTAAATAGTATGGTCACAGTCCTGGAGAAGGAGTGCAAGGTGAAAATAAATAAATAAATCCAAAACCAAAGTAATTGGGTGCAGTCGAACGAACTGAAGTAACAGTATTCATCTACATCCTTTAAGACTTAATTTCCTAATATAATTTTCACCGAGCTCGATAGCTGCAGTATCCAGTATTCTGGAGATAGTGGGTTCGAACCTCACTCTCGGCAGCCCTGAAGACGGTTTCCCGTGGTTTCCCATTTTCACACCAAGCACATTCACATTAAGGGCACGGCCACTTTCTTCCCATTCCTAGGCCTTTCCTGTCCCATCGTTGCCATAAGACCTATCTGTGTCGGTGCGACGTAAAGCAACTAGCAAAAAAAAAAAAAAGTCTTATTGTTACATTGGTTCCATATAACAGGAGCATATTCAAGTCTAGAGCGTACTAACGTTTAGTAAAAAAGCGAAGTCATCTCGGTACAGATCATGAAGGTCCCAGGGAGAGGTGAAAGGTAAAGTCTTCCACTAACCGTTACCTCGGCCCTCGGTGGGGTAGAGTGGTTAGCTCTACGCCCGGCCGTCTCTGCCTTCAGGCATTAAACTGGTGCTCAGTTTTTGTGTAGGCTGACTGAACCTCAGGGTCGTGTGCACCTCCGAAAGTGGAAATTTCGTTTCTTAAATTTTTCAACTTCCTGACGATGAATCGAACCCACGTCCTCCCGAGTAAACCGAACACGCTTTTGCTGCCTCGGCCAGGCAGTCCCTACTAACGTGTTGTAGAGTAATAATTATTATTACATTAAATGGTTTTACATTACGCATGGCAAATCCTAGCACTTCTGTTAGCTGTTAACTTGGCGTCGAATAATATACCAAGGTCTTGGAATTCTATGAATTTCTTCAATTTCTCCCCAAACATCAAGTAAGCGAAAGTTACCAGCACTTTGACTGTTGAGAAAGAGAGGGTTACGCACTTAGAAATATTGAATTTAATTTTGTTCTTAATGCTCCATTCTCAGATGTTATCTATATCGCACTGTAGAAGATGGCAATCCTGTATTGTTAGAATACGCCTGTATAATTCCAGATCATCCTTGGGTGGACCGAAAATCAAACCCGGTCCCTACCTAAATTACAGGCCTGACTCGATTGGAAGACATCCTTTGTAAACACATGAGCCACGACAACTTTTCAAATCCACTGTACAGGAAGAAGGCGCTATTTGCTAGAAGGTAAGCAAAGCTATATTTAAACAGGAAATGCCATAAACTGTAGTTTTATTAGATCAGCCTACACGAGATTTTATATGGTCACTACTACCCTACCGTAAAGCTGGATAAAGACATGGTGCGAAACTGGATTCAGGCGGAAGTCCACCGCTGTGGCGAAATTAACATACCTGCACCCCTAGCAACTATTATAACATGCGCCCTACAGAAAAAAAAAAAGAAGTCAAGTACATGAATTAACTACAGAAGATGGTAGGAGCACTGTACAAGTAATGTTTGAAATTACACAAAACCGGAGGGTTTAGAACCTGATAACTTTCAAAGATGAAAATAAATTCACCAATCGCAGAAATGTTCGTCCCTCGTTGATGGTAGCGAACTCGTCGATCAAATCTGCATAGTTATCGTTTTTCGTTTGCTAGTAGATGACAGACAAGCCGTTCCTCTTTAGATAGGGTTAACCAGTAGCGATATCTCGAAAAACAAATTTACCCTCTTGAAAGGGGACGAGAATTATTGATAACGGTATTAAATGTTTCTTGGTGGTTAGCAAAGTAAGACCACACAGGTGTTGTATTATTCTAAGGATAAATAGCGAAAGTTTAAGGTAATAACTTCAATTGTAATAATTCAGATATTATTTTGGGTATTAACAAAAATAGAGAGCCTGCATGGCTCAGGCGGCAGTGCGCTGGCCTCTCACCACAGGGTTCCGAGGTTCAAATCCCGGGTCACTCCATGGAAAATTTGTGCTGAACAAAGTGAAAGAGAGATAGGATTTTCTCCGGGTACTCCGGTTTTCCCTATCATATTTCATTCCAGCAACACTCTCCATTAACATTTCATTTCATCTATTAGTCATTTATCATTGCCCCAGAGGAGTGCGACAGGCTTCGACAGCCGGCACATTTCCTATTCTCGCCGCTAGATGGGGCTTCATTCATTTCATTCCAGGCCCGGTCGAATGACTGGAAAGAGGCTGAGGAATTTAATTTCATTAACAAAAATAAGATTAGCCAAACTTCGCTGTCCCCAATAGCGTCACCCTAAGAGAGGGCCTGTGTTATCAATCCGTCCCTGAGAGCCATGTGAAGTCCGAAGGACCAACTTGAAGCTGATTTTTGTATCTTAAGGAAAAGCTCAGACTGCCAATTTGATTACATTAGCGACAGAACTAGACAATTTTAGTAGGCTGCTTGAGGTAATTGAAATGATTGTGTTGATTGTGGGAGTTACTGGACTCATCTCGGGTCGAAAATGGAGAAATGAAATTGAAAACCTACAACCTGTTTTCCAGTCATTGACCGGGTCAGGGATGTAATGAATGAAGCAGATATAGGCTATTAGTACGATGGGGTCGCCACTCCCAAAGTGATTTATTAATGACTGATAGATGCTATGAAATGAGAATGGAGAGTGTTGCTGGAATGAAAGATGACAGGGAAAACCGGAGTACCCGGAGAAAAACCTGTCCCGCCTCCGCTTTGTCCAGCACAAATCTTACATGGAACGACCGGGATTTTGAACCACGGTATCCAGCGGTGAGAGGCCGACGCGCTGCCGTCTGAGCCACGGAGGCTCTATCGAAAATGGAGAAACTGAAAAAAATTATACATTTAAGCTTCTTTATATCTTACGAAATTTTTAAACCAGTCTTTTGCCTCACCTGAAAAATTTGGTAAAAATGAGCTACCCTATCTTGCACCTTGCTTTTGGCGACGCGGCAATGGGCTAGGTAAGAGCTGAGACTAGAAAGGTGTTGGTAGGTCCTTAAGGGGTTTCATACGTTAGCAGGCGAACTTTTCAGAAAACATTTAATTTTTTCTGCATCTTAGTCGGTTGTTTGAGAAACAGTACAAGTCCAGTTTTTAGTCATTTTGAGTTATGAACACAAGTACGTATCTCAAACGTGAGTGCATCCTGTAACACAGAAATATCACAAGTACAATTATTTTCCATCTTAATGTCGCCATTTAAATATCATGTTATTTTGAAAAATAACACGAAGGATATGGAAAACGAAGTAGAATGAAAGCATCTGTGGATGTGCCTGGAAATGTTAGCCGGAAAATATTAAGATGGTGTAGCAATCTTGTGTGTTAAGTTTTAGTACAGGGGTTTTGAAGCACAGAACATAGTAATTAGAAGTTCTTTAAAATGTAAATTAAAGCTCCTAGGATCGTTAAATTGATTAATCTTAAGGAATCCAGTACATATAATGGGCATTAAAAGCCTTAACAGTAGAAAACATGTAAATTATTTAAGTTTGTTTGAGAAACAGCACAAGTCCAAGTTAAAAAAATAGTCCATATAACAAAAACCTGTTAGCCTAAAATAAGACGGTCAAGTAGTCTCAATATCTTCTTTCGAAAGGTGTAGCATATTTGGTTTGTGTTAGAAAGATGTTTTTAAATACATGGGCTTAAACAACCGATCCAATTATTTGTGGGATTTTCTTGAAATGTATCACCTATGTGTATTAATGTTGAAGCTTTCGTACTTTGTGAAGAATGATTTTGTGTGATTTATTTGTTTTTCTATTTCCAAAATGAATTTTACCTATTTTACAAGGAATACTCAACATAGCCCCAAAATAAAAGTAAAAATAGCTTTTTTCACTCCTCTTGCACGTCCTCTAGCATGAACCACCATGAAATTAGGAGGGACCTTTATATAGAATTTGGAGAAATTCAAATTGTAATTTTTGAAAATATAGATTTCCGTGTGGTGTTTTGCCTGTACCTTTTCAGTTACACAAATAACTAGTTATCTACGCACCCGATCGATCACGTGTTATTTGTATGTTTCAACAGTCGTGTGTTCTGTTATGTGATAGAAGAAAAAGTCGAAAATGAAACCAAGATGGCTGTTTAAGATCGATTGTTCGATAATGGTAGAGTAGAGTTAAATGGCGGTAAGGATATTCCTACCGCTCAGTTAGACCCATCTCTCTCTCTCATTAACATCTGTGCAACAACTTATGTATATGCTAATGAGTCATTGTTCTGCGACATTTCGTAAGTGTGGGAGGAGCAGGTCATTGACCTGTCTTCAAATGTACAGCGCAGCGGGCGTCACGTTAATCAGCTCTCTATTAAACCATCTTGTTTATTCTCTTGTGCATGTTTCTACCGCCCTCGTATTATTGATTGCTCCCAATAATGATAAGGAGTAGAAAAGCAAGTCCCTCTGTGGGTGGAGGAGGTAGAATACGCCCACAGTGTACCCTGCCTCTTGTAAGAGCCGACTAAAAGTGGACCGGGAGCTCTGAAGTTTTTTTATTTATTTATTATATATTTGATTGATAAATAGGGTTCCAGAGAGCAAGAGCTCGGTCAAGAGGAACAATACAGAGATAATCACAACAATGGCGGATTAACGAATAAGGTCTAAAAGTGAAAGAGTAATAATAGTGGTTTTATATAAGCTTTAAGTATCACAATTTACCTAATGGATAGGATTATATTAAGTGGATTATTATCAGAGTAACAATACAGGAGGAACAACTTTTTGACTGTCAAGATTTGGAAATGAAAATATCAGAGAAATAACTGTTACACATTTTTAGTGCCTAACAGGTACTTCTTAAGCTTATTACGAAATGGCACAGTTTTAGAGATGATTGCTATATTGTCAGGAATGCTGTTATATTCAGATATTAGTAAGTGTTGCACTCCCTTAGTGCCAAACCTTGTTGTATAATTTTTGATGAACATGTAATTTATTTTTTTGCCTTGTCTTATATGAATGGATGTCAGTGACTTTAGGAAATTCAGAGTTGGTGAACATTTTATTATGCAAGGCTTTATTAATAAGAAGTGATGCATTTAATGAGATTAATTTCTTAAGAGGTAATATATTTGTGTCAGAGTACATTTTATTTCGAGAATATAGTTGATGAAATCCATACATAAATCTAATAACCCTGTTTTGTAAGACTTCCAAAGTCTTGCTTTGCCCCAAATGAAACACAAGTAAGAAAGTCGAGATTGTATCATTGTGAAATAAATTAGACGAAGAGTGTCAATTGTTAGTAGGTACTTAATCTTGCCAATGATACCAACCAAGACAGAGATTTTATTTTTTACGTTTAATATATGAGGTGTCCAAGAGAGGGCGCTATCAATTATTAGTCCAAGATATTTAACTTCTTTAACCCATTGCAACTTCGTAGTGCCAAATAATATATTTGTAGTTGCATTTATGTCAATTTGTAATTTATCGAACATCATACAGACAGTTTTTGAGTAATTGGCTGTTAGAAGACTTTTTCTCTGACATTCATCTAAGATATGACAGTCATGCTGGATATCTGCAACTATTTCATCTTCAGAATTTGATGAATAGAACAGTGAAGTATCATCTGCCAAAAGTGATATTTTACCCTTAAAAGAACACAGGCTATGTCATTTATATATATGAGAAACAAAATTGGACCCAATATGGAACCTTGTGGTACATGGGTTGGCAACCATGACCCCCTCGCTGAGTATGGCATTGCCTCCACTTGTGTCCTCACCTTCATCTTTCCCATCCGACATTCCTTGGTCAACTCTTGCTTCTTTTCCCGCTCCGACAGTATTAGGTTTGCGAGGACTAGGGTGTCTTTTCACGCCCTTCGTGGCCCTTGTCACTCTTTTGCTAACAGCATTTTTGGAAGCTTAAGACTTTTCTAATTTTCCTTCTGATTCGAGTTTTTTTACATAACATAAGTCAAAACAGCCCTACAACCAAAGGTACTCCTTCCACCCCGTCAATATCCACGCGAACCAACCACCGTTTATTTTACGTGGGCCCTCCCCATCACATTACCACAAGCTTCAGGAGTACCTCTGGCTCAACCTCAAAGACATTACCGACCTACGGTTCAGCAAGTTGTACTTGCGCCTTGCAGTACGTACCCATGGCCAGTAGGTAGTAATGTTCGGTCTTTGAATGTTAAAAGCTTAGCGTAAAATCGTGAAAAATCGTATATATATTCAACTATGGCAATCCACATCACATATGAGTGTTAAGCTATTAGCCCCAGTTAAGAATTGCTGGTACATCTAATACACTGAACGTATGTTGAATATTAAAGCTTGAAATTTTCTTCACCAAACGAAAACGAAAAATAATTCATGCAGTAGAGGGTTAATAGAAACTTTGTAAGTTACAAATCGCATCCCAAATTTTCATACCTCCAATCTGCTTTGTACTGAATTTTACAGGAAAGTAAGGAAAGGTTTAGCCTAATAACGTTAGAAATAACGTTTTCCCTGGCAATGTGTTTTAAATTACCTAAAGAGAAACTCTTGATTTCTGATGTTTCTAGAGATATTTGAAATCGTTATATAAACATTGCACGTAGACTGTTTGGATTTTTAAAATTCCCTATTCAGTTAGTTTACCGTCCAGGTTTGATTTATCCCCCAGATTCAATGAGGGATTCCACGTCTACCGCCTGGTAGAGTCCTGGAGCGTGAGACATTTGGTCGTGGGTACAAATGGGAAGGAGGACCAGTACCACGCCCAGGCAACTTAACCTACAATGCTGAACACGGGCCCTGTAGGGGAGATTGGAAGGGATAAGCAAGGAAGAGGGAAGGAAGCGTCCGTGGCCTTGAGTTAGATACCATCCCGGCATTTACCTGAAGAAGTGGGAAACCACAGAAAACCACTTCGAGGATGGCTGAAATGGGAATCGAACCCCCTTCCACTCAGTTGACCTCCCGAGGCTGAGTGGACCTTGTTCCAGTCCTCGTACCACTTTTTAAATTTCGTGGCAGAGCCGGGAATCGAATCAGGGCCTCCGGGGTGGTAGCTAATCCTATCAACCACTACACCACAGAGGTGGACTTTTGGGAATTAAAATCGTTAGAAATCATATTATTTGGTTTAAGAACATCACTTAGAAGCCGTTACAAGAGCTGTTTCGTTTCCTCACTTCGCCAACAGGTGATAGTGGTTTCAGATTGCATCTTCCAAGGTAAATCTCGATTTCAAAAGATGTCACTGGTTTTACGCTCGACAATCTCCTTTAGTGGCTTTCGGAGATACCGATGTGGCAGAATTTAGGCCGCTATATCTTCTTCTTCGTTTCACCTCGAGGCTGACAATTCTTCTTAATCACCGAATAGAGTAGGCTTTGGCTAAACAGCGGCTAGTTTTGGCTTTGCTGCTGTACATTCGTAAAGTGGAGGGGCTGGTGCCCACCATCAGCTGTCGTGAGGTTTTTCGTGGTTTTTCCATTTACCTATACCAAGGTAAATGACGGGACAGATACTTTTATAGGCCACGGCCACACCTTAAATCACCGTTCCAAATATCCTTGGTCTGAGAGAGAGCACAGCCCTCTAGGAGGTCCGTCGTACCTCTTCAGGATACGGTATGAGAACATTTCGATTAGTAGCAGTAGTCGTCTTCTCTATCCAAAGCCTTCCTTCAGTCTTGTTACTCGGAGAGAGCTCTGTTCTTTTCCATGCTGGTAAATCTACGGACATGAGGGTAAAGTACATGAGTACCTTCAAATACCACCGGATTGAGCTGAGATTGAACCCGCCAATTTGGAGTCAGAAGGCCAGCGCTCTTTCCAATATTGAAAGAAAATGCAAGTAGGAAATTTTAGAGTCAGGGTATCGAATAGAATAGCAGATGACCCATGAATGAAATACGAATATTTACTGAGAACGAATTCTATATATAGTTTCATATAGACTTACAAACATGAGAGCCATGCCAAGGGTGACCATCCATCCCCAGCCACCCTCTGGAGGTACCATCTGTTCAGTCTCAGGGAGCGTCGTCAGCAGAGAGCGCCGCCTCTGCTCCCTGGACAGCGCCATCTCTTCCAGCCTGGAACAAATAAGAAGACTTTCTTATAACCATTAAACACCCCAACTGGGGCTAGACTAGGAATGTAAGAGGTCAGAACCAGAAAGATCACAATAAAACAACACCCACATGAGCCTAGTGCACGGAGCTAATTATCATGCTATTGCTGAACTCTGACAAAACTAATTATTGTAATATTTACGACTAGCTGTTGTTACCCGTCGTTGACGAGTCTGATTTCACAATTGCAGCAGAATTATGATCTAACGCAGGTGAGTGGCAACAAAAGACGCAGAGCATACTTCGACAATAATAAAGTAAGTCAGTCAGTGTAATTTTACTGTGGGGTGACAATAATTAATGGCGTGTGGCCTCTGGAGAGGTCTGGTGGAGGTCTTTCGAGTTGACGCCTGATGCCCGTCTATGAACATGTTGCCCTACCTCGATGAATTCTAATGCTGAAGACGGCAAGTACACTCAGCCCGCGAACCACTAAAATTAACCAATAAAGGTTAAAATCCGCGATCCGCTCGCGAATCGAACCCGAGACCCCTTAGACCAAAGGCCAGCACGCTAAACGTTTAGCCATGGTGTCGGACGGGGTGACAGTGAAATTGAATGAGTAATATTAATCATGTCATATTTGGAAAAACATAATGCGTGGTTATGTTTACATGTACCATGTTCTCGACTATCAACTATTACACGAAACCTGTACATTAAGCCAAGACCTCTCAGGGTGAATGCACCGGTGCACTGCGCGGTGCGAGGTGCAAAAGACGGCTTCGCTAAGTTGACCGGAGTGCAGGCTCCCTCTGCTCGATTTTGAGCAAAAGCGCTGTTTCACTCTTTCCCTACGCTTGTCTCACTCGCTCCACCTTTCTCTCCCTTCCTCACATGCTCTGCAGCGTTCCACCATCCGCGCACAGTTGAGCCGAGCTTAGCCAAGTAGGCCCGAGACAAAACGCTGGATCGAACCAAGCCGAGTCGGACCGATGCACTGTACACAGAGGCTCTGCACCTCGGTTTGCACGCATGAGATTTTAGGCGTTTGCGTGGCCCTGCATTAAGGAGTATATTTTCAATGTTCGTTTGGTTATTATGTCAGTGTACGATATTGCCTATGTTGTTGTAACACACGATTGTCCGTATGCTACACGTCGGAGCAGAATAATAACGTTAGATACTCAACAATCAACACTGTTCGAATCCCAGTGGATCTCATATACCGCCGGGCTGAGTGGCTCAGACGGTTAAGGCGCTGGCCTTCTAACCCCAACTTGGCAGGTTCGATCCTGGCTCAGTCCGGTGGTTATTGAAGGTGCTCAAATACGTCAACCTCGTGTCGGTACATTTACTGACATGTCAACGAACTCCTGCGGGTCAAAATTTCGGCACCTCGGCTATCCGGATTTAGGCTCCCAGTTAATATGCAAAATGAGTCAGTGTGGCACAGTGGCCCGAGAAATACCACGAATAAGCTTTAGGAGAATGGCTAAAAATGGTGGACGTAAAGATGACATAAAAAGCAGAATAGCGAAAGCAAGGAAATGGTTTCTTAAGAAATGAAATGTCCTTACTTCCAATACAGAGATGATTATTACCTTCGAGTACATCTTTTAGTGCGGAAGTATCCAAGAAAATATTCGGCTTGCCAATTCTCTAGCTGTTTTTCCCAGTACACCCCGTGGGGGTGAATTACACGAACCGCTGTATGAGGGTGTAGTCTGTGGATGGAGTTGTAATTGCACGGGCTAGAAATGAGAAGGAAGCGGCCGTGGCCCTGAGAAAGATACCGTACAGGCATTTTCCTGTAGTTGAAATGGAAAACCACGGAAAACCATTTTCGAGGATGGCCGATTGGGAATTTGAGCCCATCTTTTCCCCGTATACAGAGCTAGCAGCCATAACTGAACGTGCCACAACCCATTCAGCCGACATGTTCGGTCAATATTCTCAGTAATGGTGATAAAATGGAGGAATGAAAGAAACAGAAGGTGGGTAGTTTAAGAAAATAAGTGTCTATGTACTTTAACTACACCGAGAATGATAAGAAATTTCATGAAAAGTTTTGTTGAAGTAGAAACTGTTAAACATGTTAAACGTTCAAACGAGACGTACTTGTGAAATCTGGTAAGTTTATATACTAATTGTTTATCTCATTTCATCCATTTAACCTTCACTCAGCGAGGGATCCCATCTCTACTGCCTCAAGGGTAGGAACAGGAGCGTGAGACATTTGGTCGGGGATACAGCTAGGGAGGAGGAAGAGTACATCTCCCAGGCGGCCTCGACTGTTATACTGAACAGGAACCTTGTAAGGGATGGGAAGATTGGAAGGGATAGGTAAAGAAGAGGAAAGGAAGTGGCCATGGTCTTAAGTTAGATACCATCCCAGCATTTGCCTGGAGAAGAAGAGGGAAACCACGGAAAACCATTTCAAGGGTGGCTAAGATGGGAATCGAACTCCTTCTACTCAGTTGATCACCCAAGGCTGAATGGACACTATTCCAGACAACGCACCACTTTTCAAATATCGTGGCAGAGCCAGGAATCGAATTCGGGCCTCTGAGGGTAGCAGGTATTCACACTAGGCACTACACCACAGAGGCGGACAAAAATAATATTAGTTCCTAATAAATATTTTACACTGGTATTGATTTATTACGTATTAATAATACTGTATATCCTTGATCTCTTCTTTCACTCATTTAAATCTCCGTCTCCTTGGCTGAACGGTCAGCGTAGTCACCTTCGGTTCAGAGAGCCCGGGGGTCCATTGTCGGCCGGGTCGGATATTTCCGCTGGCTCGGAAACTGTGTGTTTGTGCTGTCCCCAACATCGATGCAATTACACATCACACACTACACTATTCTCCACCACAGAAACACTCAGTTTCCTATATGTGGCAGATGTCGCTCACCCTCGTTGGAGGGTCTGCCTTACAAGGGCTACACCAGCCACGCGAAATTTATTTTCACTCATTTAAAAGGCTACGGCGTTTAGTTTTCGCGCTATAGGTTACAGAAATGAATGTGTTCGTTATTTGTCATTTGAAAATCTGTCAACTCTACATTCCCCCGTGGGCTATTTTTTTAAAAAGCCCTGCCAGCTAACTCGCACGTAAGCCAGGACTGAGATTGCGTGATATCTGAGAGGTATGTTTAATGTACACGTGTTCTTTCACAGGGTTATCTTTATCACCCCATCCTCTGTACTACGCTACATTAACATGAACTTGATATCATTTCCGTGAGAGATGGGGACAAACACGCATAAAAAGTTTCAACTTCCGTCGCGAATAAATCTCCCAAAAGGTAAAGGCCAAATATTCAAGGATAACTGTGTTGATTTTAGTACTTGCCATGAGATAAAGGATTTCTTCAAATAAGCGGGAGGGATAAGAATTGTCCCAAATACCTGCCGAGATAAACTTCTCGCTGAAGAAACATGGAACTGTGTCAATATTACCGGAACACACTCAGACATTCTCATGTCACTATCCAGATCCATCTCTGGTGATTAAATTTATAGCTTTGACAATACACTGTGTCTGCTGGTACAGACTAGAACAAATATATTTCTTTCATTAAGCTGATTTAGACAATACATTCTGACTCAGTGAAGGAAGCAAAGGAATTGTGGTGGTGGTGATTACTCTTTTAAGAGAAAGTACAACTTGGTAACCATCCTCTAATTACACCAATCAGAGGGAAGAAATGGGAGCGGTACAATACTTGTAAAATTGAAGGTATTGGTGAAAGGAAGGAAAGGGCCACGAAGGGTGTGAATATTTAAGACTCCCTACGCCTCGTAAACTTAATACCGTCGGGGTCGGAAAGAAACAAGAATTGACCAAGGGAGAGGAAAGATGAAAGCGAGGAGACTGACACAAGTAATTGGAAGCAATGCCAGACTCAGCTATGGGAATCGTGGTCCCCGTTGTGGTTGCCTCTTTGCCGGACTCAGTCCGGTGGAATTTGAAGGTGTTCAAACACGTCAACCTCGTATCGGTACATTTACTGACATGTCAACGAACTCCTGCGGGACAAAATTTCGGCACCTCGGGGTTTCCGAAAGCCATACAAGTAGTTAGTGGGACGTAAAAACCAAAAACATAAATTGGCTCTTACGACATGAAGGGGATACCGTCGATGTATTCTACCGATACCACCCACGCCTTCCAGCCACATATGGATAAGCATCCCATCAGAACAATTTTCGTTCGGTTAATTTTCCTGTGCTAAAGTGTAAAGGAAAATGAACCTTAAATGCATTATACTGTAGGAGTGAGTAAATTCGCCAGCAAACATCATCCTTACAATACGGTATGATAAGGTCCATTTTCCGTTGAACGTTGGCATAGGAAAATGAACACAATGAAAATTATTCTCAAGGACTGCATGTAAGTGTGTAGCTGGGAGGCGTGACCAGTCTTAAGGAATATAATGGGTAGGAAGAGCATTGGGACACACGAGGTTTTAGAAGCAAGCCATCGATATACTTGACGAGAAAATGGAGTATATTCAAAAGTGCTTCATTTCGATGGCCTAGTTAGAATACCTCGTATCTCCCAAAATTCTTCCTATCCATTATTTCCCTTAAGACTGGTCATGCCTTCCGGCCACATTTGGGTATGCAGTCCATCAGAACAATGTTCGTTGGGTTCATTTTCTTATGCTTACGAGGGAAGGAAAATGAACGTTATAAAAATTATACTCTGGGAGTTAGTAAATACGTCACGCAGACATACATTCCTGTAGTCCGGTATGGTAAGGTTCATTTTCCTTCACACATCGGCATAGGAAAAAAGAACGCAACGAACATTGTTCTGATGGACTGCATATCCATGTGTGGCTAGGAGGCGTAACCTCTCTTCAGGGAAATAATGGATAGCAAGAACTTTGGGAGATACGAGGTATTATAACTAGACCATCGATTTGCTATTCGTGGACCACCTTGTTCAACTGAATGACAAACTATGTGGCCAGAAGATACGCTTCGTATGAAACATGAGCTGTTGACGTACAGAGTCCCTTCACGTTTTTCTTACAGCTAAATATTCACCCTACCATGTCCATAAATACACAATGATAAGTTGTGTAATCGAGCATTCTTAATATCGTCGTAGGTAACAGGTTAAGGAAGAACGGAGATGCGGTAGGTTCCCTATCCGACTTTCCTTGGTCAACTCTTGTTCTGTTCCAATCCGTGTAGTTTTAAGTTTGTAAGGCTTAGGGAATCTTTCATATCCACACCAATAGGGGCCTTTATCCCTCTTTCGTCCATTCCTCAAGGCGTTGAACCTATCTTTTTCCCTTCCGATTAGTGTTGAGCGAGGGTGGTTACCTAGTTTTACTTATTCTTAAAATAATAATCACTTCCACCACCACAGTTACTTTCAAATATACTATGGAAGTTGAAGTTAACTACTATCCCCGTGTTAAGCTCCCTTTGTGTTTATTTATGTTATTCCTTTTCTTTCTCTCTCTATCTCTCTCTCTCTCCACCACTTTCCCACACCCTGATGGGAACGCGGCTGAGATCTGTCACACATGTGAATTTCGCCCAGTTTTACAGTCGATACTCTTCCTGGCAATCAACCTATGTAGGAATTTTTTCACTTGTATTTTGTAAGTCGCGCGAAGTTCTAGGACTGGGAAGGAAGCGGCCGTGGTCCTAATTAAGGCACTGTACCAGCATTTGCTTCATAGGAAAATGGTAAGCCACTGAAGACCATCTTCAAGACTGCCGAAGGCGGAGTTCGAATCCACCAACTCCTGAATGCTGGCTAACAGCTATGCCACTTGTACCGCGTAGACAACTCGCTCGGTTCTGTGTGGTTTATTTTTACATCTATAGGCCTATATTAATGGTGTCCCTTGAAACTTGTCCCATATCCGTTTTTCCTTTACCTTTAACTTTCGACAGTCATAGTGTATGTATGGCCGTAGCCCGTAGTAGAGCGAACACCTAACTACGGAGCGGATTGTCGGCGCATATTAACGCGCTACGGGTATGGAGCCAAGTTCTTCATCCTGCAGACGAATGGGTTCAAAATCCACCGTCGGCTGTTCTATGAATAATTGTCTGTGGTTTCTCATTTTAACTGCCTGGCAAATGCCGGGACAGTTCCTAGTCATATGCCAGACTGGATCCCATCCACCTCCTTACCCAGTCTATTCACCATCATTCATTTCATCTTCAGCAAGGGTATCCGGCCGCAAAACACACCCATTTCACCTCATCCTCGACCCTGTATCAGCAAAGAGGACTAACGTGTACACATGGACTCCTGGTTTAAAAATCAGTCGAACAGGTCTGTCCACGGCTAGCAAATGAAGCATGTTTGAACACATAACATTTTCTCGAAAAGTACTTTTCCGATTTTCAAAATAATCAAAGCGCTATAACGTCCGCAAGGTTAAGACTAGGTGTAGAAGATAGTGTGGTTCCGTTTAAAAGAACAAAGTTACTGCCGTTATCTCAGGAAATACTGACACCCTGAAAAAGCATTGAATGTTGGTAACATTACTCAATGTCGATATTTTTAACTGTTCACGAGGTATTTGAGCTGAACATCTTCACTGATAACTCCCTACAGGTATAAGGAAACAAAGGTCCAATAATACTGCCCAGTGGAACGCTCTGTTAATAATTACGGGATCAGATAACGCTTCACCTACTTTGTCTGAGTTCTGTTTTCTAGAAATTTAGTCACCCATTCAATCACTTTTTTGTATTTCACTCCGACACTTATGAGCTAAAACTGTTACACTACGCACATGCTTATAACTGTCACTCTGCCCCCAGGGCAGTTCACGAATAAAGTCACTGAACTACTTTAGCGGCCAAACAGCCCACAGTTCACGCACGCGGTCACACACAATGTCACGAGTCTGCTCACTCATGGTAGTCTTCTGTTCACGGTCGCATGTCGTTCATCTTCAATGTTCCGTCAGTTCACACGCAGCACTCAAGTACTCCGAAGCACTCACTCCACAGTGCTGTCACTGACAAGACTGACCGTCAGAACTGCATAGCTCGCTTTCAACCACTGACTGACTGCGCTCACACTGAGCTCATTCGGCCTGTCTCTTATAGGACAGCCAGACCTTTCAGATTCTTCGGACAAAGAGAAACCGCTGGAACTGTCTCTAGACCGAGTACTCTGGTTACACCTCGAGTCCTTTTCTACACTGCCGAAAGGCCTCCGGTGACGTAACGGATAGCAGATGAGCTAGCCAATCCACGCCTGACTCGTCTTTGATTGGTTGCCAGCTTAAGCGAGCGGGCGGGCCCTACTAGGTGACGTCACTCGCGACTGAGAGCTAACCTAAATCGCTCATCGAAGGCCTTCTATACGTAATGGCGGACCCTGCCACAATAATGAGAAAGAGTGCTTTCCCAGAACTTACCTGTAAAATATGTCTTGACATCGCTTAAGAGGCCTGCTGGGAAATGAGGAGCGAGGCAGTTTCCTTCTCGTTTCATCACCAAACCCGGTGTTCCCATTACACGTTTTTTATTCCAAGCCCACTGATATGCATAAACCAACCTACCAACTAACAGTCCCTACAAGCCATACTCTCCACCTCACCGACTTACTGCAGAAGGAATGTTGTTACTGGGAATTAGCACTGTTACTTTCATAAAATCAACATCGAGGATGAGACTGTGGCAGATCAATGAAAGTCACAAACATGCTCTACCCAGAAGACATAGTGCACTGCGAGTATTGTATCTTGTTAAAAAGAAACGCATGCCTTCATAATAAATTGCGGCACCTCGGCGTCTCCGTAAACCATAAAAGTAGTTAGTGGAACGTAAAATCAGTAATAGCCTATTATTATTTATATGGAATCTCAACAGATATGGATATGGTGGATAAACTGGGATTTACTAGACATGACGCAAACAAACATGACATTTAATATTGGTTATGGTTTGTTTAGATGTCGCAATTTTCAGCCAGCCTCGCTTGGTTCATTCTTTTGATGTGTCCATAAAAATTCAGTCTTCTTTTCATCATTGTTATTATGATCTTGCATAGCCTACAATTATTATTATTATTATTATTATTATTATTATTATTATTATTATTATTATTATTATTATTATTACTCCTTGGATGAGTGGTCAGCATTGAGGCCTTCTGTTCAGAGGGTCCCGTGTTCAATTCGCGGCCGGGTTGGGGATTTTAATCGCACCTGATTAATTCTTCTGGCTCGGCGACTGGTATTTGTGCTTGCCCCAACACTTCCCTCTTCGTACTCAGACAACACACTACACTACCAACCATCACATGAACACGCAATAGTGTTACAACCCTCCATATAGGGTTGACGTCAGGAAGGGCAACCGGTCATTATACAGGACCAAGTCCACATGCGCGACACAGTTCGCCCCCGCGACCCCACAGATGTGTGAAAAGTGGTATATTATTATTATTATTATTATTATTATTATTATTATTATTATTATTATTATTATTATTATTATTATTATTATTACCATCGTTTTGCATTAATAATAATAATAATAATAATAATAATAATAATAATAATAATCGTATGGCCTCAGCTACCGTGTGCAGACATTTCAATTTGACGCCATCTGGCTGTCTGCTCGTCAATTTCGACGTTCCGTTTCACTCTAGGCCCACTAGATGGCAGATTGGTGTGATAGTAGAATAAATTTCAGAAGGAATAATGAATCAATATTAATAATTATTTCAATGTGATGGTGTCGCATGGTCAGCACGACTAATCTCTCTCCCAACAGTGTGTGAAAACAACAAGGGTATCCGGCCTTAAACCTCTGGTCAGGACCTAAACTGAGCCTGGATGCACTGCCAACAACGCATGAACGTGGGAAAGTGCTGCTGGAAAATACAATCTCAATACAGGGGCAATGTTACTCATTTTACTCACCACTTCGCAATCTCGCCACAACGGAGCACGAGAGACAACCAACCACTCCATACGGAGGACGCTGAGTAAGGACCAACTATTAACACGTAGCCGTGAGGAAACATCTGCAATGCAATCTATAACCTTCCCCGAAGCGTTTCTTAGTAATTAACAATACCCAAAGACTCCACACTCCAGGCACTAATGCGCTTACAGTACCTTAATGTCGACTTATGATGATGTTCGCATATTCCATGGAATAGTCTTCATTGTTTAACTGGCTGATATTAATTTCATAGACATTTAGGCCGAAGCGGTTTATTTATTTATTTATTTATTTATTTATTTATTCTTCGTCTACCACCTTCCCTACACCTATGGGATTGCGGGTGTGAACTATGTCGCACATGCGGATTTGGTCCTGTTTTACTGTTGGATGGCCTTCTTGACGCCAACCCTATGTGGAGGGTTATAATCACTACTGCGTGTTCCTGTGGTGGTTGGTTGAGTGCTATGATGAGAACTGTGTTGGGTCAATCACAAACACCCAATTCCCGACCTAGAAGAATTAATCAGACGGGATTAAAATCCTTGACCCGGCCTGGGATCGAACCCGGAATCCTCTGAACCGATGGCCTGAACGCTGACCATTCAGCCAAGGAGTCGGACACTTATTTATTCATTCATTTATTTATTTTATTTATTTATTCAATCCTTATAAAGTGGCGAACATAGAGAGCTCTTGGTCCTCGTATACCGGTACACTTAACTACACATAATGTTTGCGAATTTTACACAGTACTATTTTAAATAACGCCTGCCTAGCCGAGGCAGTAAAAGCTTGCTCGGTTCACCGGGAAGCACGTGGGTTCAATTTCCCGTCAGGAAGTCGAAGAATTTAAGAAACGAGATTTCCACTCACCGGCGACGCACATGGCCCTGAGGTTCACAGTGGTGAGATGACGTGGAATGACATTAGCAGACAATAAATTTGAGTGGAAATTTTAAATGTAGGAAAGACCCTAATATGAAGATAAGTTGGAATTCAAGAGGAAACAATGGGGCAGATATTCATTTACAGGAAGTTGAATTAGCGATTGGAACAATTCATAAAGGGTTCGATAAATCTTCTCAAGTTCTTTTAAGTCATTTAAGAAAAGAATAGGTAAACAACTGACAGGCAATGTGTCACCTGGGCTCTAGACCTAAATGGAGATTATTTATTTATTTATTTATTTATTTATTTATTTATTTATTTATTTATTTATTTATTTATTTATTTATTTATGGAGGCGCAAGTGGACAAGGAGTGCACTGATGATTCCTGATTCTCAGACATTAATACTGATTACGGTTTATATGCACTTCAACCAGCAGTGTACAAAGTAATAAATTATAAGACTAACTTCTATTTTTTTTAATATTATCAGTTATTTCAATAAAATCTGGGTTTGTTTCACACTATTATTCAGGTTTTAGAATGCGGAATAGTGATGGACTGGCTCTTTCATTTAAGAGGCGAGCTAACCAAATATCCCTCAAATGACTAGCTTTACTTTTCCGGTTCATCCTCCAACGCAGCTTCACTCTCGCACAAAGCAAAGGATCATTCCCTTACTGTCTTAACAGTGCTGACCTCAGTTGTAGTTTGCGCGAAGGTCCATCATCATCACTACATGTTCGCGAACCAGTTAATGTCCATGTATGCCTTGTGGCATCCTGATATTCTTTAACGTGTTCATTACATTTAAATTCCCCTCTTCTTTCCTAATGCTAGTTTACCTTGTGGTGTTCGTAGTTCGTTAGTAACACTGGAGTAATTTCTCTGTACCAAATATTTCAGCAAATTTTAGGTCCTTCTCCCTATGGAACAGGTGTAATTTCTCTCATAACGTCTGATCCGATTTTTAGAGGGCATGTTAGTCGATTGACATGGTCACTCCTTTCCAGTCAGAGCAGTCGCTGATCGATACCTAGCAATATGTGGGATTTTGAAAATGTAAAGTCAAGCTCTTTCGCCTGGAATTCCACATAAAGCTATTGCCATGATGAAAACAGTCACGTACAATTACAAGCATGCATATCTTTGAAACATTTGTCCATAGTTTCGCATTTTAAATTCCAGTGAATGGCAGGACGACTTCTTTCCAATTCCATGTCAAGCCAATTGTCACCCAAATAAAATATATCATGCTTTGTCGTTTGGCGGATAAGAAGGTCCCTTATTCATAATTATACCCCACATTAAACGGTTACAAGTTGCCTGTTAAGACAGTAAAGGAATGATCCTTTGCTTTGTCCGAGACGAAGCTGCTTTGGAAGATAAACCTGAAAAATAAAGCTAGTCGTTTGAGGGATATTTGGCTAGCTCGCCTCTTAAATGAAAGAGCCATTAATTGAACATTAGTAAAGTCATAGTCGATCTTACTTTTTTGTGAAAAATGGCCTCGGTGTTAAATTATCATCCACAATGCACCTCATACAAAGAGCATCAATGCAAAATATATGTCAGTGTATTTAATAAAGTGCACACATGTGTGTAGAAAAATATACGTCTGCGATATTTTCAATTCCTCTACAAGGAACGGCTTCCGTGTTAATTCGTCCACCAGTTCGGAGAGATTCACTTTCGGCATCCATAGAAATCTTTTCAGGAATGTGGTTTCTATCAGTTCGAAGTCTTTGTTTTCAAGTAGCTCCATATTATCTGTAGACCATAAGTTAGTGTGAGGATAACTTAAGCTGCGACAAGTTGTTTTGCTGTCTCCAATGATAACATGTCCATATACTGTAATTAATTGTGTTTATGGCTCTGATTGCTGCAATGGACTTCACTTTCACCCCGACGGCATTTAGTATGCGAGGCCTAGGGAGTATTTTACTTTCATGTCTGTAGTAGCCTTTCCCTTTCAATCAAGCACCACTGATCTGCTGGTAGGGCAGTCGCCAGGAGGCATATTCTCTATCAGTTCTTACCTAGTCTTTTCTTAAATAGTTTCAAAGAATTTGGAAATTTACCTAACATCTCCCTTGGAAAATTATCCCAATCTGCAATCTTCCAATAAACGAATATTTGCCTCAATTTGTCCTCTTAAATTCCGATTTTATCTTCATATTGTGATCATTGCTACTTTTAACCACCACTTAAATGTATTCGTCTACTGAAATGAAATGTCGTATGGTTTTTAGTGCCGGGATATCCCAGGACGGGTTTGTAGGCGACCTGCGCGCCGTGATGAGGATGAAATGAAGATAACACATGCACCCAGCCCCCGTGCCATTGGAATTAACCAATTACAGTTAAAATCCCCGACCAGGGCGGGAATCGAACACGGGACCCTCTGAACTGAAGGCCAGTGCGCTAACCGTTCGGCCAACGAGTCGGACTATTCGTCTACTAATGTCATACCGCGCCATCTCTCCACTAGCAGCCCGGAACATACCACACAATCGAACAGTTCATTCCCTTTCTCCCTAGTCTTCCAAGCCCAAACATTGCAGCATTTTCATAACGGTATTGTTTTGTCTGAAATCGCCCAGAACTGTTTTTCCTTGGAATTTTTTCTCCAGGCTCCCTACACTGGAACCATACTCTAATTGTCTTCTTACCAGAGACGTATATGTCCTCTCCTTTACATTCCACACTACAACCCCTAAATGCCCTCATAACATTTGAGGAGATCTGTAGGACCAATCTCTATTTACAATCCCTTTTATATAATTACCCCAATGATTTCCATGAAGAACTTTTCCCCCAGTAATGCAGTAATTAGAGCTGTGAGGACTTCTCCTCTTTGTGAAATTCCTAACTTGACTTTTCACCCCGTTTATCATCATACCATTGCCTACTGTCTATCTCACAGCATCGCTGGGGTCTTTTTGCCAGGGCCGGATTAACGGGGGCGGGCTAAAGGGGCTGCAGCTCCGGGCCCCGCGTGCCAAGGGGTCCCGGCCCCTGGCCGAACCTAAAATTGTGTAAAAAGGCCTGCTGCTCCACCTACGTGGATGTATATGAATATTTACGCTCGCAAAATATCGAACACGCACTCTTCCTTCTTATCTGCTGTCGGCGTTAATATTTCATCACTGCTAGAATCAGTTACCGTCCTGAGACACGAATCCTCGCTACTTACGCACTGTAATTATTGTAAAGGTTATTGTTGACGAAAATTTAAATCTGGCAGTATGCGAATACGGGCGGAGGGGGAAGATGGGAAGAGGTCTAGGAAGTGAGCGGGAGGGTACATGGGAAGCACGGTGGAATGCGCATGCTATACTATATCTTTGCATCAGGAAGAGAACTTCCGGTTCACCTCTGATTGTTGAAACATTCGTAAGTTACAACTGTAATGTTCTTGTAAAATGGATACAAAATGTCCTAGTGGTGCCAAAAAACATAAGTTCAGTTTTGTATGTCGATTTGATAGTGAAGATGAGACAAATGTAAAATATGTTTTGGCATTATGAAATATTAACATGAAAAATAGAGAAAAATTGTAGTCTATTTCAACACTTCCCTATTCATCAATTTAAGTGGAAGTAGTTCTGAAACGACTTCAGTATGCTAGTCTTACGTGATGTTACGAAGAAGGGGCCCCACATTTTTAAATAGCCCAGGGCCCCCAAACACCTTTTTGCTGCTTTTTGCTGATAGCTTCATTCTTCGAAGTGTCGGACCTCTTGCATAATCCTTCTTATTAAAGTCCAGAGAGGATAGTTGCCCAGTTGTACATCATCTTGAAACAGTAACCACTACCACGAAACTTTTCAAAAATCATAATAAGTGCGTGTTAGTTTCCCATTCACTCTTTTTTTTTTTTTTTTTTTTTTTTTTGGCTAGTTGTTTTACGTCGCACCGACATAGACAGGTCTTACGGCGACGATGGGACAGGGAAGGGCTAGAAGTGGGAAGGAAGCGGCCGTGGCCTTAATTAAGGTATAGCCCCAGCATTTGCCTGGTGTGAAAATGGGAAAGCACGGTAAACTATTTTCAGGGCTGCCGACAGTGGGGTTCGAACCTACTATCTCGCGAATACTGGATACTGGCCGCACTTAAGCGACTGCAGCTATCGAGCTCGGTCCCATTCACTCTTGCCTGTCCTCGGCCAGTCTCTTCAGCTCCAGGTATAAGGTGTAGCTAGGGTCCCTGATGATCTGGTCGATGTAGTCCATTCTAGGGCTACCCCTCGTATTGGAGACATCGATAGCGCCCTCCATTAGGGTGACCAATTAGTCCTCTGTTCCTAAACGTGTAAATCCCACCAGGAGTACCGTCGTGAGCTGATGGTGCTCCATAAACAGGGCACTTCGTTTATCCTGCGTACGACCCCTTCATTGGCAACATTGTCTACCCACGATATCTTGGATCCTCCAATTGTACCACCACTCGAAGGCGTTACTTCTCTTCTTTCCCGCTGAACGAAAACTTCACTATTATTATTATTATTATTATTATTATTATTATCCGACTTATTGGCTAAATGGTCAGCGTTGATCCCTTCGGTTAAGGGGTTCATGGGTTCGAACCCGGCAGGATCGAGGATTTTAATCTTTTATGGCTCGGGGACTGGGAATTTGTGTTTGTCCCGACCCTCTGCTCTTCATATCCAGACAACACATCACGCTACCAACCACCATAGAAATACGCAACAGTTATTATACCCCTGTAGGGTTGACGTCAGGAATGGCATTCGGCCGTTAAACAGGGCCAAATCTACATGTACGACACAGTTTGCCCCCGCGACCCCACAGGTATGGGAAAAGCGGTAGAAAAGAAATGGTTATTATTATTATTATTATTATTATTATTATTATTATTATTATTATTATTATTATTATTATTATTATTATTATTATTATTATTATTATTATTATTATTATTATTATTGTACCGGGCGGTACACCTCCACTCCGCTAATTTAAAATGTGCGCCAGTTGAAACTCCTCTGCTGGAGGAAGTCTGAACTTTATCTACGCTATTAATTCTCTACTTTCTCAGAAGATGTCACTACCTGTAAATTTTGGAGTTTTAGAACTGTGTCACTTTTGATGTGTTTTTGTTTCGCTTGAAGTAAGAAGTGTGAACTTTCTCTTCTAGAGGACACTACTGAAGATCTACAATAGTGCAACCTAGTGCGGAGTCAAAGAACTTTTTTTTTGGAGAAAATTTAATTTCAAGAGTTTGTTCTTTGTTAAATTTCTTTCTGTCATTGTTTAAGTTGGCAATATTTACCCCTTTCTTCCCCTTGTTATGAATGTATCCAATCCCGAATTTCTTCTATTAATTTCTGACCAATCTGGTGTATCTTCCCCCAACTTGAATCTGTTGCGGGGTCCTACCCAATAAAGAGTTGGTGGGAGGGTGTTTTCTTTCCCCTAACGCCTAGAACCTTCCGCGAGAGGATATAAACTGCTGATTTTCGGGTCTCCGGGCCACTTCTGTTCCATCTTTCAGTGTGTTAAGTACATAGCAGGGGGCGGGAAGCGCCTCTTTCTCGCCAGCAGTCAACAACAAGGTAATGGCCGATTAATAACTTCTTTCTTTGCTAGCTCAGCAGTTTAACTTTCGGGGCGGGTTCTAAGCGTTCAACCATGTAACCTTTTCCTAAAATGTAACTACTCTTTTCATATATTCCCTTTTAAAACGACATATCGGGATAGAGAGTGCTTAACCCTCTCGAGCTCCCACTCACATCGTCTTGAGGTGAACTTATTTTTCTCAACCAATTCTTCCGTAATGTAATGTAAATTGCTATTAAGTCACCTCTGTAGTATGGGATTAGCCCTTGTATTAACGGCCTAGTGCCAAGTAGGTCTTAAGCAAAGTGTATTAGGAGTGCAAGTTCGCCTCCTCTCAAATTGTATTTTAGAGGTCATGTATTAACTTTCTTGTCATTCATTGTAAGGTTGGGCTCATTGCTCAAGAATTATGTTTCTGACTTTTGAAGCCCCAAATGGGGTACCTATGTAAATGTATTTTTCAATCGTGTTTCGGCTACTAAGTACCTGTTCTATTTGTTGTTACCTAATTTTGAAAAGAAAATATAACCTTGTTAAATTTTAAAATTAATTTCACTTTAGTAGCTTGAGACCTATTCACCACCCAGCACCTTCTTTCATGCATAACTACCACAAAAACACGGTAACAAGTGGTAGCAGAGCGTGGTTGAATGGGTCTCAATTTATCCCCTTTTGACGGCTAGACATTGTTTTGATCCGAACTCTAACCATTTTCTCAGCTGCTGGAATTTTTTGACTTTTTTAAAATTGTTCTGTCACCATGCCCGGCCCTCGCGATGTTCTCCATCTTAATTATTTGCGCAAAGAGGAGTTGATCTATGAATTAAATATCAGAAATGTGCAATCTGGAGGCACGGTTGCAGTAGACACTAACAAGCTTAGAGAGTCCCTTGATTTGCCCATTTCCATCCCCAATTTGGGAGAGAAAGAAATTGACGATTCTCTTTCCACGATCACGGAGAATGTTACTGGGCTAGCTTCTGTAGTTAGTTTTTTTGATGAAAATGATCCGTCTCCGAATCAAATTAAGCGTGTGCAAGGTAGGCTATATCATTTTTCGAATAGGGTTAACGATCTGTTGTCTCTAAAACTGAATGACGTTCAGAGGAAGGAAGCTAGTACGCTCCTGGAAAATATTTCCGAATTATCTAGTAAGGTCACTCAATTGTTAACTGGGGAAGTTCCTCCCAAATCTGATCAACCCACCATAGTGAATTCTGGTAGTGAGGAAGCGCCTCCCAAGGGAGAAGTTAATAGGGTAACCGTTGCTGCTCAAACCATCCCTGCCCCATTGGACAACGAATCTGAACGTCGCGCATCATTGAGTAACATCCGTTCTGAATTAACTTCTTTGCCATTGAAGCCTTTACCTACTATGTCACCCGGGTTTAGCAGCTTGCCTCATCCATTGGCAATGTTGCTCAGAGGTATTTCTAAGTTTTCCGTTAATACCACCAGTGATGTAATTTCATTTTTAAGATTTCTAGTTGAATTTCAGGATCATGCCCTTGTGTTTTCTCTTTCTCCATGTCAAATTTTGCAAATTATTTATCCGTATGCTATTGGTATTCTCTCAGATAAAATCGTAAGAGCCATCGCCGAGCAATCATCTATTGAGGATTTCCATGCCCATTTGCTAGCTAATTTCATCCCGGCTAGGGCCAGGTCCTCCCTTATTCAGAAGTACTATTATCGTGTACAGCGCTTGGATGAAAACTTGGCTGATTTCATACAGGACATTAAGTTTTATACTAGGGTGTTTGCCCTTCATTTTCCTGAAGATCAGATTGTACAGGCTATTGTAGAGGGAATTTCACCTCCCTATAGGTCATATTTGTGTTTCGCGGCGTACCCGCAAACCTTCTCTGAACTTGAAGCATTGGCCGTCTCAGCGGAAGGAGTTAGATACGCCGATTCTTTGCGTGTCGCGAAAGAACCCCCGCCTTCCTTTAGTAACACTCGGCCTCCACCTCGCCGACCAGTCAATCCCCGTAAATGTTATGCTTGCGGGTCGCCTGACCATCTGCGCAACAAGTGTCCGCTGATCAAGTCAAGTGGGACAAGGAATGGAGCCGGGTCATCACAAGGCTGTTTTAAATGTGGGGCTTTCTCACATATTGCCAAGAATTGTCCCAACTCAAATAGCACCCCCTCCTGCTCAACTTCTGGTGCAAATTCCACCTATGCCAATAATAAAAAGTGACTAGTGGCTTCGGCTGAGTCGACTAATCCATCTTCCCGAGACTCAGCCCCTAGTAAACAGGTTGTAAATTTAGAGAACGAGCAATTTTCAAATTTATCTTTTGAAGGTCCCAAAGAGTGTCTTAGGATTGCGGCGGATTCCCCCGCACCGGTTCCTTTTCTTAAGATTGAGTTAAATAACGAGCCTATAACAGCTCTCTTAGATTCAGGCAGTGTTTGTTCGATTATTTCGGCTGAATGGTATTCTAAATTGAAATCGGTTTGTAAACTTCCTGACTATGTCTCTTCTCCTGTTCAATACGTATCGGCTAATTCATCTCCATTAGAAATTCTAGGTTCCCTACTGGTCAAAATTCGTATTGTTAAGTTTACATGGAAAGTTAAATTGTTTGTGGCCAAGCAATTGTCTTGCCCCATTATATTGGGAGCTGACTTTATTTCTCACACTGGTCTTGTGCTCGATCTCCAGTCTAGGTCGGGCACATTCAAATTTGCTTCTAGTTGTAAAATCCTACTATTAAAGTGTAATTCTGTGTCATGTTCTTCTATTTCGCCTACCCAGGATGAGATGTTGTTAGACCTTAGACATCTACCTGAGGAGCAGGCTGATAGTATTCGCAAACTGTGTCAGTCGTTTCCCGAGGTGTTCTCTGATACTCTTGGTGTTACTGACCTTATTGAATACAAAATTGAGGTCACGGATTCGATTCCTGTCCGTTTTCCACCTTATAGGCTATCTCCACCTAAAATGAAGGCTCTGAAAGAAATTATCGATCAGATGTTGAAGGATGGTATTATTAGGCCCTCTAAGTCGGCGTATTCATCGCCTATTTTTCCAGTCCCGAAACCCCAAGGAGGCTTCAGGCCTGTCATTGATTACAGGGCTCTCAATCGGAAGGTGGTGTTGCAATCTGTGCCCCTTCCTGACCTTCATTCTTGTTTTTCATGGTTTCGTAAGGCCAAGTTCTTCACCATCTTGGACTTAAATCAGGCCTATAATCAAATTCCCCTTGCCGAAGAGTCTAAACACCTTACAGCGTTTGCCACGGACTGGAATTTATATGAATACAACCGCGTGCCTTTCGGGCTCCCGACGGGAGCAGCTGTGCTCACTAGGCTACTAGATAGGGTCTTCTCCGACATCAAATTCGAGTACTTATATCACTATTTAGATGATGTCGTCGTATTTTCAGAGACTTTTGAAGAACATCTAGATCATCTGCGAGAAGTTCTCGATCGCCTTCGTAAGGCTGGGTTAACTGTTAAGTTGTCCAAGGTTGCATTTGCTAAGCCCTCTATGTCATTCCTAGGGCATATTGTGTCACCCGATGGTGTAGCAGTCGATCATTCTAGAACACAGGCCATCCGTGATTTTAAACCTCCCAAGGACATTAAAGGTATCGCCAGGTTCATTGGTATGGTGAATTTCTTCAGGAAGTTTATTCCTAACTTCGCTAATAGAGCGGCGCCCTTAAACCTTCTTCGTAGGAAAGGCATCAAATTCGAGTGGGGACCTTCTCAACAAGCCGCTTTTGAAGACCTTAAATTAGCACTTTGTAATGCCCCTGTACTTGCTATGGCTGATTTCTCGAAGAAATTCATCGTCCAAACCGACGCGTCGTCGTCAGCGGTAGCTGCAGTCCTTCTTCAAGAGACTGAACTAGGGAGGCGCCCCATCGCCTATGCGTCTAGGACATTGTCGGCTCAAGAAGCCAAGTATTCCATCTATGAGCTCGAAGGTTTGGCAGTCTTATTCGCCTTAGAGAAGTTCCGCCTCTATCTGGAGCATGTCAAATTCGACCTGGAGACAGATAATCAAGCCCTAAGCTGGGTCTTAGGTAGGCCGCGTCGTACTGGTCGTATAGCCCGTTGGGCCATCCGTATTTCTGCCTTCCAATTCGATGTCAGGCATATCAGAGGTACTGAAAATGTTGTTGCTGATGGTCTCAGCCGTATGTTTTCAAACGACGTTGAGAACCATGAACCGGTCGACCGTTCATCACCTCCCGAGTCCACACTATTTGATGTTAATGCCATTTTAACTGATGCCCCCATGCTCTTTAGGGATATCGAGAAATACCAACATGAAGATCCGACGCTGGCTCCGATAATGGAAACCCTTTCTTCTGGGGAACATGTTGTCCCTTATGTTCTGAGGAATGGTGTTTTATGTTGCCCTTCGAGGCATGACAAGATGATGAAGGTTGTCGTTCCAGCTGTTCTTGTGCCTATGATCTTCAAGTACTATCATGAGACCCCATTAGGGGGGCATCTTGGAATCTTTAAAACTCGTGAAAAGATTCGTGAAATGTTCATCTGGAAAGGTATGGACGGTGAAATCCGTGAACTAGTAAAGGCTTGTAAATCCTGTTTGATTAGTAAACCAACCATGTCCACCAAGGTAGGCCTCTTGTCTTCTCAGCAAGCGTTGCGCCCCATGGAACGCCTGTATATTGATTACGTAGGACCATTCCCCCAGTCAAAGGGTAATGCCAACAAGTTCATCCTTGCGTGTGTAGATGGTTTTACCAGATTTCTTGGTTATTTCCGACTAAGCTGGCTACCGCTCAGTCTACAATTACTTGCTTAAATTCTATTTTTGCTTCTTTTGGTCCGTGCCAATATATTGTATCTGATAATGCTAAGGCTTTTACATCTAATCTTTTTCGTAAATTCTGTTTTGACTTGTCCATCTCTCATGTAACTACTTCTGCTTATTACCCTCAACCATCCCTGGCTGAACGGGTTAACCGTAATCTCAGGTCCGCACTTATTGCCTATCATCATGAAGATCATTCCAGGTGGGACACGTCCCTGCATTGGTTAGCTTTTGCTTTGAATTCGGCGGTTCATGAATCTCATAAGTTTACTCCAGCTTCTTTGATGTTTAAGTTTGTTCCCAACACGCCGCTCTCTAACCTTTGGTCTCTGAGTGACATTCTACCCGAGACAATAGATCCGGATAATATTAAAGATCTTTGGAAGAAGGCTAAAGCCAATCTTAAGGTATCTCATGAAAAGGTTAGGGAAAGGTATGATCGTGGACGGAGACCCACCCCTTTAAAGGTAGGTGATCAAGTAATGGTCAAAAATTTTGTTCCCGCGGGCAAGCTTGCCCCCAGATTCCATGGGCCATGTGTTATTCTCGATTTCCTTACGCCAGTTACGTTGTTAGTAAGCAATCCAGCCACCGAGAGGATATTTAGGGTTCACCTGTCACAGGTGAAACCAGTGTAAATTTTGTGTCAACTTGCTTCATATAATTTGAAAGGAATATGAAGGTTATATTTTTTTTTTGAGTTCAACTTTTAAGGCTTTCTGCCCCTTCTATAATATTTTGTCTTATATGTAAGCCTCTTGTAAAACCTTCCCCGATCCGTTAAACTGCCATTCTGTCCTTGCCTCGGCCATTACCACGCTCCCGTCTCCTGCTTCAATACACACTGTGGCTTGATTTGAGTAAATGCCATGGATATCTGCACGCCGCTGACCCCTCAACCTCCTCACCAAGCCTGTGCCCTTAAAAAAAAAGATGATGGTCCAACACAATTCTGCCGCCAAGCTTTAATGTTTCAGTGCCTCCGCAGCCGCGCGGCGCCGTGCAGCAACTGGAGCAGAGGACGGGCCCCCTCGGCCCCAGCGAGGACGACGTGTGCACGGCGAGCCGGAGCTCTCCTCCCGGCCAAGGCTGATGTGCGGCGCACGACCTGCTACTTGCCCGCAGCCTGTATATGTTCACCGCGGGCGCGGCGTGCTTCAACACCTCTGCTCCCCTCATAGTGCGGGCGAGCGGTATCTCAGGGTACTTGAGGGGTCCGAGCGGCCTCCTTTGGACGCAAGCCGCAACGGCCGGTCTGGCCATCCCACTTCATCACCATCAACTACATGAACAGTTACTATAAGTAATGACTACACTTGGGAATTTAACTGCAATATTTGGTGCACTATGCAAAATTTTTCATCACTTTTAAGTATTAAAAGTTTATCTTCAGAACTCAACTTCTACAAACATAAAGACTATTCTTCATCTGCAACAACAAAATTTTGAAACTAAATCAAACCAAATTAAGAAAATCTTATAAATTTTTTTTGGCAATTAATCTCCATATCTACATCAAAACTTGGACCTTGTTTTCAAACAATTTCATGTGTCACCCCGGGAGGAACTTTTGGGGGGGGAGGTCTGTACCGGGCGGTACACCTCCACTCCGCTAATTTAAAATGTGCGCCAGTTGAAACTCCTCTGCTGGAGGAAGTCTGAACTTTATCTACGCTATTAATTCTCTACTTTCTCAGAAGATGTCACTACCTGTAAATTTTGGAGTTTTAGAGCTGTGTCACTTTTGATGTGTTTTTGTTTCGCTTGAAGTAAGAAGTGTGAACTTTCTCTTCTAGAGGACACTACTGAAGATCTACAATAGTGCAACCTAGTGCGGAGTCAAAGAACTTTTTTTTTGGAGAAAATTTAATTTCAAGAGTTTGTTCTTTGTTAAATTTCTTTCTGTCATTGTTTAAGTTGGCAATATTTACCCCTTTCTTCCCCTTGTTATGAATGTATCCAATCCCGAATTTCTTCTATTAATTTCTGACCAATCTGGTGTATCTTCCCCCAACTTGAATCTGTTGCGGGGTCCTACCCAATAAAGAGTTGGTGGGAGGGTGTTTTCTTTCCCCTAACGCCTAGAACCTTCCGCGAGAGGATATAAACTGCTGATTTTCGGGTCTCCGGGCCACTTCTGTTCCATCTTTCAGTGTGTTAAGTACATAGCAGGGGGCGGGAAGCGCCTCTTTCTCGCCAGCAGTCAACAACAAGGTAATGGCCGATTAATAACTTCTTTCTTTGCTAGCTCAGCAGTTTAACTTTCGGGGCGGGTTCTAAGCGTTCAACCATGTAACCTTTTCCTAAAATGTAACTACTCTTTTCATATATTCCCTTTTAAAACGACATATCGGGATAGAGAGTGCTTAACCCTCTCGAGCTCCCACTCACATCGTCTTGAGGTGAACTTATTTTTCTCAACCAATTCTTCCGTAATGTAATGTAAATTGCTATTAAGTCACCTCTGTAGTATGGGATTAGCCCTTGTATTAACGGCCTAGTGCCAAGTAGGTCTTAAGCAAAGTGTATTAGGAGTGCAAGTTCGCCTCCTCTCAAATTGTATTTTAGAGGTCATGTATTAACTTTCTTGTCATTTAACAGACCTCAGTAGGTTGGGTATTTTACCCCTGTGTATACGTCCTTGGAGGACAGCTTAAAAGTGGAGTTCGGAGTGGCCTATGATAGGCTTGTATTTTAAGGGGAAGTTGCCCTTTATTGAAAATTGTGTCTCTGCCTCAAGGAGGCTTTTGGGTGTAATTGGAAGCAAATGTTTCTGGCATGTTTGGGGGTTTTCGGCCCCTTTGTTGTATGGTGTTCATTGTAAGGTTGGGCTCATTGCTCAAGAATTATGTTTCTGACTTTTGAAGCCCCAAATGGGGTACCTATGTAAATGTATTTTTCAATCGTGTTTCGGCTACTAAATACCTGTTCTATTTGTTGTTACCTAATTTTGAAAAGAAAATATAACCTTGTTAAATTTTAAAATTAATTTCACTTTAGTAGCTTGAGACCTATTCACCACCCAGCACCTTCTTTCATGCATAACTACCACAAAAACACGGTAACAATTATTATTATTATTATTATTATTATTATTATTATTATTATTATTATTATTATTATTATTATTATTATTATTATTATTCCTTTGCTGGCAAGACTAATCCTCTCAGTGCACTAGATCTTCTGGTATGGGCTAGAACAAATTTATTACTTTCATTGATCTGTCTCACTCTCATCCTTGGCTTTGACACCATGAAAGCGACTGATGTATGAGTGGTGCTAGTAATGCCATTCCTTATGCACCCAGTCCCTATTATGAATGGTGTGAAAATATTGCTTATAGGGTCAGTTGGTGCGTTCATTTTAGTGGGCTTGGCAGATTGATATATAGTAGCAACTTCAGGATTAGTGAGGAAAGCAACGGGAAACTACCTCGCTCCTCATTGTCTTAGTACGGCTCTTCAGTAAAACCTATGCCACCTATGACAGCTGATGGTGGAACTGTTGAGGATCAAACCAGCCTCTGGGCTGAGCACTTAATACACTCAATATTATTATTATTATTATTATTATTATTATTATTATTATTATTATTATTATTATTATTATTGATGATGCTTGTTGTTTTAAGGGGCCTAACATCGAAGGTCATCGGCCCATTATTATTATTATTATTATTATTATTATTATTATTATTATTATTATTATTATTATTATTATTCACCTATACTGTCTTCAGTGAGCCACGTTTACATAATGTACCTGTCCATTCACCACACAGACCAACGCCTATCTCTCTACAATCTCGGGAAGGTCTGACTCGTTGGCTGAACGGTCAGCGTACTGGCCTTCGGTTCTGAGGGTTCCGGGTTCGATTCCCGGTCGGGTCGGGGATTTTAACCTTCATTAGTTAATCCCAATACCTCGGGGGCTGGGTGTTTGTGCTGTCCTCAACATCCCTGTAACTCACACACCACGCATAACACTGTCCTCCACCACAATAACACGCAGTTACCTACACATGGCAGATGCCGCCCACCCTCATCGGAGGGTCTGCCTTACAAGGGCTGCGCTCGGCTAGAAATACCTACACGAAATTGTTACTATTATCTCGCGAAGGAATTTTAAGTCCTTGGCTTCTCAGTTCTCGGTCTTCCACGGAGTTCGGTAGCTCAGCCAGTTGTTTCTGGGTGCATCCCTCATTCCCGCAGCCTTTTTCTTAAATCCTGGACACCTACTTCTTCTAGGTCCTTGTTCACCTGTGTAAGCCAACCAGGGTATTGTTTTTCCATTGTTCTAGCAGAACGAGTGTTCTGTTGGACAACCTCTCTTGATACATATTTTTTATGTATCCATAAAAAGTCATCTCCTTTTCTTCATCGCCATTGTAATTTGATCAATGCTTGTATAGAGTTCCTGGTTCGGTCTCAACCGGAAAGTGAGTTGGTCCTTTTACGACTGTTTTTGATCCAAGATTTTTCGAGGCAAACTTCTTGGTCTTTTTTTTTTTTTTTTTTTTTTTTCAAGGACTGAGTGTACCATCCTTCTCAGTGTTTCCGCTCCATAAAAGCATGTTCTTTCGGTCATCAGTCCATAGACTGGTTTGATACACCTCTGCATGCTACCCTATCATGTGCTAAACTTTTCATTTCTACATAATTACTGCATCCTACACCTGCTTTAATCTGCTTGTCATATTCATATCTTGGTCTAACCCTGCCATTTTTCCATTTTTACATCCTATACTTTCCTCAAGAACTAACTGAACAAGTCCAGGAGGTTTTAAGGTGTCCTGTCTTTCAATCTTTTCTTCTGGTGAAATTTCGCCAATTCGTTCTCCTCTCACCAATTCGTGATTCGATCTACCCCTCTCACCTTCAGCATTATTCTGTAACACCGCGTTTCAAAAGACGAAATCTTCAAAAATGCCGTTCTAATTCCTATAGTCTATCAATGTTCAAAGCAAGCAAATTTCGTTTTTTAAGAAAGGCCTTCCAAGTTTGTGCTAGTCTGCATTTATGACCTCCCTACTTCTGGATTCGTTGGTTATTTTCCACCCAAGTAACAATATTCATCGACTTCCATCAAGGCTTCATTTCCTAATCTAATATTTCCTGCAACAACTAACTTCATTTGGCACTCCATTTCATTTGGTTTGGATTTATTTCCTTTCATCTTGTAGCCCTACTCCTTCTCCAAGACTGTGCCCATACCATTCAGCAATTTCTCCAGATCTTCTGCAGACTTAGAAAAAAATGAAAATATCATCGGAAAAGGGATATAAAGTGAGTAAAAATATACGAAATTACGCCTCTGTGGTGTAGTGGTTAGTGTGATTAGCTGCCAACCCCGGAGGACCGCGTTCGATTCCCGACTCTGCGACGAAATTTGAAAAGGGTTACGAGGGCTGAAACGTCGTCTACTCAGCCTCGGGAAATCAACTGAGTAGAGGGGTTCGATTCCCATCTCAACCATCCTCGACGTGGTTTCCCACTTCTCCTCCAGGCAAATGCCGAGATGGTACCTAACTTAAGCCCATGACTGCTTCCTTCGCTCTTCCTTGTCTATCCCTTCTGATCTTCCAATCCCCCGACAAGGCCCCTGTTTAGCATAGCAGGTGAGGCCACCTGGGCGAGGTACTGGTTCTGCTATCCAGTTGTATCCCCGACCCAAAGTCTCTTTTCTTTGCTATTTGCTTTACGTCGCACCGACACAGATATGTCTTATGGCGACGATGGGATAGGAAAGGCCTAGGAATGGGAAAGAATCGGCCTTGGCCTGAATTAAGGTACAGCCCCAGCATTTGCCTGGTGTGAAAATACGAAACCGCGGAAAACCATCTTCAGAGCTGCCGACAGTGGGGTTCGAACCCACTATCTCCCGATTACTGGATACTGGTCGCACTTAAGCGACTGCAGCTATCGAGCTCAGTACCCAGTCTCACGCTCCAGGACACTGCCCTTGAGGTGGTAGAGGTGTGGGACTCCGAGTTGGGTCCAAGGTCAAAATATTCCCCTGAGGATTACCGTCGATCCTCGAAGTGTCGACGTCTAGTTGCGCCCCCTTCAGTGGGGTAGGATTCTCCATTTGTTAATCTTCGGCCGCTCGTGTTAATTTGAATGTCCTTCCTAATATTAACAAGTATCAAAATTACATTTTAATATCAATTAAAGAGAGTTATTGAAATAATCATATCCCCATTTATTAATCAGCATAGTAAGTAAGTAAACTCGTGTCCCCATCCCGAGGTGGTGCAGCTCTTTTCAGGCGCACCTCCGATGGAGGTGAGCCGCATGTACCATTTCAACCACATGCCAGTCCTTCTGCCATTCTTAAATTTCTGGCAGTACTGGGAATCGAACCCAGGTCCCCGAGGACGGCAGTTAATAACAGTAAACGTTACGCTAAGGAGACGAACATTAATTAGCATAATAACGTAATTAAAACGCCTTTTTACCAAATATGAAATAAGGTTTATAAATTAACTAGCGAATGTACCCGTGCTTCGCTACGGTATTCTACATTGTATTCGAATATCGAAGTAAATAGTGTACATGCAGTAAATAAGATTGTTTTAAAATTGCATGTCTCTTAGCGTTATCCGAGAAAGAGCATGGGGAGGTCCCCGTACGTTGTTTCTGTTGTATGTCCGGCGCTCCCTTCTCGCTCCGCCAGCCAGCTACACGCGCGCCAAGTGTCATTCTTCTAGCCTCGACGCGCAGCCCTCAGTGCGCGTGCCTGAACCATCGTGTGTGTACTATAAAGAGGAACTCCCAGCCTGTCCAGATGCCCACTTTCCCCGGTGTCCAGCTCCAGAATACACCCTACGTCGAGCACGAAGGCTACTCCTCTTGAAAATGTGCTTCGACCAGGTGGACTGAATTTCTGGCAGTACGAGGTCTCACCTCTGGTCACCGCTCCTCTTATTCCGCTGCCCATATCCAATCATACTATTACATACCGTAATATTTCCCTAATTAATGCAAGCTCCCTTGGTTTCGCCAAGTAAGAATTCTTCCTACATTGAACTTGCTTTGATGAACTCAGCAAGGAAGGACTTTCCAAAACATTTATGTCAGTACTTCGGATAGTTTTCGACTATCGACTTTCATATCAAGGACTATCTTTTCGAGATAGTAGTGGATGTAAATACTGTAAACTTGTATATAGTGTACAGAAGATAGACTCTTTCTCAAGATTCTTAATTCATTTTGCTTCAAGTTAAATTTCATTTTATTTGTGTAAATAGTGTATTTTGCATTTGAAGCGAATAATAAAGTTGTGTTTTGTAAATCTCAACCTTGGTTACAACAGTTTCCAATGTAAAGTGTTTGTTATGGATTTGTGATATAACGGCAGGCTCACTTGCCTACTGCCATTCACAATCGAGTTGGGAAGTTTACATTATAATTGCAGGCCCCATTGCCTACTACGCGGACAGAATCGATTTGGGGAGTTTTCGTTAAAATGGCAACCCCCCTTTTCCTACTTCCAGACAGATTACAGTTGAGGAGTTTTTATTATAATAGCAGGCAATTACCCTACTATCACTCGAAATTGAGTTGTGCAGTTATCATTATAATGCCAGGCCCATTTTCCTACTTCCAGCCAGCTTACTGCCAGTCACACCAAGTTGGTGAGTTTCCATCAAAATAGCAGGCCACTATGCCTAATGCCAGTCACATTTTAGATGAGGACATTTCTTTATAATGGCGGGCACCCTTGCCTAATGCCAAACACAATCGGGTAGGGGAGTTTTAAACAAAACTGCATGCTCACTTGCCTTCTGCGAGTCAAATCGAGAAGTGAACTATTCATTACAATTGCAGGCCTTCCTTACTAATGACA
This sequence comes from Anabrus simplex, assembly GCF_040414725.1. Lineage (NCBI taxonomy): Eukaryota > Metazoa > Arthropoda > Insecta > Orthoptera > Tettigoniidae > Anabrus > Anabrus simplex. The sequence goes on along the minus strand of NC_090265.1, from coordinate 1,612,233,567 downwards.
GTTACACAGGAGTTGGAGAAGGAACCCTTTCATACTGCCAGTCAAAGTCGGTGTGGGGAGTACTGATTACAATAGCAGACCCACCCTTTCTCGATCGCTACAAATCGACATCAGTGAATATATATAGATCGACATACGAAAGTATATGCGTGTTAAAAATATTGAAGACCTTCATTTACAGATTAACTGCTACTAAACGTACGTCATATCGACAAAGGATTATACTATAAGACACGCCGGATTTAGTGGCCTAAATGCCTGGTCCTATGATATGTCATCTATTCTTGGGTAAGATTGAGTTAGAAACGTGGAACAGGGTAAAGTTTTTGTAAGATTATCTCACATTACATTACTTTTCGGATAATTATGTGACAGCTACATACATAGCATTTGGCTCACATATGGCTACTGGGTGGGCCAATTTTCGTGAAGAGTTTGATGATTCTGTATTTCATATAAGTAACTGAAAGTATGAATTATGCATGTGAAAATTCCAAATTGACTTAACATCGATTAATAGAGAAAAATCAAACGTAAAAGGGATACAGATACGGCAAAAAGTCATAAGACCAAGGTTGTAGATCATTCCAAATTGAACGAATATTGTGCAATCCGTTATGTTATAGGAATTTCCGAAGGTCTGCACCATCATTAAAATTGCCTGCATATTTCTATATTCTTCGCGGATAAAAAGTGAAAAATTTAATGATATAGGATGTTTTCCGTTCGTTACAGGCTAAAACGTATAATTTTGTCAAATTTCAATTATCTTCTTTTTCTTCTGGCAGATTATGCCGCAATCTGGATTTTGGGCGAGGCGGGTAAAAATTAGGACTTTCAGGAAACTAAACCAAAAATTATGGAGATGGTCATTATTACCCCTTAAACGGAAAGCTGTACGAAAATTTCGCCAAAATAGTCAGTGTAGAGGCACACAGTCGTTACGATTTGATTTATATAGATAAGGAATCTGCTCCATGTAAAACACCTTTTGGGCTATGTCCGCTGGACTTAACCTGCAAAACTGACCATTCATGATATCTCCCTTATTAATCCTCCTTACGAAAAAATGCACATGAAGAAAAATTAGAGGTGGAATTCCATCACGTTTGGTCGATTTCCAGTCAGGTTGGTCTTGTTCTGTATACATTGTGGAAGAGTAAAATCACCATATCGGTTCCCTATAAACCGCCAGTCCATTCCGGAACATGAAATATTATTTACGTTTAAAACCTACCTTTGGACAGGTGGATGCTAAACATAAATTTTGATTCGAATGTCTTCAGTAGTTTTCAAGTTGTAAGGAATACGCTTTACACGCACCCGCTCGTGAGTTAAGTCCGATGGGACTTGTACAGAAAAACGGTCCGTTAATGATGTCTCCCTTATTAGTCCTCGTATCGAAATGATGCACATGAGAAAAAAGGTTTAGAAATTAATTTCTACCAAGGCAGGTAGATTTAAATTAACGTTGGTTGTGTATATTTTGTGGAAGTGCAAAATCACTGTTTCGGTTTCGTATAAACCCCCACTCAGTTCAGGGATTTAGAAACAATATTTGCCCTAAAACCTATCAAGGACAGGTGTATTCTAAATATGAGTCTTGGTGGAAATAGATCCAGTAGTTTGTAGCACTCGCGTACATACGGCGTAATTAAGGAAGAAAATAATACAGTTAAGAAAGTTGAAAGTAATAGAAAATGGATTATAACTGAGGACAGTCGGATAACGACAAATATGTAAATGCCAAGTTAATGTATTGGAAAATCAAATGCCCCTCAATAAATTATGCTAGTGTGAGTTATGGATATAATAAAGCGGTAACAGAGGAGAAATTTAGGTCCAGTGATTCCTAGGTAAACAAATAATAAGAAGATGACTAATGGTGTTATTACTTAATCTATTCGAGGGCGGTTATAATATCCAACGATATTCCGCCAATATCCCGCAGATAGGCCGATTGACGCCTCTCTTGCCTTCTACCCAAGGAACAACCACGAATTTAAAAGCATGATGAGGAAAATGGCAATACGTTACTTCCCTGCCGGCATGCAGTCAGAGACGTTGCCATGGTAAGCTGTAGGTTCGTTGTCGGTCTGTCGGTCACTCAATGCAGAGCATGATACCAGCGGAAAATTGTAAATTTCTCCGTCATGTGAAGAGTAAGGTAAATTGTGAACATAACGAACGTTGTTTATAATGAAGAGACGTTTCGCGTACGGTAAACGAAGTTTACAGAAAATCAATAATATAAGAGAAAATGGGGGAAAACCATTCTGGCTTTCCTATAAATCCCCCGTCTATTCAAGGATTTTAAAATGATATGCATATTGAAACCTTCCCCGGTATGAGTATACTCTAAATATGAAGTTTGGTTGAGATCTATTCAGCCGTTTCGACGTGATTGTGGAAAAACCATTCTGGTTTTCCTATAAACCCCCCGTCTGTTCAAAGATTTTAAAATGATATGCATATCAAAACCTTCCCCGGGATGAGTATACTCTAAATATGAAGTTTGATTGAGATCTATCCAGCCGTTTCGACGTGATGTTGGAAAAACCATTCTGGTTTTCCTATAAACCCCCCGTGTATTCAAAGATTTTAAAATGATATGCATATCGAAACCTTCCCCGAGATGAGTATACTCTAAATATGAAGTTTGGTTGAGATCTATCCAGCCGTTTCGACGTGATGGTGGAACAGACAAACAGACAAACAGACAGACAGACAGACAGACAGACAAACAGACAAACAAACAGACACGAAACGTAAAAACCACCGATTCGGTCTTGAGTTGACCTAAAACGGATAAATATCTGAAAAATTGGCAAAACAAAAGAAATTACAGACAGCGGACCCCCTACAATTTTATTTATATAGATTTTTCATTAAATCATTACTTAATCACTAAACTAACCTAATCGAACCTAGTTTTGAGTACGGACTCTACACCTCATTTAAAACTTATTTTAACTGCATATTTTAAATGATTTCCATAGGTAATAACTACTGGTGGCAGTTCCATGGGGGAAATTTGACCCTCACTCCGAGCTGACTATGGGCCCAACTCAACATCCCCCGAGGTGGGAACCCTCGCTGAGCCGAGGGAAAAACTAACTCTGGAGGGTAAACCGATTAAGAAAGAAAGAAAAATGGTTTGCAAAACTAATACCGTCGGGGTACGAGTAGAGTTGAGAGTTGGTCCAGGGAGTCGGATAGGAAACATGAAAACAAGAACGCTGTCACAAGTTAAGTGGAAACAATAACAGACTCAGGTAGGGGGCGCGTAGATATCCTAGGCGTCAGAAAGAAGATATACTGTACTAGGAAATCAGAAGTGAGTTGCTTCCCCGTTGCTTTCCTCTATGAACCACAGACTGCCAGCGCTACTGAAATGTATACATAAACCGCCCATGCAAGGTATACTTTCATATAATTTACCATATAGGCTGACTGCATAATGGCGCTTCTTGGGTCGCTTCACCATCAGCCGGCTGAGGCAAATTAAGAAAAGTAAGAAATTGTTCTTTTCTTTTAGTAATTTAACTCAGGTTTCTGGCGACTATGGACTAGATAAGGGCTAGTACTGGGAAGGAAGTTGCTTGGCCTCAATTAAAGTATAACAACAACAACAATCAATATTGATCTGGCCGGGCTGAGTGGCTCAGACGATTAAGGCGCTGGCCTTCTGGTCCCAAATTGGCAGGTTCGATCCTGGCTCAGTCCGGTGGTATTTGAAGGTGCTCAAATACGGCAGCCTCGTGTCGGTAGATTTACTGACACATAAAAGAACTCCTGCGGGACTAAATTCCGGCACCTCGGCGTCTCCGAAAACCGTAAAAGAGTAGTTAGTGGGACGTAAACAAATAACATTATTATTAATATTGATCTGCATTTAAGGCAGTCGCCCAGGTGACGGATTCCCAATCTGATGTTTTCCCAGAATTTTCTTAAACGATTGCAAATAATTTGTAAATTTATTGAACACCTCCCTTGGTAAATTATTTCAATCCCTAACTCCCCTGCCTATAAACGAATATTTGCCCGAATTTTTCTCTTGAATTCCAACTTTATCTTCATATTGTGATCTTTTCTACTTTTAAAAACACCACTCAAACTTATTCATCTACTAATGTCATTCCACGCTATCTGTCCATTGCAGCATTTTCCTGGTGAAAATGGAATACCACGGAAGGTCATATTCAGGGCTGCTGAAGGTGAGCTTAAACCTACCATCTTCCGAATGCAAAATTACACCTTCACAACCGATACTATGCGTTCAGCTGTAAACACTCTTTCTCACTCGAGTTGAAATTGGGCTTGATATTCAAAGGTACAAATATATATTTACCAAAATATCAATCACTGTTTTGAATGGTTACATTGCGGGATGTCTTCCTCAGCTATCAGCCAAAGCAATCACAATGGAAAATTTAGATTTTACTAATTGATGTATGAACACAGTGTGACCTTGCGGGATTGAAATGTGAGAGCTTTGTCCTTCACCATCAGCAACTGAAGGGAAAAAGCATTTCTGAAAGAAATGAGCACAACCAGACTTTAAAAATTATATATTATTATTATTATTATTATTATTATTATTATTATTATTATTATTATTATTATTATTATTATTATTATTATTTGCTTTACGTCTCACTGACACAGATAGGTCTTATGACGACGATGGGATTGGAAAGGCCTAGGAGTGGGAAAGAAGCGGCCGTGGCCTTAATTAATGTACAGCCCCAGCATTTGCCTGGTGTGAAAATGGGAAACCACGGAAACCATCTTCAGGGCTTGCCGACATTGGGGTTCGAGCCCACTATCTCCCGGATGTAAGCTCACAGTTGCGCGTCCCTAACCGCACGGCCAACTCACCCGGTTTCATGACTTTATTTATCTCACCTTTCCGCATTAATTTTAGCTGGTTCGGCTCCACAAAGAGCCCGAGGTGTCACCACTGCTTTGTTAATGTTTATTATAATAATTCTTATCGGGCTGAGTGTCTCAGATGGCAGAGCAATGGTTTCCTAAACCAAAGGCTGTGGATTGAATGCTGGCTCAGATCAGTGGTATTTAAATGTACTGAAATACATCAGCCTGGTGTCGGTAGGTTACTTCTGAGGAACAATATTGTTGTCACTACCTCGTCTCGAACACGTTAGACATAGTTAGTGGGAGGTAAAATTATTATTATTATTATTATTATTATTATTATTATTATTATTATTATTATTATTATTATTATTATTATTATTATTATTATTGTTATTATTTCTTCGTTATGCACCTTTACAGAGCGCGTTGGAACTTGTTCGCTTGATGATGGTTTTCCTTTCTTCTTCTCATCGCAAAATCTCTTCATGACCTCGCTATGCTGTTTCTTGCCTTCTTCCGTCCATTGTTTCCCTGTGGTTCTTTTAGCCTTTTTCGTGAACGTGTGCTTTGCAACCACAGTTCCAAAAGCCTTGCGATCCATGATGGTATCTTCTGTGATGTTCATTTCTTTTAAGTCCTGCTTTATTTCCTCTAACCAGCTGATTTTGACCTTCCTTGAATTAATTATACAAAGCATTTTTTTTTTGGGTATTCTACAGATGTGGCCATAGAATTTCAATCGTTTCCTGCGTACGGTATCGACGAACTTGTCGATTGCTTTTGTACAAATCTACAGTTTTTCTTTTGATCCATATACCATGGCCTACATGAACGGGCCCATATATTTTCCTAAGAATTTTTCGTTCTTGTTTTTCAATTCCATCAATTTTAGAGTGGCCTCCTAGAGATGTGGTTTCTGAGGCATACGCAGCTTCCGGAAGAACAACAATCTTGTAATGTCGAAGTTTTGCATTTCGTGACATCACTCGTTTATTGTAGTGGTTCCATGTTATTCGGTATGCTTTCAGGAGCTTGGTGGCTCTTTCTAAATTAGCTTTCCTGTCCAATCCGGATGGTACATTGATTTCTCCTAGATATTTGAAGAAAGGGACCTGTGTGATTTTTTCATGTCTCTAGTGGGGATCTTTGAATACTCTCGTGTCCATTAGCCATGATATGAGTCTTCTTATACTACATTTCGAGGCCTGTCTTTGATGCTATCTCATGTAACTTCTCTATGGCATACCTGATTTTTTTCACTAGTCTTGGTAAAGATAGCTAGATCATCAGCAAATGTTAAGCACTTCACGTTAATTCTTTGTCCCCGATTACCAATGTTTATACTTTCAATTTCTTTTCCCTATTCTCTGATGACTTTGTCTACACTAAGTTAAAAAGGATCGGGAAGAGGCCATCTCCTTGTCGAACTCCTGCATGCACTTCAAAAGGCTCTGATCGTTCACCTAGAATCTTCACTTGAGTTGTTATGTCTGTGAGAGTCTGGCCGATTAATTCTGTGGTCTTTTTGTCCACACTTAGCTCTCCTAGGATGTCCACAACAGTTTGTCTGTCGATAGAGTCCTACGCCTTCTTAAAGCCCACAACGGTGACAAATGTGGTGGTACTGCGGCGTGTCCTTAATATCGTCTTCACGCTCAAAATTTGCTCAGCACACAATCTGCCTTTTCTGATGCCTGCTTGGTATTCACCAATCAAATGATTTGTTTGTTTTTCAACTCAGTTTAATAGCGCTTTAGATAGAACCTTGTGTATAACTGGTAAAAGGGAGATGCCTCTATAGTTGTTGGGATCCGTTCGATCGCCTTTCTTATGTAACGGATGGATAATGGCATTTTTCCAGTCCTTCGGAATCATCACGGTCTCCCATATTTCTGTTAAGAGTGTGTGAATTCTTCTGATGAGGTCATCTCCTCCTATTCAACATCTCTGCAGTTATGTCATCGTTTCCAGGGACTTTATTATTTTTCAGGATTATGTCTTTTATTTCTTGAGTTGTTGGGGTAAATGTTATAAGGCCAGAGAACATAATGGAGAGGATCATCTTTACTAAGAAATTGTTGGGGTTGAGGGATGATCCAGAGAAAGAAAAAACATGCCAGGCTCCATGGCTACATGGTTAGCGTACAGGCCTTTGGTCACAGGCGACCCAGATTCGATTCCCGGCAGGGTCGGGAATTTTATCCATAATTGGTTAATTTCGCTGGCACGGGGGCTGGGTGTATGTGTCGTCTTCATCATCATTTCATCCTCATCACGACGCGCAGGTCGCCTAACGGCGTCAAATTAAAAGACCTGCATCTGACGAGCCGAACTTGTCCTCGGATACTCCCGTCAATAAAAGCTACACGCCATTTCATTTAATTTTTTTTTCTTTTTTTTTACCACGAAACATCTCGGTGGAAGAACGGACGAAAAGGAGCGTGAGATTGAAAACCATTAGGTTACAATGTAAACATAAAGTTTTAAGCCTAAGGAAGAGAGGCAGGAAGCTTGTGCAACCGTGAGGTTGAAAACCATTTGGTTACTTGTAAACAGAAAGTTGTAAGCCTAAGAAAGAGAGGCGGGTAGTTTGTGCGACCGTAGTTCACAGCTGGCTGTATCGATGTAAATAAATAAATAATGGCATTAATTGATAACTAAACCATCGCTAGTACGAAATTAACTTCGTGTTCGTGGCAGCTCTGGTAACACTGTTACCGGCGGCAGCGCAAAAAACAAGTGCTATATAATCAACAATCAACATTTAGTTCCCTAAGAATTACATCAGCACTATGCTGAAGGTCAACAATAGCTGGCAGGCTACACGTGACTCGGGCCATTAGCTTCACTCTCTCCGTCGTATGAATTAAACCTGAGCTGGTCGGTCCGGTAGTCCAAAGTTAATTACGGCAAGGCAGATGAGTTCCTTACAAAACATCGCCAAGCTACAGAGGCACCTGCAAATCGAGTAGAACTAGCTGCGAACAGACTAAAAAGGAAACTGATGATAAAGGAAGCGCGAGAAAAGTGACCGAAAATATAGGCCTACTGAACTCCCGCAGACCATTTCTTTCTTTCTTTCTTTCTTTCTTTCTTTCTTTCTTTCTTTCGTTTTGGCCAACTGTTAACCACGTTAATTCCATTTCAGTTGCTTCTGGGCTTTGATCTGCGCCCAGTAATCCTTCATTCTTTCACTCTGCAATCTTCGTCTCTCTTCCGTCCATGGTGTTTGGGTCCGCAAACTAACTTCTTGGAAACTCTTTGTGTTCTTTATTTTCGACTTGTTTCCCTGTTGCTTATTTTCGATCCTTGTATTCTCATTTCTGTCGGCTCCTTCTTCACTTCCTGATGCCAGCGTACCACAGTTTTCCTGGTCTCAAGAACCTTACTATCTGGTTCAAAGAGGATATAATAGATCTGGTTTGTCAGCCTTCCTAGGTCCATTCTCTAGATGTATCCAAAGAATGTGGCTGTCCACTTCCGGATGACATAAAGCTCTCCGTATAATGCTCGGCAATTTCGGTAGGCAGTAAATCTGAAATGTACCTACGAATCATACCCTGAATCTTAAAACAATTAGGACCTAATCCTGGAATATGGCTACGGTTAGCAGAGAAGGATGCAAAGGACATACTGCCGTATATGGTTCATGAAATCATTATATCTTTAAGTACGTCGTTTACTTAAGGTTGTGGAAAATAAACCACACCTTAGTGGCAACACGATTTAAAACGTCCATTTACCATTTCCGCAGTGAAATGTCGTGCTTGGCAGTGCATACAGATTCCATTTTAATAACTTACACTGAATAATTCAATGTAACTTTCATAATGAAGGACATTTTTGAGTAGAATATCCTGAGATGGACTTCTTTCTTTCTTGCTTATTAGAACCAACATGGAGCAACACCTAACATTCTGATGATGTTATTCTGTATAGAGTAATAAATAAGTTACAAGACTATGAGCAACTGCAAAATGACCTCGATAATTTTGTAAGATGGACAGTAGGCAATGGTATGATGATATATGGGGTTAAAGATCAGGTTGTGTGTTTCACAAATACGAAAAACTTCTCAGTTTTAATTACTGCGTTGATGGGGTGGAAGTTCCTGTGGGAACCATTGTTTTTTTTTTTTGCTAGGGGCTTTACGTCGCACCGACACAGATAGGTCTTATGGCGACGATGGGATGGGAAAGGCCTAGGAGTTGGAAGGAAGCGGCCGTGGCCTTAATTAAGGTACAGCCCCAGCATTTGCCTGGTGTGAGGGAACCATTGTAAGTACCTAGGTGTTAATATAAGGAAATATCTTCATTGGGGTAATCACATAAATGGGATTGTAAATAAAGGGTACAGATCTCTACACAATGTCATGAGGGTATTTACGGGTTGTAATAAGGATGTGAAGGATAGGGCATATAAGTCTCTGGTAAGACCCCAACTAAAGTATAATCCAGTGTATGAACCCTCACCAGGATTACTTGATTCAAGAACTGAAAAAAAAATCCAAAGGAAAGGAGGTCGATTCGTTCTGGGCGATTTCCGACAAAAGAGTAGCGTTACAAAATTGTTATAAAGTTTGGGCTGGGAAGATTTGGGAAAAGGGAGACGAGCTGCTTGACTAGGTGATATATTCCGAGCTGTCGGTGGAAAGATAGCGTGGAATGACATTAGTAGACGAATAAGTTTGAGTGGAGTCTTTAAAAGTAGGAAAGATCACAATGTGCAGATAAATTTGGAATTCAATAGGACAAATTGGGGCAAATGTTTGTTTATAGGAAGGGGAGTTAGGGATTGAAATGACTTACCAAGGAAGATGTTCAATAAATTTCCAATTTATTTGCAGTCATTTAAGAAAAGGGTGGGAAACAAGAGATATGTGATCTGTTACCTGGGCGACTACCCTAAATGCAGATTTGTAGTGATTTGATTGATTGATTGATTGATTGATTGATTGATTGATTGATTGATTGATTGATTGATTGATTGATTGATTGATTGATTGATTGATTGATTGATTGATTGATTGATTGATCTTGATGTCACAGAGCCATCTGTCGGACTAATTTAGAAAGATCTGCATATACAACTTTCACAGAGCTTACTGTCGGGCTGGCAGACAACTTTCATAGAGCCATCCACCGGCGAATACAGTGAACTGCAATGACTTAGTCATCGTACTTTTTAATAAATGATTATTTTACGTAAATAAAGACTTAATGCAATAAATAATATTTTTATATTAATCCTGAGAGGGAGACCTTTCTTTTCTTGTATAATACATAGGCATTAGTATTGCAGTTTTATCACAATATTGCGTTACACATTCAAATTATACATAGATGGCCAGATCGTTGTTTCATGTTAGAGGTATTACACGTCGTGATTCTCAATCCTACATACTCACTGAATGCCGAGTCCGCCTTACATTCTTCATAATTCTCTCGGTATTTTAATTCATACGAACATTTTGCACCGTACTTGTTAACCCGGAAGGCCGGAGAAGACTCTTCCAAGAGATCGGTCAACCTTACCTGCGATATTTCGGAGACATCTCCAGTAGAACTGGTACCATAGACAAGATTTTGGTAGAGAGCAAGGTTATCGGCAAGAGACTCCGGTTTGGGTATCCAGTTCGACAGATGGAGCTCTGAAGCTAGATCGCCAGATCTGGCGTGACCAAGACATGAAACACCATCATATTCTGTCAATGGCTGAGGATAGAAGAGGAGGATACTAAAATCCCCCCGCCCCCCATGGCACTACAGGCCTTGAAGGGCCTTGGCCTACCAAGCGACCGCTGCTCAGCCCGAAGGCCTGTAGATTACGAGGTGTCGTGTGGTCAGCACGACGAATCCTCTCGGCCGTTATTCTTGGCTTTTTAGACCGGGGCCGCCATCTCACCGTCAGATAGCTCCTCAATTCTAATCACGTAGGCTGAGTGGACCTCGAACCAGCCCTCAGGTCCAGGTAAAAATCCCTGACCTGGCCGGGAATCGAACCCGGTGCCTCGGGGTAAGAGGCGCGCACGCTACCCCTACACCACGGGGCGGCAGGATACTAAAATGAAAGAGCTACAAAATGAGATCCCCTCCTGTAATCGAACCAGTATCTCCAGCTCTCCGCACTGCTGCGTTACGTAAATCCTCTACGACGATCAGGAGACGAAAGAGACGCTCATCTCTTTAGTGTTTGTTTCCCTCGTAGACCTTTGTCTCCAGAATATGTAATTTTCATAAGAAAGTGACAGCTCACTCCCTATTTCCTGGCAGATACCTGTGATCTTGGATAATTTGGTTTGACGTAAGGTTAGTCATTGTCAACATACAATCCTCAGCCTTGACGGAGACCCATAAAAAATCCCTGCCATTTACATTGTTGAACATACTTTCACATCAACTATGTCCTGCTCTGCCCATATGACCTTCACGTCAATCAGGTGAAGAGCTCCCTGGCTGTATGTCTTTGATACATCAGTGTGAAGAGGAAAGACAATGGTAAATTTATATTTTACCAAGATCTGTTTGACTGCCTGTTAACATACACTGATACAGTGAAACATTAACGTAGTTTTACGTTGTACGGTTACCTCACATGCGCCAACTAATCATGTCGTGTGGCCTCCGAAGAGGCCTGGTGCAGGTCTTTTGATTTGACGCCAGTAGGCGACCTGCGCGTCGTGATGAGGATGGAATGATGATGAAGACGGAACATACACCCACTCTCCGTGCCAGGGGAATTAACCAATTATGGTTAAGATTCCCGACCCTGCCGAAAATCGAACCCGGGACCCCAGTGGCCAAAGGCCAGCACGCTAACCATTTAGTCATGAAGCCGGACACTACCTATTATGAATTCTAATGATGAATAAGGCACACACATCCCCAGCCCGTAAGCCGTCCGAATTAACCAACGAAAGTTAAATTTCCCGAGCCGGCTGGGAATCGAACACGGGACCCACAGGACCAAAGGCCAGCACGCTAATCATTTAGCCATGGAGCCGAACATGCAGCAACTAATGCAACCGCCGACCACCATATTACAACATTACATATTACAACAAACATAGTGATAGTTAATGTTAATGTTATTGTCTTTACGATCCACTAACTACTTTCTCGGTTTTCACAGACGCCGAGGTACCGGAACTTTGTCCCGTAGGAGTTCTTTTACGTGCCAGTAAATACACCGACGCGAGGCTGACGTATTTGAGCGCCTTCAAATACCACCGGACTGAGCAAGGATCGAACCTGTCAGGTTGGGATCAGAAGGCCAGTGTATCAATCGTCTGAGCCACTCAGCCCAGCGAGAGGTAATCTATTGAAATGTCATCCTTAATTCAAACATCCATTAAACATAAATCTATGTCCAGGTGGTAGTGCTTATTGTTTTAAGAGGAAGTGCAACTAGGCAACCATCATCTATATAACACTAATCAGAGAGAAAAAATGGAAGGGATGCGACACTTCGCAAAATGAAGGTATCGGCCAAATAAAGACAACGGCCAAGAGGTGCGAGAAAATAAAAGACTCCCTAGCCCTCGCAAACCTAATAGCGTCGGGGTCAGAAAAGAGCAAAAGTTGACCAAGGGAAGTCGGATAGGACAGATGGCACAAGTAAGTGAAAGCAATGCCAGGACTCAGCTAAGTGCTCCGTGGTCGCCAGCCCACGCTCCCAAGTTAAGAGCTCCTGGGGCCATTCTTAGTCGCCTCTTACGAGAGGCAGGGGATACCGTGGGTGTTATTCTATCGGCCCCAAGCACAAGGGGAGAAATATATGTCCAACCCTTGTCCTGTTTCTCTACGTGGTCGGGTATGAAGTTTGATGAATCTCCGTAGCGAGATTTTATGACCGGATGCCCTTGCTGACGTCAGTTTAATCACAGGAGTTAATGAGATGAAATGAATGACGTGATATATGGTAGTAGGAAGGGAGAGGTTGAACCTCGAAGCCGGGACATCGCCCACTCCCGTTGAATAGAACCAAAGGTTCTGTTCAAGGCTTAAGTCGCCAAATGTCGTACGAACCGCCATCAAAAGCGTCATATGCCCTCAAGTCAATACAAACACTGCGGATAAGTTGGGAATTGAATCCAGGCTTTTGGCATTATAAATTTATTAGAAACTAGCCGTCCGCCTCTGTGGTGTAGTGGTTAGTGTGATTAGCTGCCACTTCCTGAGGCCCGGGTTCGATGCCCGGCTCTGCCACGAAATTTGAAAAGTGGTACGAGGGCTGGAACTGGGTCCACTCAGCCTCGGGAGGTCAGCTGAGTAGAGCCATCCTGGAAGTGGTTTTCCGTGGTATCCCACTTCTCCTCCAGGCAAATGCCGGGATGGTACCTAAGGCCAGGGCCCCTTCCTTCCCTCTTCCTTGTCTATCCCTTAAAAACTTCCCATCCCCCTCCCCCCACACGTCCCCTGTTCAGCATAGCAAGTGAAGCCGCCTGGGCGAGGTACTGGTCATCCTCCCCAGTTTCATCCCCCGACCCAGAGTCTGAAGCTCCAGGACACTGCCCTTGAGGCGGTAGAGGTGGGATCCCTCACTGAGTCCGAGGGAAAACCGACACTGGAGGGTAAACAGATAAAGAAGAAGAAGAAGAAGTAACCATCCCATGTACCCGTGCTTCGCTACGGAATTCTACACTGTATACATAATTCTAGGTTAGGTAGTGTACTCGTTGTGGGCAATATTGTATTAAATTGCATAGCTCTTAACGCCACCCTACAAATGCGACGGGGAATCACCAAATGTCTTTTCTCATATGAAGACAGGGTTAGGGAACTTTCATTGTATTGGTACCAACCGTCACAATCAGGTTGGGGAGATTTCATTATAATGGTAGACCCTCACTCTCCACCTGCCTTTTTACATCCTCAAAAATATTGCCTTAGTGGTTTTCCCAACTGTTACAATGACTCCAGTAGGAATATCGCGATTAAAAGCAATGCTATCATAAGAAATACTCGATCAAATGAAAAATCACACATTTTCTCACTTTTAACGAACAGTAGTACGCTGCCGATCTAACGGGCCAAAGTTCCAGAGCTGGAATGACCAAGCCACAGACAGTCGTGAACACTCCTCTGCCACTATTCCATTAAATGTGCACACTGCTCATTCCGATCAGTGCCTCAGAGTAGGGATTGGATAGCTGGAATGTCTTTATGAACCAGTTTGTTACGTACCAGCAATATCTTTTTTTTCTTTTTTTTTTTTTTTTTTTTTTGCTATTTTGCTTTACGTCACACCGACACAGGTAGGTCGGACTCAGCGGCCGTGGCCTTAATTAAGGTACAGCCCCAGCATTTGCCTGGTGTGAAAATGGGAAACCACGGAAAACCATATTCAGGGCTGCCGACAGTGGGATTCGAACCCACTATCTCCCGGATGCGAGCTCATAGCTGCGCGCCCCTAACCACACGGCCAACTCGACCGGTACCAGCAACATCAGACAATCTATGAACCACAAGAATGTTATGCTAGAGAAGAGCCAATATTCAGGCAGGCTGTTATACTCAGTTGCACCAATAATCCCAGCTATCGGAGATTAATGGCACCATAAGACAAAGAACATCATAACATCATAACAAACAATGGCCAACGTAATGTTATTGTTGATGAATTTTATGAGCTTCCGATATTGAAGGCCTTCAAATTTAGTTTTCATCCGACTCTGAAATACCACTCTTATCATAGCCGGTACGGTAAAACTGAATAAAACATAAATGAACGGAAATTGTACTGTCTATAAATTCTGTTACGTAGTACGTTTCGATAGGACCAATAACATAGGAACTGTATTTAAAAATTAAAAATTAAAATTTAGGCGCCTTCCCCTAAAGTACCATTTTATCCAGAGTGAATAAAATTATTTATAGCTTAGACTGTAGTTTCTTATTCCCCGACTCTACCGATTTTCATTAAATTCTGTTTACTCATTTTCTCGTGGCTCGGCGTTGATATGTTCTTAGCAACAAAAATACAAATTTGCATCCAGGAGATAGTGGGTTCGAATCCCACTGTCGGCACCCCTGAAGAAGGTTTTCCGTGGTTTCCCATTTTCAGACCAGGAAAATGCTTGGGTTGTACCTTAATTAAGGCCACGGCCAATTCCTTCGAACTCCTAGGCCTTTCCTATCCCATTATCGCCATAAGTCCTATCTGTGTCGGTGCGACGTAAAGCCACTAGCAAAAAATAAAAAATACAAATTCATTAATATAAAAACCTTTAAACCCCCCCCCCAAAAAAACAATAAAAATTACTGTCGGTGAGGTACTATCAACTTTCTGGACTATCTGAAAAAGTTACAGCCTCATCCGCATATCGAATCTTGTTTGTCCATTTGACATTTAAAAGCCTATACTTTCTTGTACATCCCTGGAGAGATGTTCTGAATAGATGCTAAGCAGCAATGGAAACATTATATAACATTGCCTTACTCCCCGTTGGATTTTATATCTTCCATATTCTCCCTTCCCAGTCTTAGAGGAGCAGACTGATTCCAATATAAGTTTGTTATCTTTGTCATTTAGGCCGATACTTCTTAATATTTCAAACCTCTTGTGATGTTGCACTCTTTTCTTCTTCTTTTCTTTTTTTGTGTGTTTCGTTTCATTGTTGAGAAGAAAGCGGTACTTTTCAGTGCCGACTCAGTTTATTTATATAACACATGTAACACTATGACATACATGTAAAAACACACTATTAAACAAAGTATGACATTTCGTTCTTAAAAGAACATCAGCAGATTCTATAAAACCACACTTCTTCTTTCTCAGCCTCACGCCAATGACAGAGCATTACAACACCACACACTTTTTGTTGGATTAGCAAGGATAGAGGACATACTACTGCAGCATTTCATTAGGTTAGTTCTAACTTTCAGGTATTAAAGGTCATATAGAGAATGTAAACATAAATGTTTCTATCTAAACAATGCTTATCCATTTTGAAAGTGTGATTTGA
The DNA here is from genome assembly GCF_040414725.1 of Anabrus simplex. Taxonomy (NCBI): domain Eukaryota; kingdom Metazoa; phylum Arthropoda; class Insecta; order Orthoptera; family Tettigoniidae; genus Anabrus; species Anabrus simplex. Next base: position 1,612,217,720 of record NC_090265.1, on the reverse strand, counting down.
TAGAATCTGATAATGTTCTTTCAAGAACATTTACAGGTATGTTATAGTGTTATAGGCGTTATAATTAGTATTCGACAGATTGAAAAATGTTAAAGTTGCACGTTGTACTTTACCAAAAGCCATCTGAGAACCAATAAAACATGTCTCTGCATCCCTGAAATAGTACCTGTATGCTGAATAGAGATTCCCCCTGTGGCAACTGCATTTAAGAATCCAAAATGTGTAGGAGAAATTTGTTTTTCTTATATATTATTATTAGTATTACGAAACGTGTGAGTACTCTCACTATACTGTCACATTAATATTAATTTCGTGTGGCTATTTCTAGCCGGTTGCAGTCCTTGTAAGGCAGACCCTCCGATGAGGATGGGCGACATCTGCCACGTGTAGGTAACTGCGTGTTATTGTGGTGGAATATAGTGTTATGTGTGGTGTGTGAGTTCCAGGAATGTTGCGGACAGCACAAACACCCAACCCCTGAGCCAATGGAATTAAACAATGAAGGTTAAAATCTCCGACTCAGCCGTAAATCGAACCCGGGACCTTCTGAACCGAAGGCCAGTACGCTGACCATTCAGCCAACGAGTCGGACATCTCACAATTATAAATCCACACGTACTATAGTAGAGCCCTGCGCGGATATATAGAATAACATCAGTATCCACTTTGCATCCGTAAATTGTTATCCGTGGATATTATAAATATTTACCTACAGTAAGGTATTGAAACGGATCTGTTAATACAATAGCCCTGACACCTGGCACCAAAACGCCTACTGGATTTTCTCTTCCGACAACTACCGACGTAATGACCTTTGTTCCTTTCTTCCACTAATTGCGGGCAGGAGCCAGTTAGGCTTAGGTCAGATTTATGGCTTTATGATCTCAAGGCTCTATATATCATCATTCTCCCACACCAATGTCAAGGGTCGCCTAATTACAAGCAAAAGTAAGAGTATACGTGAGTGAAAATCAATAAACATGATTATTTAGAAATTATCAGCAAAATTATCCGCACTATTATACAGTTTGTATCCATGCAGGACTCTCGGCGCTGGCCTTGGAATCTTGGATCTCCAGGTAGCTACTCGCTCCTGTCGCGGATCGTGAATTAACTCAGAATGTTTATGTTCGCGATGCACAACTAACTGCATACCGGGATGCCTGCAAGCAAAGAGCCGCTCTCAGAAATAAGAAGTGACAGATGTGTGTTGTGTATACAGCTGTGATGAGAGAGGAACTGCGGACGTAAAAACCAAGGTCGACAACATTTCATTATAGCAATGGAAGAATCTGTTTGCTGACGACAGTACAGTATAACCGATAAGAAGCATCAAACCAACACTCAAAATACACAAGTTTTCCGTGGAGAAATAAATATGTCACTATTTATTTATTTATTTCGTGTCAGAATGTTGAAAAAGCTTAAAATATAAATAAGGTATTATATACAAACAAAACAAAGTACATTTTATGTCACAAAACATGTTTCACACAATGTCTGCCCAGAAATGGGCAACAGAAATTCCCTCCTCAGTGGCTTGAATCAAGTCTTGAACTGTACAACGAACAGGACAGGACTGACAGTCATACAGGTGTTGGGTAGTTTGTTGCTCCCCACAATCGCAGAAGTCTGACTGATCTTTCAAATAACCCCATTTTTTTTAAGTTATCCTTGGATTTACCTACTCCACTCCTCAAACGATTCAGTGCCTTCCAGGTTGTCCATTCCAAATGATGACCAGGGGGTGGAGATTCAGTAGATGCCATCCAATCAGAAAGATGCTCCATTTTTGCTCGCCACATATCACAACGGGCTGTTCTTGTTGGTTTATCCAGAGTCTTGGAGACATTGAGGAAACTTTTCCTGGACTTCAGTCTTCTGGGTGGAGGTCGATGTCCAAATAACGGGTGGTTGCTTGTGAGATTCACCTTCGACCTCTCTAGCCTTGCAAACACTTCTCGCCGAATGTCTGGAGGAGAAATACCAGCCAATCAGTGGAGTTTGTCAGTGGGAGTAGGTTTCAGATACCCAGTTACTATTCCACATGTTTCATTAAGGGCTGCATCCACCCGCTTCGTACGGGATGACCTGCATACTCAGCTGCAGAGAAACTCAGAGCAAGAGCTGACGTTCTTGACAAAGTTGGATGGGCTCCCCATTTGCTTGAGCCAAGTTTACGGAGGATGTTATTTCGGGCTGACGAGGGAACGGTACGAAGTCGGACGGCGAATTTCGATTTGATTTTTACATATTTGTGAAGGTCTTTTTAAGCTGAAACAGGTAATGGAAGTCTAATTTTTCGCTGGTCCTTTTTAAGGGGCCATTTGGGAGCTCAAAGTTGGCGGTGCGCGCAATGAATTGTACAGTACATGCCGGCCTCGCCTTCCCTCTCCACTCCTTCGGTTCACTTCTCTCCCCCACCACATACGGCTGCCTACAGTTGTGTACACGGGATTGCGGGTGAAGACTGACGTTAGTTGGGACATTTTATTTACAAAGATGAATTCATTATGGAATAAATAAACAATAAAATTGTTTACAAATCACTACTTAACATACAAATAATACATAATCAAATATCATCTGCATCATCATGACATTCCAAGTGTTCAAGAAATGACTTTATTCTAACACAGTCTGGCATTGGACCATTGTTCATGGCATGATAGTGAAAATCTAACACAAAATGTGAATAACAAAAAACAAAACAGCAATGTGCGCACCTTATAAACGAAAAATTGGTACAAACATTTCCGGCACACTTTGTATCAGTCAAATCATGAAAATTCGTTTGTGAGACAGTATGAAATTGTGGTGTATTGTCAGTACTGGAATACCCACCCGCTTTCCAAGCATATTTTAGCATTGGTACAAAACAATCAGCTTGTAATTGGTTATGCGCTAGTATTTGACTAGATATAATGAAACGTCTGTTTTTGGGTTTTAATTTTGACTGGCCGTGTAAATTCCTTACCCGGCAAATGTTTTCCATTCGACGTACTAAACATTTTAGTTGTAGGAAGAGTCCAAGATCACACGGCTGGCAAAGATCGTAGTTCCTTTCTGTATGTATTCAATTTGTACAGGTTTGTTCGTCAGGGATTCAAGTTGTGCATTTTTGCCCTGGCCACTGAATGAATCTATAAGAAGAAGATTTCTTCCGTCTCCCTGTAATTGCGGATGGAAAACGTTTTGGAACCAGTCACGTACATGCCCTTTCCCCATTTTCCCGGAAGATGAACAATCAATTACGACATATTTAAAGGCATCCATGTAGGCTTTGGTACTTTCTTGTACTCTACGTCCAAACTTTCCATTAATTTCTTGGAAAACGACCAAGAACAAATGTCCCATTTCTCCGGCTTTAGAAATGTGATATTGCACTGTGTGGGAGTGCGTAAAACTATTTCGGCAAACAAGCGTAGCAAGAACGTCTCTCACACCACGAAAATCATAACTTCTCTGTGTTACCATTTCGAACTCAAATCGGGACTGGTCCGAATTCCAGATATTGCCATCCGGGATCTCTTTCTTTTCTTGCAATTCATTAATGAATGTTACAAACTTTTTAGCCACTTTGTGTCGTACTTCTTCGTCTGTTTTAAACGTTTTACTGACTAGTTTGGCTACTTTTCGGAACCGAATTTTTCAAACGCCTTTTAAGGTTTGTCAAGTATGACTCACTTTGGAGAGAGTGTTTGGGGCAAAACAACTCTCTACCCTCACCAATCAACGCTCATTGTCCGATTTTTTGACATATAAATAACGCATCCTTGTCCGGCTCCATGGCTAAATGGTTAGCGTTCTGGCCTTTGGTCATAGGGGTCCCGGGTTCGATTCGCGGCATGGTCGGGAATTTTAACCATCATTGGTTAATTTCTCTGGCACAGGGGCTGGGTGTATGTGTCGTCTTCATCATCATTCCATCATCATCACGACGCGCAGGTCGCCTACGGGGGTCAGATCAAAAGACCTGCACCTGGCGAGCCGAACATGTCTTCGGACACTCCCGGCACTAAAAGCCATACGCCATTCCAACGCATCCTTGCCTTGGTGAACTCTTCTTTCACATAAGCTCCAAGCATCGCACATTTCCTAATTTCTCCATTGTGATCAACGTGGTTGACGATTCCATAAATTTGTCTCCGAGTCTTCTTATACTTCCGTACGGCGTTCATAGGTCCTCGTTCCTTTATTATTATTATTTTTTTTTTTTTTTTTACATGTCCAACATTGATTCGGAATCATAATCTTCCACTGACTTACAGAGTCTTCCTCGGCCATCACAAGACTTGTTATCTGCGTTAAACTCATCTCCGGGTTTGCGTTTTTTCGGTGTTGTTGTCCCCTCCTCAACGCCATCTTCGTCTTCTGAATCAACGAAAACGGCTTCTTCCTCCTGAATAATTTCGCATTTACCCTCCAAAATTGCATCAAACGTTATATTTATTTGTGTATACATGATTTGCTCTTCATCAGAAAGCCCTGTAGCTTCCTGAATATTAACACCGTAGGCATTAATAAGAGCTGCAATAATGTTGCAAGCGGCCATAACAAAGTAAAGAATCCAATGCGATATCCTGTATGTGGAATAGCCATCAGTCGTGGAGAACTTGACCGAATAGAATTTTTTTTTTTTTTTCTTCGGGGGGGCCCCCGAAGCCCGCTCCCCCCGCGTGACCAACGACTCAATCTACATGGCCTCCGACATGCTATTATTTCTAAGAAGAAGAAAGAGATAGCAGGGAAGAGTGGAAAGTGATACAAGGAGTATCTGCCTGTTTCCATGTCAAACACGCTACCAGGCGATATTGTATTAGGTATATGGTATTGAAGTTTGGTATTGAAGGGTCAGGGAAAAACCACATAGGCAGAAAGAAGAAAGAGCCTACATGTAAAACCTGACATCTTTTGATAGCACATGCAAGGATGTGGGCTGGAAAAAAGACCAGAGGTTGTGTTAGTTAGGAACAGGTAACATGCACAAAACATAAACCAATTCCTCGCCATTCCATCGCCTGGGGATCAGTCCGTCTGGGCACTGCTGGGACTAGCGCGGTCCTTGCCGGCTGCGGAGCCATGCGTCAAGTACCACTAGGGCCTGTCGCACGACTCCACCTCCTTGGGGTACCTCGTACCCAGTCTCCGATCCCGGAGAATGAGGCCAAGCCCGCCGAGGCGGGGGCCTCCTGGAATGGGGTGGGTCATGGCGCCGGGCCTCCCTCCTCTCTGCCCGCGCCATGGCCCTGTAGACTGGGCAACTGCGGTGGGAGGCCGGGTGGCCCCCCGCGCAATTGGCGCACACCGGCGCCTCCTTAAGTGTTGCGCAGGCCGTGTAGTGGTGATCACCACCACAGCGGTTGCACTTCACTTGGAGTCCACAGCTAACTTGACGGTGGCCCCACCTCAGACAGCGGAAACACTGCAAGAGCTGCTGAGGGGGACGTTTTACTCTCACCTGACTGCCGCTACCCGCTGAGGTCCTCTCCTGATTGGCTCCTCGGTTGACTGCTGTCCTGGGAGCAGTCCTGGGTTGCGGCTTGGCGGTCCTCTCCTGGTGAGCCAGCGACGCCTTCTGCTTCCTGGTGCGGCGTCGTCTTCTTCTTCTTCTTCCCGGGGGTTGCTTCTCGGCGGGGGAAGAGGCCTCGTCCTGGTGGCCCTCCTCCCGGCCTGGTGACCCCAGGGTAGTTGATGGCTCCACTGCGTCGCCGTCTTCTTCCTTCTCCTGGCTGGCGGCGGCGGCGGCGTCGGTCGGTGCTAACGCCTGAGTGCATTCCCTGTCCTGTGGGGCGCACATCGAGGTCTGCAGCTCGACAGACGTGCTGTCAGGCTGGGCCTGGACAGCAGCCTCAGAACGCCAGGGGGCGTCCTCCTCCACTGAAGTCGCACCGTCGCGGCGCCAGGGGGCGTCATGCCCCACCTCCGTGATGGCGTCGCTGGTCGCCGGCTGGGTGGCCAGGACTAGGTCGGTATTAACCGCCCTATTCCTTAGCCTCCTCGGCGTCTCCCTGGTCTCTGACCGAATAGAATAGGACTCGCCGTCTCATATACACAACTGTTTGCAACCGTATGTGGTAGGGGACAGAGGAGAACCGAAGGAGTGGAGAGGGAAGGCGAGGCAGGGCAGCCGCTGGCCGTGAGCGCTGACATGTGCCAGCATGTACTGTACAATTCAGGGCGCGCACCGCCAACTTTGAGCCCTCAAATGCCCCCTTAAAAAAAAAGACCAGCGAAAAATTAGACTTCCACTACCTGCTTCAGCTTAAAAAGACCTTTACGAATATGTAAAAATCAAATCGAAATTCGCCGTCCGACTTCGTACCGTTCCCTCGTGAGACTTTCTGTCCAGAGTTAACACAGTGTTTCTTATATGTTAAGGTCCGGTCTAAGGTGATACCCAGGTACCTTGGTGTAAAACAATGCTTCAGTTGCTTGCCCTCCCACGTCACGCACAGCTGTCTAGTAGCTTCTCCATTTCGAAGATGAAATGCACACACCTGGGTCTTAGTCGGGTTTTGCAGTAGCCGGTTCTGATAGCTCCTTAAGTGCATTTGAGAGCTGCATTTCAGTGGTTTGAAAGTCGTCGCATTGGAGCGCTAAAGGCAGGTCATCGGCATAAATGAAGCTTCTTGTATAGGAAGGCCTTGGCTGGTCATTCGTGTAGATGTTAAAGAGGATTTGCGAGAGGACACTGCCCTGGGGAAGTCCATTCCGTTGATCCCTCCACCTACTGTGTTGTCTGAATATGAAGAGGAAAGTGTTGGGACAAACATAAACACCCAGTCCCCGGGCCAGAAAAATTAATTAAAGGCAATTAAAATAGATTAATAGATTAATTATGCTCTTTCTTCTTTTGCTATTTGTTTTACTTCGCACTGACTCAGGCAGGTCTTAATGGCGACTATAGGACAGGACTGGGTGCGACCGTAACCCCTTAATTATGGTACAGCACTCGTATTTCCCTGGTTTATTTTATTTCTCGTATGGTGAATACAAGGACCTGAATAGTACCAATGCTGATGAAAATGGAATACAAGATCGAAGTTACTGGAGGAGAGTTACCAGAAAAGTCGACCCCACCTGAGTGGGATAAGGCACAGAAGAAAGAGCAGAAGAAGAAGAAACGTGTATTGCCAATGAACTATATCGTGTTACATAACAATGTAAAGAAACAGGAGAACCAGGTGTATTGCTTCCTTCAAACTGGAGGGTCAAAATACATCCAGTAAGTTATGTACATAAATTATTCCTTCCTACAAATTTATTTCTTACTTCTTCTTCTTCTTCTGATTTTCCCACACCTGTGAAGTCGCGGGTGCGAACTGTGTCACACATGTGTGCTTAGCCCTGTTTTACGTCCGGATGCCCTTCATGACTCCAACCCTATATGGAGGGATGTAATCACTATTGGGCATTTCTGTGGTGGTTGGTAGTGTGGTGTCTTGTGTTGTCTGAATATGAAGAGGAAAGTGTTGGGACAAAAACAAACACTCAGTCCCAGGGCCAGAAGAATTAATTAAAGGCGATTAAAATCCCCGACCCGGCCGGGAATCGAAACCGGGGCCCCATGAACCGAAGGCCTCAACGCTGACCATTCAGCCAATGATTCGGACACAGATTTAGTTAACATTGTATTACTTTAAATATATACCATACGTGTTTTTCGCCTGTTTCTTGATGGATGCAGTACTTTTGCATTTGTCTCTTGGCACTTCCACTGAAGTTCCAGTGACAACATGGAAGCTGCCGGGGTATGGGTGTTGCTGAGTAATGGCATTCAGAGCACGTATAGTGTGTATGAGACTTACGCAGGTGTTGTTCATAGAGCTGGTCGTATTGCAATAGCACTTTCTGATGCATCGAGGAAAGCAATGGCAAACTACCACATTTTTCATCTTGCCTAATGTGCCTCATTTTGGCGCCACCTTCGACTCTCGCAGTTTCGCTAGTTTTTTCGCAAGTTGTTTAACGTCGCACCAACACATTGAAGGTTTTAGGTGGCGGAAAGATGGGAAGGAGCTAGAATTTGGAAGAAAGCGGTCGTGGCCTTAATTAAGATACAGCCCCAGCATTTGCCTGGTGTGAAAATGGAAAGGCACGGAAAACAATCTCCCGAATGCAAGCTCCGCAGCTACGCGACCCTAACCGCACGGCCAACTCGCCCGGTAGAATTAAATTATAATTGTGCTTGTATAAATACGAGTCTTATTCTTATTATTATCCTTCTTCTACCGCTTTTCCCACATCCGTGGGGTCGCGGGTGCGAACTGTGTCGCACATGTGGATTTTTTTTGCTGGTTGCTTTACGTCGCACCGACACAGATAGGTCTTATGGCAACGATGGGACAGGAAAGGGCTAGGAGTGGGAAGGAAGCAGCCGTGGCCTTAATTAAGGTACAGCCCTAGCATTTGCCTGGTGTGAAAATGGGGAAACCACGGAAAAATATTTTCAGGGCTGCCGACAGTGGGGTTCGAACCCACGATCTCCCGAATACTGGATGCTGGCCGCACTTAAGCGACTGCAGCTATCGAGCTCAGTGCATGTGGATTTGGCCCTGTTTTACGGCCGGATGCCCTTCCTGACGCAACCCTATATGGAGGGATGTAATCACTATTACGTGTTTCTGTGGTGGTTGGTAGTGTGGTGTGTTGCCTGAGTATGAAGAGGAAAGTGTAGGGACGGACACCAACACCCAGTCCCCGGGTCAGAAGAATTAATCAGACGCGATTAAAATCTCTGGGAATCGAACCCGGGACCCTCTGAACCGAAGACTTGAACGCTGACCATTCAGCCGACGAGTTGGACTTTGTACAGATACGGGTAACAAAAATAAAAAGAATACGTTATATACGGTCCGCCTCTGTGGTGTAGTGGTTAGCGTGATTAGCTGCCACCCCCCCGAGGCCCGGGTTCGATTCCCGGCTCTGCCACGAAATTTGAAAAGTGGTACGAGGGCTGGAACGGAGTCCACTCAGCCTCGGGAGGTCAACTGAGTAGAGGTGGGTTCGATTCCCACCTCAGCCATCCTGGAAGTGGTTTTCCGTGGTTTTCCACTTCTCCTCCAGGCGAATGCCGGGATGGTACCTAACTTAAGGCCACGGCCGCTTCCTTCCCTCTTCCTTGCCTATCCCTTCCAATCTTCCCATCCCTCCACAAGGCCCCTGCTCAGTATAGCAGGTGAGGCCGCCTGGGCGAGGTACTGGTCATACTCTCCAGTTGTATCCCCCAACCGAGAGTCTGAAGCTCCAGGACACTGCCCTTGAGGCGGTAGAGGTGGGATCCCTCGCTAAGTCCGAGGGAAAAACCGAACCTGGAGGGTAAACAGATGATGATGATGACGTTATATACGAAGTTTGAAACTAAACCATTATTAACCATTTTACACTACAAGAATGTTTAAAAATAGCAGTGATGAGAGATTCAATAAAATTATGTGAAGTAAAATATTGAGCACATCTGAACGTCATGTGGGAGCTCAAATAAAGATCAATTAATCATCGTTACGGCTCTGCAGTTGAAAATAATTCAGAGGCCAAAAAGGGTGTGATTTTATATCAGTAGCATGACATACAGGATGAGAGTCGAGCTCCGTTCATCGAAGGAACGCGGGTTTGATTCCCCTTCAGGAAGTCGAATGAAACAAGATTTCCATATCGGGAAAGATACATGGCCCTAGTGTTCACTCAGCCACTCACATAAAAAAAAAGGAAAAAAAATGATAACGTTAATTGCTGAGGACAAAGGCAGCCATCGAGCTAACCCCTCTATTACACATAATACTGCTACTAGGTATAGTGGAAGCCTTTATCCTTTTAACTTTGTTCTCCTTGCAATTTACCTTTACGTCGCACTGACACAGATAGGTCTTATGGCGACAGTGGTACAGGAAAGGGCTAGGAGTGAGAAGAAGTGGGAAGGTAGCGGCCGTGGCCTTGATTAAAGTACAGCCTCAGCATTTGCCTGGTGTGAAAATGGAAAACCACGGATAACCATCTTCAAGGCTGCCGACAGTGGGATTCGAACCCACTATCTCCCGAATGCAACCTGACAGCTACGTGACGCAAACCGCGCAAGCACTCGCTCAGTGGAGCCTTTATCTTCCAGTCCTCCAAGGACCTTTCGAGGCTTGTAAGAAGATGTCTTTTCTTGCTTGCTTACTTTGCTTTTAATAAATTCTTGCTCTATATCACTCAGACAATTTAACTCGGCTATTGTTTGATTTTTTTGAAAGATACAACAGCGTTATTTATCTGACTTTGCTTCCTTACTTCTAAAAAATAACAATTCTCACCAGCATGCGAGGAGTAAAAATACGAGAAAAATTAAGAGGTTTGAACGCCTGAAGTATTAAGAAAGGGAAGGATCGCGAATGACGCCAAAACGAAAGGCATCCTGGGCTTCGTATATTTAATACCATGAAGGTCAGGGAAAGAACAGGAGTTAGCCCAATGAGGTCGGATAGGTAAGAAAAAAACTGAAGATCGTAGCAAGTGTAATTGAAAGAAGTTATCATAGACCCAGCTACCGTGTACGCTATTCCACTCTTAAATTCTGAGTTCCTGATAGAGAGAGGGGGATGATGTCAGACAGAGACTCAAAATCACCAGATTTTAAGGGAAAATTTCTAAGAAAGCAACAATGTCTAACTAAGGAATAGGACGTAGGTGTCTGTTATAATGGAGTGGGAGGCGTGGGGGCCGGGAGACGCCAGCACGCTATCTTGAGAACTTAAACATCTGTGCAAACAGACTCCTAAACATTGTTTAACGACTCTTTCATTACAGTTCCTTCTGTCCGTTGACCTGAGTACATAACTTATCACTACAGCAAAACTTTGTTACTAGCCGGTCTTTGCTTAATCATCGCAGCATTTGGTTAGGAGAGTCCCGAGCTTGAATCCCGACCCCGCCGGCGATTTTATTCACTTGTAGTTAATTCCCATGGCTCGGGGACTGTGGGTTTGTTTTTATACCATTACACATCTTTCCATACGCACATAAAATATCACACTTCATCTACTACATAAACACTCAATAGTGAACAAATCTCCACACAGAGTTGGAGTAAAACACGGCCAAGTGTTCATGCGTGGCTCAGTTCGCAACCGCAACCCAACCAAGGTGATGGAAAAAGAGGAAGAAGAAGAGGAACAGGTACAGAGTTTTCATCTACTGCTTTATAAGCAACGTATGTCTTTGTATACAGCCGTAGTTCTCTACCATGCCAAAACATTTCCTTCATAGAGATGATTATTTTGGGTTTGTGCCACGGGAATGAGGCAGACTTCCAGAGAATTTTACGTTTCGTGAAGACATGCTCTATTTCCTCTAGTCTTTGTGAAACGTACATTTGGCCTGTATGTTGTCTCTTTCAGATGACAAAACAAACAAACAAATCCCATGGTGCTACGGACTTGATGAGCGTTGGGCCACCAAGCGACCGCTGTTCAGCCCAAAGGCTTGTAGATTACGAGGTGATGTGTGGTCAACATGACGGATCCTCTCGGCCGTTATCTCACAGTTGGATAGCCCTCCTCAGTTGTAATCGCATAAACCCCTAACCAGCCCTCAGTTCCAAATAAAAATTCCCTGACCTGGCCGGAAATCGAATCTGGGCCCTCCGGGTCAGAGGCTGGTTCACTACCCCTGGGCCTCGAAGTGGGCACCTTTCACATGGCATAAAAGTAAAATACATCATATCTATTATACTGGACGGTAAAAGCATCACTTATGCATGTCCCCCCATAATATCAAAATGTTAATAATTAGACCAAGCGACGAATAAAGCATAAGTAATCGTTCGAGTAGATTTGTTTATAAATACCGGAAGAATGTAGAGAATGTTTCATTTTACTTTTGCACTGGGGTTGCCAGATTTCTAGATGGAAAATACAGGAACAGTATTTCTTTATGTCATGGCGTGTGGTTAGGGGCGCGCAGCTGTGAGCTTGCATCCGGGAGATAGTTGGTTCGAACCCCACAGTCGGCAGCCCTGAAGATGGTTTTCCGTGGTTTCCCATTTTCACACCAGGCAAATGCTGGGGCTGTACCTTAATTAAGGCCACGGCCGCTTCCTTCTCACTCCTAGCTCTTTCCTGTCCCATTGTCGCCATAAGACCTACCTGTGTCGGTGCGATGTAAAGCAACTAGCAAAAAAAAAAAAAAAAAAATAAAAATCTTTACCTCATAGCGCGAAAACGAAACACCGTAGCCATATAATGAATGAAAGAAGAGTTCGTCAATACATTCTCTAATAAATTTTAATATACCAGTGTAAAATATATATTACAAAGAGAGATAATATCCGACAGATAGCTGTCTATTTGGTAATCAAACTGACCGGCCGCTTATTATCAGTTCACACAGAACAATTGTATCGCGGATATGAACTTAATAGATTTTATATGTATTATTATTTTTCTAGCAAGCAAGTTTATATCTGGCAACGAGGTTTAGGGTTATATGTTCGATTTCCTGTCCTCTACTTTACCTAAATTTATTTTTTTATTTTACTCTTTTACACAATCATATCGTGGAATACAGTTGAGTTCTGTTAATTGATAACGAGTGTTTTAGTACCGAGTCTGCTATAGCCTGGATGGTGGATTCAGGTGTTGGAATTTTCCTCAAGAAGTCCAGAGTTCCTTTAGCCATAGTCCCTCCGACACATGTCATCTGACCAACCACTGCCCATTTTTGCATTCTGTATCTGAATTCACAACATGGTTCGTAAATGTATTTTTCCACATCACAGATATGTTTTGGCTGGTGTACGTTATCCCCAAATCTCACGACATAGTCTCCTTTATCTCGGCCGATCGCAATGATGTCAGCTTGACGTCTTGATCCTTTTTCAGAGAGGCATGTGACTTCTTCATAGACTTAGAGGTGATGCTGTCTTCGAAGGGTCTCAGAGATCGTAGAACTCAGTGCATTGTGGCGGTTGATTCTTATTAGCTCTACCTTGGAACAGAACCCTAACACGTAAGGAATGGTTTCGAGCTCATTACACATAATACATCAGGATGTATTAAGGCTACTTCCAGGAAGACTTCGCACAGGGATGACATTGCAATTCATTTTAATTGCTTCCGTCCATTGTCCACATGATATTCCTTTCTTATTGCTTATCCAGGTAATGCCTTTTTTTACAGTGATTAAAATTATATTACTCCTTTTTCTTTAGACTGCATCAAGGTCCAGTTTCTGAAAAAAACTTCTTGAAGCAAAATTCTGATAGATTTAGTACTACTATAGATTTTCCGAAATGTTCAATTTGCTCTTCGGTGAGTGTTGGAGACAGTGATTAATTTCGGCTTGAAGCTTTTTGACCATTTCTATATATGGCATTTCGTAAAAACCCTCATTTTACAAATACTTCTCATTTAAACATACGAAGCTCCATAGCTGCAGTCGCTTAAGTGCGGCCAGTATCCAGCAATTGGGAGATAGTGGGTTCGACTCCACTGTCGGCAGTCATGAAAATGGTTTTCCATGGTTTCCTATTTTCACACCAGGCAAATGCTGGGCTGTACCTTAATTAAGGCCACGGCTGCTTCCTTCCCATTCCTAGGCCTTTCCTATCCCACCGTCGCCGTAAGCCATATCTGTGTCGGAGCGACGTAAAGCAAATAACAAACAATAATTAAACACACTGTACCAAGTTTAACAGTTCCTTGTTCAATAAAATTTATTTGTGAAATTTCTTAAAATTCTCGTTACAGTTGAAGTTTCTGTTTCTTTCATTCCTCAGTTTTATCGCACGATTATTGGAAATATTTTTTTTTCTACAAACAAAACAAACCCCATGGTACTACAGCCCTTGAAAGGCCTTGGCCTACCAAACGACCGCTGCTCAGCGCGAAGGCCTGCAGATTACGAGGTATTGTGTGCTCAGCACGAGGAATCCTGACGGCCGTTATTCTTGTCTTTCTAGACCAGGACCGCTATCTCACCGTCAGATATCTCCTCAATTCTAATCACGCAAGCTGAGTGGACCTCGAACCATCCCTCAGGTCCAGGTAAAAATTCCCTGACCTGGCCGGGAATCGAACCCGGGGCCTCCGGGTAAGAGGCAGGCTTGCTTGTATTTATCTAAATAATAATAATAATAATAATAATAATAATAATAATAATAATAATAATAATAATAATAATAATAATTTATTATTATTATCCGGCTCCATGGCTAAATGGTTAGCGTGCTGGCCTTTGGTCACAGGGATCCCGGGTTCGATTGCCGGCAGGGCCGGGAATTTTAACCACCATTGTTTAATTTCTCTGGCACAGGGGCTGGATGTATGTGTCGTCTTCATCATCATTTCATCCTCCTAATGACGCTCAGGTCGCCTACGGGAGTCAAATCGATAGACCTGCACCTGGCGAGCCGAACATGTCCTCGGACACTCCCAGCACTAAAACCCATACGCCATTTCATTTTTCATTACTATTATTTTATCAGTTCACGTCCAGGGTTGGTTTTCTTTCTCCTCGGACTCAGTGAGGGATCCCACCTCTACTGCCTCAAGGGCAGTGTCCTGGAGCGTGAGATATTTGGTCTGGGATACAACTCGGGAGGAGGACCAGTACCTCATCCAGGCAGCCTCACCTGCTGTGCTGAAAAGGGGCCTTCTGGGGGATGGGGAGTTTCGGAGGGATAGGCAAGGAAGAGGGAAGTAACCGGCCGTGGCCTTAAATTCGGAACCATCCCAGAATTTGCATGGATGAGAAGTGGGAAACCACGGAAAACCACTTCGAGCACGTCTCAGGTGAGAATCGAACCCACCTCTTCACAGTTGACCTCCCGATGCTGAGTGGACCCCGTTCCAGTCCTCGTACCACGTTTCAAATTTCGTGGCAGAGCCGGAAATCGGACCCATGCTTCCGGGGGTGCCACCTAATCACACTAACCACTACACCACAGAGGCGAACTCACATTCAATTGCATAATTAAATGTTGAAATTGTTGCCCATTATTTTCCGCACACGCTTATAACCGGCCGCGCAATGAATGGATAACACGGCGCACCATGTCTGATGTAATCCTATCGCAGGCTACCTCTATGCGATGTTTCATGTCCTCTGGATTTGTAAATGCTGAGGAGTGTAATCTCACACGTCAACTTCGCATTGCAATTACTCGGGATTGAACTAGCGTATTACGTTGGAACAGACGGCATTATTAATCTCTTGTTTCCTGCTTTCAATTATGCTAACGATGAAAGGGTTTGTTTTTAAACGTAGGTTTGTGTTGACAATTTTAATTTAATTTTTTACTATTTGCTTTGTATCGCACCTACACAGATGGGTCTTATGGTGACGATGGGACAGAAAAGCGCTAAGAGTGGGAAGGAAGCGGCCGTGGCCTTAATTTATCAGCATTTGCCTTGTATGAAAATAGGAAACAAATGGAAACCATCTTCAGGACTGCTGACAGTAGGATTCGAACCCAGTATCTCCCGAATGCAACGTCACAGCTGTACGTGAAAATTATAATACTTCCGTACAAATTTTAATTAGTTGTATCCACTAATGTGATGACCTCCTCCACAAACATTCTCTAAGTGAAAGTTGTTTTTCAAAATTCCTTGCTGTTTAGGAAATATTGCCGGTGGTAATTTAAGGCGAATCGCCGTGTACACTGTCAGACTGAACTATGCTAATGTATAAGATGTTTCAACATTTACCTATTTATGGTGTTGCTCAAAAGAATTTCTCTCTGAAGAAGGCTCTAAACAAGCCACGGTAGAGCTGTGGCCACTTATCCTCTGCACGGTTCGCCGGTCAGAGTGCAGAGTTGTTGGGCCAGGGACCAGCCGTGGCTACTTATGGGCCGAGACCCACTCTGCATCTACCGACCTTACTAGATTTCATCCTCATCATCAAATGCTTTCATTCCCTACCCTGAAGGGGTGGGGCTGGCCACCTAGAGGGCAACACCCTCTCTCTGCCAGGTACTAGAATTTAAAGTGCAACGCGGCATAGAATGGCAAAGTGCCATTTAGAGATAAGAACAAACATTAACCACGCACTATGAGCTCAGGGCCGTACTATTGCGTACTTTGATCATACTGATAAAGAAGTAGTATTTAGATCAGCAAAGAAGCACACACCCTCGCCCACAACCGGACTCAGCTCGGAATGAGCTCAACCTGAAAGTTGTATAGATGAGAGAAAGTGTACTGCCGCGTTCTCATTGACAGCAGTGCAGTTGCTAGCAGATTGAATGCATTTCCTCGGTTCCTCAATCCAAAGATTGGTGGGCAGGGATTTTTCTTCTCAACTCCTCCCTCTGATCTATTAGTCGTTTCGTTACAACATAGGACTTCGTATTCACATCCTTAATGATTTGTTTAATGACCTGCATTCTCTTTTTCCCATTACATTCCCTTCCAAAATATTAACCATAAAGGCCTGTACAAGTGTCCAATAAACCAATCTCTTCGTTTTTGTAGCTTCTTTTCTCCAGCTCTGGTAAGCATATCCTCCATAGCCATTTTTACCGTCGAGGGTATTCCTTAAATACATTTCAAATACGGTACGTCCGGCTACTTTGCTGAATGCTCAGTGGACTAGTCTCCAGTTCAGTGGGTCCAGAGGTCGATTTCCCGCTGGATCGAGGATTTTAATTTTAAGTGGTTAATTCGCTTGCCTCGAGGACTGGATGTTTGTGCCGCCTGCATCTGACACACCACACACATCACTACCCTCAATCACAGTAACACGCAGTGCCCAACACTCTCATCACAGCGTCTGCACCACACTAGTAACAGTCATATGGTATTATTATTATTATTATTATTATTATTATTATTATTATTATTATTTCTTAATCTGTTTACCCTCCAGGGTTGGTTTTCCCCTCCGACTCAGCAAGGGATCCCACCTCTACCACCTCAAGGTCAGTGTCCTCGAGCGTGAGACATTTGGTCCGGGGATACAACTGGGGAGGATGACCAGTACCTCGCCTAGGCGGCCTCATCTGCTATGCTGAACAGGGGCCTTGTGGGGGGATGAGAAGATTGGAAAGGCTAGACAAAGGAAAGGGAAGGAAGCGTCACCGTGGTTGGTCGAAAAAAAATTCACCATCAGAATGTTGGCCGTCAGGGTAGGAGAAGTGGTGATGTACAATTTCTAATCACTAGACTGCGTGTCAAAGCCTCGATTAAATTCCAAACCTCTCCACAGTGCTCATATGGAGTGAAGCAATATGATACTACTGATGGTGATTCGTCCGTTGAATGGAGACGTTAAGCCTTGAGTAGACCCCTTGGTGCTATTCGACAGGAGTAGGCTACGTGCCGGCACTGCGTTTTACCCTTTGCCTTCCTATTATCATATATCACTCATTAATTCCTCTGATGAGGTTGATGTCAGAAAGGGTATCCGGTTGTAAAACCTCGCTACGTTGATCCATCTCATTTCATACCCGACCCCGCAGAAAAACGGGACAAGGATTGGACGTATATTTTCTCTTCTTTGGGTGGGTTACCGAATGTCACTTTGGCTTGGACAATTCTGATCTGAACTTCGTTCACCGAGCAAGTGGCTGCGCGGTTTGGATCACGAAGCTGTCAACTTGCATTCGGGTGATAGTGGGCTCGAATCTCATTGTCGGCAGCCATGAATTTGATTTTCCGTGGTTTTCCCTTTTCACGCCAGGGAAATACTGGGGATGTACCTTAATTAAGGCGACGATCGCTCCGTTCCCTTTTCCTATCCCATGTCACCATATGACCTATCTGTGTCAGTGCTACGTAAAGCAAATTGTACAATACAGAAAAAAAAGAAAGTACTTCGTTCATCTGCATTAATTTTGCACTCTAGCTAGGCTAAGTTTAAGTTTCCATGTGTTCTAGCGGAAAGGTCGTAGTTTTAATATAACACTCTATTATCTGACAATCACGTACTCCTGACTTCTTCGTGGTCGAGTTGAAAGGCAAGTGCAGCCGTGTCCATTACAGTTTTGACATACATTTGCACAGATTCTAGAGAGGGAACGTTGGAAACGCTACTTGGGTTCGGTGACGTATCCAATATTCTCCGTGAAGGCATACAATAAGCCCACGTAATGAAGAGTCAAAACAGTGGGAAAAAAAGTGTAGCCGAGACCTTGTAGCCAAGACCATATGTTCCAGCCAAGATCATACCCATCAAACAAACCCCGATACCAAACCACTCCCTTCAAGATAAACCACATATTCCAGCCAGGTACTACACCCTGTCAATAAACCCCATACCAAGTAAACTCATTTACGGCAAACAACCACAAGTGGCCTCTTACCCTTCAACTAAACGCCTTAAAAGCACCATAACCACAACATCCTGAAACACCAAAACGATAGGTAACAGTCTCAGCGGGCGCACGGCTAAATGCTTAATATGAATGCTGTTTTCTCCAAATGTTAACATCCGCTCACTAGCATTACACAATCATATAAATTAATTACGGTTTGCATAACACCAGTCACTGTACACACCAGACTGGTAACAGCCCCATTGAAAATTCGAAAGCAACATTGGGCGTGGTCATTTCTTGGATGAGTCACCATCCAGGCCTATCACTTACTGAAACACATTGGTCGCTGGTCAGTCTGGTCATCGGGCTAGAAGATCATTAGTTCACAAAACACTGCATAACCCAGCAACAACATAATATACATGAAAATGAAAATCCACAGCCGGTTTCCAGTCATTTGACCGGGTCAGGAATGGAATGAATAGCGGCGAGGATGGGAATTGTGCCGGCTGCCGAAGCCTGTCGCACTCCCCTGGGGCAATGATTAATGAAAGACAGATGCAATAAAATGATATTGGAGGGTGTTGCTGGAATGAAATATGACAAGGAAAACCGGAGTACTCGGAGAAAAACCTCTCCCGCCTCCACTCTGTCCAGCACAAATCTCACATGGAGTGACCAGGATTTGTCCGGCTACATGGCTAAATTGTTAGCGTGCTGGCCTTTGGCCACAGGGGTCCCCGGTTCGATTCCCGGCAGGGTCGGGAAATGTAACCATAATTGGTTAATTTCCCTGGCACGGGGACTGGGTGTATGTGTCGTCTTCATCATTTCATCCTCATCACGACGTGCAGGTCACCTACGGGTGTCAAATCAAAAGACCTGCATCTGGCGAGCCGAACATGTCCCCGAACACTCCCGGCACTAAAAGCCATACGCCATTTCATTTTACCGGGATTTGAACCACGGAACCCAGCGGTGAGAGGCCGGCGGTCTGGCGCCTGAGCCACTTTCACTATTATTATTATCACCACTCAATAAACTTATTATCCTTATTTTTTATTTTCCTAAACAGACCAGATGAGGAGCGCAAATGCGCACCAGTACCGGAACCAATTAAGGTCACCAATTAAGGTACCCTCATACAAATTTATTTGAATGGAAGGAAAACTCTTCGATGGCCCAAAGACCTATGCTCCGATTCCCACCCTTAGACTTAATCCACTGGGCGAGTTGGCCCTACGGTTAGAGGCGCGCAGCTATGAGCTTGCATCCGCGTGATAGTGGGTTTGAACCTCATTGCCGGCAGCACTGAAGATGGTTTTCCGTGGTTTCCCATTTTTACACCAGGCAAATGCTGCGGATGTGCCTCAATGAAGGCGATGATAGCTCCGTTCCCTTTTCCTATCCCATCGATACCATAAGACCTATCTGTGTCGGTGCGACGTAAAGCAAATTTTAAAAAAAGACTTAATCCAAGATCAAACACGATTCATCAGGGGCACAATCCGTACAGAATAGTGAAATGTCTTTTAGTCTGACTGCCAGATAGTTGGTGGTGCCTACACGGGGTGAGGACAGAAATGTCTACAGTGACCATTACAGTCTGTTAGACATCTTGTGAAGGTCGTAAGCATTACATAGAGCTCGATACAAACCGGTGTACTTTCACCATTGAATGACTTGTATTATTTCTTGTTCTTCACATCCTCTATCTCTCCAGCGAGCAATATACATTATTCAGTACCTATGGCGAGAATAGCGATAAAGTAATTAAACACTTACAGCATGTCAAGCGGAACTAGCCAATGCGAAAAATCGAACTGGTTCGGAAAAAAGTAATATCAAAACGGAATCCCTACAATCATGTTGGCTCGGATAGGAAGGGTTAAGTTTTAATATAATAACCTTGAATCATCATCATCATCCTAAACCATCTCCAGTTTCCCGGGTGTGGTATATGAGCCTCCTCCATCTCATCCTGTCCTTGTACCATTCTTCCTCCACCAACTTGTCCCAATCATGACCTCTCAGCAGTACATCGCTCTTCACTAAATCTATTCATTTCCTTTGTGGCCTTCCCACGGGTTGTCTTCCTTCTACCTTTCTGTCAAATTCCTTCCTTGCAGTTCTGTTTACTGGCATCCTCTTCATGTGACCAAACCACATCAGTCTTGATATCTGAATCTTATTGAAGAGAGAATTATCTATTCCTACTTCTTCTCTAATTTTCTCATTCCTAATCTTGTCTTTCATGGTTTTCTGGATCATAGTGCGTAGGAATTTCATTTCAGCTGCCTGAAGTTTGGAATTATCTCTATTGGTCAGTGTTGTGGTTTCGAGACTGTATGTAAGAATTGGTGTATAATAGGACTTGCACAATGTCATTTTTGTTTTCATGGGTATTTGCTCATCCCACAGCAGGTGTCTTACCTGGTGGTAAAATTGTGTTGCCTTATTGATTCGACTGTTCACCTCATGTTTTGCTAGGTTGTCATTTGATATAACGCTACCCAAGTATTTGAAAACTGGAACGCTGTCCAGTTGAGCTTCATTTAACACGACCATTGGTTCTGCTCCTTCCCCATACACTTTCATCACCACCGTCTTGGTCTTGCTGATGTTTAAACCATATTTCTTAAACTCCTCATTCCAGCTTTGTATTCTCTCTCCCAATTCCTCTTCTGATTCACTCCAGAACGCAACATCATCTGCAAATGTGAAGGCTTTGATATCTCCATGTTCTTTCCTTTTAATAGATTTCGTTACTACATCCATTACAATAATAAATAGAAGTGGTGACAATGAGCTGCCTTGCTGCACTCCTCTCTTTGTTTCAAACCAGTCCGACAAACCACATCCTACTTGAATACAGCTTCTGTTCCCACTATACAACATTTTCACTTTGTTTATGAGGCTGTCTCGCACTTGAAGTTCTTTCATGCATTGCCAAATTCTTTCCCTTGGTACACTATCGTATGCTCTATGCCTCTGTGCTAGGCGAATGAAATAAATGCCTCCACAACCTTCTACATGTAGCTGGTAACGGGATATCTTCTACTACTACCCCACTCATCTTGAAATCAATAAAAACTGACACTGGACATCGTTACCGTGGTCTCCATCGCCTTCTCTCACCATCCATGGCCGAGTTTATTATTCCTCCAGATAACCTAATCCCCTTCATTCATCTCACTGGCACCGGTCGTACGCATCCACTGAATACGTACCTTAATGTGTTATCTCTTATTGTGATTGCCATTTCGCTCCATGGCTGAGTGGTCAGCGTCTAGGTACTCTATTCTCGGGGCCCTGGGTTCGATTTCCGAGCAGGTAGAGGGATTTTAATCTTAAACCATAAATTCCTTTGGCTCTGGGTCTAAGTTGTCTGTGTTGTTCCCAGCATCCCTACGACTCGCTCACCACACTCTGCACTAGAGCTTTCCAAAGTGAATACCGTGTTGTAATGTCAAAGTTGCCACGAAATCGATGTAAAATTTTCGGCTGAACTAATGGTTAGCTCCCTTGAATCTGGTAACATAAACTGATCTCATTGTATGGATTCACTTTCTAGCAATATGTAGGAATATAGCACATCGTAATTTTAATGAACGACTCTAGAGAACTTCCTATGCATGTTTCTTAGCAACAGTTCGTCATCCTTTAACAGAAATCCACTACCGGTAAAGATACATCTGACCAGAACACAACCCCTTCAGTATATAATGACTTGGATAATTATAAAAGGGAATTTGCGAACCCGAAGAGTGAATCTGAGTATTGAGTAATCTGAGGACTTTAACGATAAAGTACGATTATTCAGTGCCTTCATATTCATTTACTTTCCGGGCCGAAATATCTACGTCAACATTGTGTGGCGAGGAGAAGGAAAACACCCCTGGAGACACCAAACCATAGTAATCCGAGCGTCCATCAAAAGGAAACAGAGAGAAGTGGCGTGCGAGATACCAGTACTAACACAATATATTTATTATAAATAACGAAGAAAGGCTGTTAGAAGAGTACTGGATATCGCCAGAGAGCTTTGAAAAATAAATAAGGACAAGCTCAGCAACATTGTTCTCGACAATTTTCTAAGCCGAATGATCATGAAAGATCGTTCTATATTTAAGATGTATGAGACGCTGAGAGGAAAGTTAATAAGGATATCTGTAGCATTATTGTAACCAAAAGCGAAGTAGCAGCTGCAGCTAAGGGTATTGCTGTCGACTCAGAACTGGGTCCTGACCATATCCTCATGAGAGCTGTCAATGACAACATCTGCTTTGAAATAATGTCCCTGATAGCCTCTAGATACGTTCAGTACATATTCCCGAGTGCTTGAAGACTGTTAGGACAATACTCACTTATAAGAATGGTGACCTCAGCGATCCATCTAACTAGAGATCTATTTGTATCTGCTCTATTCTTAGCAGAATTATTGAAAGGATCCTTGATAAATGACTTCGTCAGCATATTAACTGTAGCTTTCAGATAGGTTTCAGCAACTCGCCTGGAACATTTGTCAACATTTCACTGTTGAGGCTATCCTTTCCAAAAGTAAAGTCCTTAAAAATTCTGCCACCTCTGTTTCCTTGGACACTCCGATAACATAGGCCAGAACCACTTGCAGAAAACCGCACTCTCCTTGGATGTACCCAAAAACATATGGACGTCATACTAGAGTTACAAGTAAGGAACACATACGTCGAAACAAATGGTGAAAAGACGAATTCTTTCACCATGCATCGTGAGTAATGCAAGAATATCCTCTCTCCCCAACTCTTTATAACCTCGCTAATGAATCTTCAAGAAATGTTCGGGTCAGAAATAAGGAAGACTAGGGATATTCACTGTTCCTGGAATGTCTAATTTATCTGTTCTTGGTTTTGCAGATGGCACATTAATAATAGCAAAATACTACCAGTCGGCACTAATGCTTACCACATTAGTATTGAATAGACCGTGAAATCGGACTAGAAATTAACTCTGGCAAGGTAAAATACATATCATTCCCTCAGAGAAAACGACTTACGAGTCGCTGAAGCTGAGTAAGAACCTAAAGATACAATTCGCTATCTTGATATAACATTCAACGAGGAAACTGTTTTCGATACTAAGAAAATTATGAATGATCTTAAAACAAATTTAGAACTTCTTACATCTTCTCCTCTTCTTCAACCTTACCAAACCGGGCGACTTGGTCGTGCGGTCAGGAGTGCGCAGCTGTGAGCTTGCATCCGGGAGATAGTGGGTTCGAATCCCACAGTCGGCAGCCCTGAAGATGGTCTTCTGTGGTTTCCCATTTTCACACCAGGTAAATACTGGGGCTGTACCTTAATTAAGACCACGGTCGCTTCCTTCCAAACCGGGCGAGTTGGCCGTGTGGTTAGGAGCGCACAGCTGTGAGCTCGCGTCTGGGAGATAGTGGGTTCGAACCCCAATGTCGGCAGCCCTGAAGATGGTTTTCCGTGGTTTCCAATTTTCACACCAGACAAATGGTGGGGCTGTATCTTTATTAAGGCCTCGGCCGCTTCCCTTCCATTCCTAGGCCTTTCCTGTCCCATCCTCGCCATAAGACCTATCTGTGTCGCTGCGACGTAAAACAAATAGCAAAAAAAGCTTCCTTCCAACTCCTAGGCCTTTGCTGTCCTATCGTTGCTATAACGCCTATCTGTGTCGGTGCGACGTAAAGCCACTAGCAAAAATAAATAGTAACCTTACCAAAAATGTAATGTGACATTTCCTTTCGTTTGTCCAACTTTAACATACCATTTCATAAACACTCCATTAAGTAACACTCCCCGCTTGTTCTCTAAATGAAGCTGATATTCTGATTAGGAGTGTCATTGAGGAGGTTTTACAGCTGCCAACAGATACTCCGGACGGTACGCTATATTCAGAAAGAAAGTGCAGAGGTCTTGGGATGATTAAAACAAAATGGGATGCCTTCCTTCAGAAAGTGAACTCCTGCCAGAAGCTAAAGAATGTTAACAAGATTTATGTTAACAACGCAAGGAATTATGACCATGAGATCCAAGAATGTCTGCAGAAGCTCTACATACATAAGAACAGGCTCAGAGGCACAGACAATGGTGATATCAATGTTCGTAAAGTTAATAAACCAACCGGGTGGTGGGGGGCGCGGAGCTATGAGTTTGCATTCGAGAGACAGTGGGTTCCAGGCTCACTATCGGCAGCCCTGAATATGGGTTTCCGTGGTTTCCCATTTTCACACCAGGCAAATGCTAGGGCTGTACCTTAATTGAGGCCACGGCTGTTTTATTCCCACTCCTTGCCCTTTCCTATCCCATCGTCGCCATAAGACCTATCTGTGTCGGTGCGAAGTAAAGCACGTTGTATTTAAAAAAAGTTAAGAAAGAGCTCCACGAACATGAGAATTGGTGTTCACTGCCTCAAGAAGGCAGAGTAGATGCTCTAGACAAGGAATGTTCAGAAGCCAACTCGTCGGTAAATAAACCTGAGGCTTTAACAAGCGTTCCGAGCAGATCTCAAGATCTGAGACACTTTGTCGGTGAGAAAGAAACCCTTGGTCACGTGTTGGGAGCTTGTCCGCTTGGCGAACACCTGCGCAACGCCAGACAACATCGAGTGCGATCGCTAATGGCAGAAGCCCTGCGGAAGAAGAATTATTCCGTGTATGAAGGCCTGTGGCAGCACTGGGATAGCCTTCCGAGACAATA
This sequence comes from Anabrus simplex, assembly GCF_040414725.1. Lineage (NCBI taxonomy): Eukaryota > Metazoa > Arthropoda > Insecta > Orthoptera > Tettigoniidae > Anabrus > Anabrus simplex. The sequence continues at coordinate 1,612,192,775 of NC_090265.1, read as the reverse complement.
GCATGGAATGGATAATCGATCCTGCAGTAAGCAACGATACCCACGCAGAACAACCAGGTAACGCCCACAACGATTAGTGTAGCGTCAACGACACTACAATTTCCTACTACGCGGAGAAGCATAGAATCATGGATATGTTTTGGGCTTAGAAGATGAGAGAGAGTACAGGTTGTTCCCCTCTTAGTACCCTTTTACGACATGCAGGGGCTACAGATAATCCTTTCACTCCTCCTACAAGGGAGATAAAGAGTTCCGGTAAATCGAAAGAAATATGTAGAATCATGATTTACGTCGGAGAATATGGCAGTGATTCAGCACACAACATTCTCATGCCATGTCACAAGATCTATCAAGATCTACGTCCACCGAGCTCGATAGCTGCAGTCGCTTAAGCGCGGCCAGTATCCAGTATTCGGGAGATAGTAGGTTCGAACCCCACTATCGGCAGCCCTGAAGATGGTTTTCCGTGGTTTCCCATTTTCACACCAGGCGAATGCTGGGGCTGTACCTTAATTAAGGCCACGGCCGCTTCCTTTCCACTCCTAGCCCTTTCCTCTCCCATCGTCGCACATAAGACCTATCTGTGTCGGTGCGACGTAAAGCAACTAGCAAAAAAACAAAAACAAAAAAACAAATCTACGTCCAACAAAACGGTCGCTGATTCAGCACACAATTTTCTGGCCATAAACATTCGCAAGATACGTATTATGTGAAAATTTCTCCTGCTTTCGGTGACGTTGCCGTGTTCAAGGGGCTTTGCTGTGACCTAGACGAAACGTCAGTCAACGATAGTGGAAACTCGTTTGGAAAACGGCGCCATTTGTACTGCTGTACACAGAGGGCAAAGTTCTTGGCACATGATAATAACGTGAGGAAGAATAAGACGAAGAATTACCCGGTGTCGGTTTTCGGTCCACGCAAAAAAACTGTCTACGCTAAATTCCAGATCAGGGCCTCTCAAACGCCCAAAACCTCACGCGTGCAAATTGAGGCGCAGAGTTCCTGTGCACAGTGCATCGGTCCCATTCGGCTCGGCTCGGACCATTGCTTCGTCTCTGGGCTACTCGGCTAAGCTCGGCTCAACTCGGCTCGGATTTGGAGCGCTACGGAGCAAGTGAGGAAGAGGGAGACAGGCGGAGCGAGCGAGACAGGCGTGGGGAAAGAAAGAGACAACGCTATTGCTCCAAATCGAGGAGTGGGAGTCTGCACTCTGGTCAACGTAGCGAAGTCGTCTTTTGCACCGTGCACAGGTGCATGCACTCTGAGAGGCCCTGTTCCAGATAGACCACAGCCCAATAATATATTATAAAGTACCAGCTAACAGATATCTCGGTAAATATTCTCATGGTGGAGTCTAGAGGAACCATCACCCATTATTTGTCCAGTTCTGACGAGAGTTTAGTCTAGACTAGAGCCTAAAAAATAAATAAAACATACCCTTAGCATAATGGAGGGTTCCATAACCATCCTCAGGATCCAGTAATATGGACTGGGCCAAGCTTTAATGAATCATGCAGCTTTCATATAACCATTTTACATATATTTAAATATTGATGATTGTTTTGTAATACTACTGTAGGTTTATTCAATTTCGAAACTGTATTTTGTGTTACGTACCAGTGCTTTTAGTATAATCTGTCCATCAGAGCAGCCTCTGTACTTGGGGGAGTCTTTTAAATAACTAAATACAATAAAAATGTGCCACCTGTGTACTTGTTTCTCAAATGTATATGATATTTTTAACGTGAACAAAGTAGCAGAAGTGGAGAAACCAATGGTCAGAAAACGACCTTTGTTTGATTATATGGGCAATGAAACATGAAATTCAGAGCAACAATTAACGAAAACACATAGCTTATTCCACGTCACAGTGCAACAACGAGAACTTGGACGTGCTGTTGCATAACGAGGAATATTTAGAAATAGAATTAACATGGTGTGGTGATGAGCGAACTGCTGAACCACAGTGTTTAATTAGTGAAAAAAAAAAAAAACTCTCTAATGTTTATTTGATGCCGAGTAAGTTATTGCGTCACATGTGTACATAAACAACAACAACAATGACTTGCAAGGAGAACCTGTAGATCAAAGAAATTCTAAGACATGGGGAAACACAGACTAGTTCATTTTCAAAAAAAGTATTAGGGGACCCGCGCTGCTCCTCAGCCTTCTTTATAAATAGGTCAGACAACTCGTCTTGATATGCTTGTCCTAGTTATATTGTTTTGCCTGGCCTTTTCAGTTCTTAGTCAGAATTCATCCATTCTGACGTCATCATGTCCTCTGTTTGGTAAAAATCTATCCATGTATTCGCTTTTTACCCTGCAGTTATTGATGTAAAGCTTGGTATTGCGTCATAGAAGGCACAGGTATTTTTAATCGTAGTTCTTCTGTATAGAACGGTTGTCTTTTGAGCTCACATGTTAGTCTCGAAGGAGCGTTTGTTACCAGGCAGAGTACTTTTTTAAGATAGACATTCTTTCCAGTATAGCTAGGTTATCCTTCGATAGATGTTGTTAGATAATGTGTAAGGCGTATGTCATGATCGGGTCTGTTTGTACGCAGACTTTTCTCTTAGCAGCGTGTAAGTTCTTATGAACTGTTGAATATATTTGGAATCTGAAAAAGGTTAGAGAATCAAAGAGTATCTATCAGGGAATTGTACTCCTCCGTGATCAGAAAAAGTGTATACTCTCTGGCTTGACAGGTAGTAATCAAACATGGATGAATGCAATGACATTAGTAAGAATGAAAATCACATATATCAGAATATTAATGAAAGTGTTAGTCGCTCAGCAACCTGCTTAGTACAGAATGTATTGCGAGTTAGGGAAAGCCTTCGCCTGCAAATATTGGAGTGATTATTTACTCATTTGATTTTATGATTACTCAAAGTTGGCTGAACTTTGAGACCTATCAATGCCTCATGATTCATCGGCACGTAATTCCGGAGAGAATGAAACAAAACTGAAGCAGATCGGTCCAATAGAACGGACGGACGGATTTGCCAAGGCTCGTTTTACTAAACTCTTTTAATATATTGATTTAAAAATTATCGGCCACTAGTTTGTAGTTATTGTTATTTAGTATGAATCAGTCTTTAAGAGGGCGCCCCCAGAAGCGACACGTAATTTCATCGCCTGGAGAAAAATGGGCAAGGGCTACCTTCCCGTTTCCTGGACGTTAGGCCTAAGAAGCAAGTTCAGAAAATTAGGGTTGCAACGTGGAACATTGGAACTCTAACTTGAAAAACTTATAAGCTTTCAGAAACACTAGCAAGAAAGAGAACAGACGGAAAGGTTCAAGATCAAAAGACATAGGAAATAGTGTTAAACTCATATACATAGGTATGGATAGTAACAGGAAGGGAATTAGCAATGTGTTTGAACAAGACTTTAAAGAAAAACTGGTAGAAGTGAAGAGAGTGAACAACCGAATCATATTTATAAAACTAATGCTAGAAAGTGAAACCCCGAATTTAGTGTTTATGCTTCAAAGTTGGAAGTCATTTGAGCATCAAGGAAGAGTTATGGTCTGACTTAGATGAGCAACATTGTCCGACATGAATTACTAATAGTGGTTGCAGATCTGAATGACCATGAGGGTCAGGAAAGATTAGGGTTGAGAAATCCCACGGAGGGTATGGTATGGAATGAGGAATGAAGAGGGTGAAAAATTAAAATTATGATCTAACTTTGCTCATTACTTAGATTGAAAAGGATGAACACCTTGTTACGTATAAAGGAATGCTGGGGTAAATTCATAAATCGACTACATTTTAGCACGGAGATAAATAATTCGAAAAGTCGAGAATTGTAAGGTTATTCCAGGAGAAAGTTTTGCCTCCTAACATGGACTACTTGTTGCTGACATCAAGGTACTTGTATGTCCAAGTAAAACGAAATAAAGGATTCCTATAGGAACTAAGTTGATGGAAATTACACAGGGAACTGATGCAAACTCTCACGGAAAACCTTCGACAAACAGATGTCTTACAGGGGTTTGTTGATGAAGTCAGTGCTGAAAAAGACTGGATGCTGTGTCATCAGTGGTCAGGGAAACTGCAAAGGAAATTCTTGGTTAAAACAAAGAGAGAGGAGGAAGGTATGAGCCACCGGAAATCGTTTTTTCATAGGATATTAAAAATGCCTTGATTCCTTGTTCTAGCGCCGTGTAAATAAACACACCGAAATACTGGCGCATTGCCAGACTCGTACAATGTTTATTGTTTTATTATAACCGTGCATGGTGCAAGGATATTTGTTACTTAAAGCATTACCTAACAATATAGAGATTAATTGTAATAAAGACAACACCGAAATAGAATGAAGGAATGGAAGACATAAATCAGGTATATCTCAAGACAAAAGTAAGGAACACCATAAAAGCACACTGGATCAAAAAAAGAGGTGTCAGTGATTCTGGTCAATATTTTCGTAGTATCGATCATAGAGACGGTAAGAAGGATTGAAAGAGTAGGATTGTAGTTGATGATCATCATATGCACCGTGACGGGTATTCTAATAACTGTTGTTCTGTTGACGGTAGCGGCAGTGGCATGCAGAGGAATCATACTGAGTGTTCAAGGAGAAGTAGGAATGATGCTGTCTCCCACGAATCTGATGGGGAGGTAAATGGTGAATTACTAGAAGAGAGATCATAAGTGAGTGTGGAAATGCCAGGATCACCACGAGCTTCATTACCAATTACAAAGAGACCTGTTCAGAACCAAACAGCAGATTCAAGATTTAAGAGAAGAGTATCCATGTACTGTGAATGCTGGAAAGCTAATTTTGAAGCATGTTATTCACTTGAGCTAGCCTTCACTTTATGTCAACCTAGTTTCTACTGCCTAGAATGACAGCATAGGGTGATTAGTCGAAGGCCTATTTACTTTCGAGATTTCGAATCCCGACATAGGCGGAAATATTAATGAATTTATGATTTCTTAAAAATTCGAGACAGTGATACTTTAAATAAGCTTCACTCGGGACAAACTTTCGTCATACCAGCGTCTGCGAGGGACTAAGGGATCTGAAAAGACGTTTAATACACTCAATGACAGAAAATATGGTTACGGCAGTGTCTACAAAATCTATAATGTGGATATTTCTGTCCCGTTCGCATCCGGCTACATCACACCACAGATACAATTTGGGTATAGTTTCTTAAATGTGCTTACCAAGGGTATATAAATAATTAGAATTACAGTAAATGATCTGTGACGTCTAAAATTGTCATCAGAATGCATTAATAATAATTATTACGTCCAGTTCCGTGGCTAAATGGTTAGCGTGCTGACCTTAGGTCCAAAGTGTCCCGAATTCGATTCCCGGCAGGATTGGGAATTTTAAACTGCATTGATTAATTTATCTGGTTCGGGATCTTAGATAGAATCCCATCCTCGCAGACGCGGAGGTCACCTATACGGCATCAAGTTGGCACAAGGCCACTCAGGAGTCCATAAGCCATTAAAACTTAATTACACTAATTATAATAATGATGTTATTGCTTTTATGTCCTACTTGCACATGGAGGTAGTTAGTGATGTGTATATATAGGTTCAGTCATCAGCTACATAGAAAACTGTGGAAAGGAGTTCTAATGCCGTATTTTCCTGGGTAGATCAGTCACAGAGAAACTAAGATCTATACCGAGCAAGTGGCTGCGTGGTATGGGTCACATAGGTATCAGCTTGCATTCGGGAGATAGTGGTTTCGAGCCCCACTAACAGCAGCCCTGAATACGGTGTACCGTGGTTTCTCATTTTCATACTAGGCAAATGCTGGAGCTGTATTTTGATTAACGCTATGGTCGGTTCCTTCCAACGCTTACCCCTTTCCTCTCCCATCGTCGCCTTAAGACCCACCTCTGTCGGTGCGCCGTAAAGCAAATCCCAAAAAAAAAGACTAATTTCTGGCAAAATTGGGCAATATAAAAACAGCAAAGGTTTGCCTGGCTGAATCTCTGGTGTTTATTTGTATTTTTGCACGGCTGTGAGACCTAGACCGGTAAGGCTAAATCAACAGTCGAATTGGTGCCTTCGGGATGTGTCGCTGACTGAGGATGCTACGCGTAGCATGGCCGGAGAGAAATATAAAATGGAAATGGCGTATGGCTTTTAGTGCCGGGATGTGTCTGAGGACTTCGGCTCGACAGGTGCCGGTCTTTTGATTTGACACCCGCAGGCGACCTGCGCGTCTTGATGAGGATGAAATGATGATGAAGACGACACATACACCCAGTCCCCATGCCATGGGAATTAACCAATTATGGTTACATTTCCCGACCCTGCCGGGAATCGAACCCGGGACCTCTGTGACCAAAGGCCAGCACGGTAACCATTTAGCCATGGAGCCGGACAATACAAAATTTGTCCATCACAGAAGAATCAAGTAGCACTAAACAGCTATCTTTCCGTTCTTAGGGCATTGGTCGTAACTCCGCCCCAGCCCCGCTTTGTTCCTTTTCTCAAACTTCTGAAGACAACAACAGCGCTCACAGTTTGACCGCCAGGTAGGAATTCATGTTGCACTCCTCTGTTGACGTCAAAAAATCCTACAACAGCTCTTTCTGATTCGATCTGAATAATCTGACTTTTCCGGTCTCGGCGTTTATTTTATTTTTTGTTCTTTTTTTTTCAGCCACTATCTATCTCTGTAAATGTTTTACCCATTTTGAAGTAGAAATGAATGTCGGTACGCTGCTCGTAATATTCAGACATCTCAACAATCGCAACACATTCTCTAGAAACTCGCAAACTAACAGCTGCTGAGCCATAATTTAACGTTTCAGAAATGCGCGGCAAATCGCTAGTTATGTAGAAAGGATACCACTATACACCACCACTTACTGGAAACCACAAACGCTTTAATTTGCGTGGTACTTTCAAAGATTGGTTATATTTTGAATGGCCTGCATATTCGTCAGGGCAGCGTTACTACTGTAATTTGACAGAGTTTTATAGGAGCCGCATTGTGGGACTGCACGTGGCAAATGGTCATTCCGTGCTAGTACTAGATACGCGATGGCTCGATGACGGAACAAATTGCTTCGTGAGAACACCTAGACACGTCAAAAAGGTTCCTGTCGTCCAAGACTTCATCAAAGGAGGTCGCATAAATCGTGCGCAGAAAATTATATTAGCGCCTGCCATTAGGACTCAGTACCGGAATTTATATAATACTTCGTGTCATCTTACCCCATGTAACGACGACGGGTATCGACTGGCTTACCAGTTCACGGACCTATACGTAGGCTGTCACTGACACTAGAGCAGAGTGCTTGGAGTGGTGCCGTAACCAGCAGGCATAAACTGATCACTAGTAGCGTCGCATTTTGTTCAGAGATGAGGATGAACCTCAGTTGTGCTGTACTACTGATGACCATGGTGTGCGAGCATGGCGGTGCCACCAGGAGGAGAAAACAATTCCTATTGAACCCATGACCATTTTTTGCTATTTTGCTTTACGTCGCACTGGTACAGATAGGTCTTATGGCGACGATGGGATAGGAAAGGCCTAGGAATGGGAAGGAAGCGGCCGTGGCCTTAATTAAGGTACAGCCCCAGCATTTGCCTGGTGTGAAAATGGGAAACCACGGAAAACCATCTTCAGGGCTGTCGACAGTGGGGTTCGAACCCACTATCTCCCGATTACTGGATGCTGGCCGCACTTAAGCGACTGCAGCTATCGAGCTCGGTCCCATGACCCTTGAGTCATAAGAAGCCAGAGTCATAAATTCATTATATGAGGCCTCATATAAATTACAAGTTATGAGGAGCCTTGGCTGCAATTCTTTTTATCTCTGTCCAGAGACGGCACGTGGAGAACAGGTGGTGATTCTCATTCTCACGCTTCAGAAATTACGTCACCCACACGTGTAGATTGTGCAAGGATACGAAGAAATTTGGCCAAATATCCTTTTATTGAAAGTACATTTTAAGAAGAATTGGCGACGAAACTGCCGTAGTAAACGTCAGGAAATCGTGAGTGAAACAATTTGGTTGTTAGTGGTAAAGACTTTAGACCGTTAAGTAGCTCCAGGGGGAAAATTGTCGAAAGACGCACCTGTTCGTTTAAACTCTGTTAAATGGACCAAAATATAGTGCCTAGCTTATGAATTAATTTAACGACTCAGTTTGTTAAGAGAAACCTCTAATGTTTATCATCAAAACCACTACTAAACTAAGCAACTATGAGTTATGTCGTAATCAGCCATAATTACATTTATGTGAGGTGTAAGGGGTATCTGTAAACTTTTGGTGGTAAATGCAGATGGCATGGGAGTGGGAGTAAATTTGATAAAAGAACGCCGCGCCATTTGCAATCTCGCATTGCTTTCAGTGACTTTGAGGCGATCGCATGTCATTCAGACTAATATTAAAATTTTGTTCTGGAGACTAAGTCACCTCAATTTTTGAGTATTTTTTTTTAGTATTTCATCCACGTGCATTGCAGTAGATGAATACTACTGAATGTCGTGAGCAATCCAGACCACAAAAATGTAATTCCTTAAAAGTGGTATCGTACCCAATCGTGTAGGGAAGGCAGTTTGGCCCGAGGTGGCTATCTAACGTCATCTCCAAGTGGAGAGAGATTATCAGTCTAGTTAACGGTATTTCCATAGGGAACCGTCATGTAAATTCACATCAGGGCAACAGACGGACATTGTAATGCCGAAGTCCTGTAATTAAATTAGAAATATCATTGTTTGCCTTTATTGCTTGTGCGGATCGGTGATTTGAAGAACGTGTTCGGTTCGCGAAAAAGAGAACTTGTAAGGGGCATTTTTTGTTTATGTCATTATTTTCAGATAAATTAAATCAAATAAAAAGATGGGAAGAATATGTTTTGTAAAGCCACTATCTGTCGAGATGGCTCGATAAAGAATGAGAGAGGCTGGTGGGCCTGTTAGATGTGAGATCGCGTGCGACCTCCAGGCATGTAAATTGCTTTTGTTATAAAATGTATTTTTATTTATTTCATGATGTCACCATTTTATTTGTGTGTCTCTTTTGCATATTGGTCACCCTTTTATTTCGTAAAGATGTCAGAGGAATACGACAAAAGGTCATTTTTTATGTTTCTTGGATAATCGGAAAGTCGAGAAACTGCCGTGTGAAATGTTGTACAGTAGTAGAGTTGATGGTTGTAAAACGAATATAATGTCTAGAGCAAAACATCATTTCCGTACGTTTGTTTCGTATATTTGTTGTTTGCCAAAGTTAAGACATTAATTTATCATAAAATTCTGTTGTGTAAAGATGAAATTACTGTAAATGTAACCCATGGTTTACCATTTAGAGCGACTGCGCGATAATGATGGAATGTCAGCTGTTGCGGAAGGCACACTGTCATGTGTTCGGCGCTGTAAATTTTGTCAAGGGAAGGTACTAGGTGAGACCGGTGTGTGATTTGTTAAAGGCGAGTGTTATTCCAAAAGTCTGTTAAGATCTGTGTAGAACTGATGAGAGGAAAATAACGGTAATATTTTCGTAAATCAAGTTGTGAGTTTCGGTTTCGGAAATATGCGAGAAGAGATAGTTAGTTTGTCACAGAGTGTTTTATGTAACAATATGTAACAATATTTTACAATATATAACAATATGTAACATAAGAGACATATTCCATATTACTGTCATGTAGAGAATTTGTGGTAGCAAGTAGTGCAAATCTTGCAAAGATGGGAAGGAATGTGGATCAGGTTCTTGAAATACTGTAATGTTGAAGAGACTTTACGCCGGAATTTTCATTGTAGGGAATCCGGAGATTTATGTCGTGTAATTTAGTTATATGATTCCATACTTACGATTCCACGTGAAACCGTAGGACCATGATGGATAAGAATATTTCAAGTGATACTTTAAATTAAATCTCTTTGCATAGTCTATGTTGGTCAAGAATCGTATTTCATGCGAATTGTCTGCGAGACGAGGTTTCCAGTTGATACAGGTCAAGATAACGTGTGTTTTTCTTAGATATAGCGAGGAGGGGTCGTGTTCCCGGTAATACGCCAGCTGTTGGGCGGTCCAGTCAGTTTATTGTTAGAAAGAAACTTTGTGATTTGTCACTTGTAGTAAATGACTGGAACAGTATTTGTCATTTGTAGTAAATGTTTGGAATTAGATTTCATTATTTTAGAAGAGAATTGTTTAGTAGAGACTTGGAATTCATTATCGAAGCGACGGAAATGACACGATGGTATGTTATGTTGTAAATAACAATTTTCAGGGATGTCAAAATTTGAGAATCAGTAGTGATGTTGTTTCGTGTTGTTTCAATTTTAACATCACGATAGCTGCCAATCCATAGAGTTCGTGATGGATGATTGTGTTGTTGTTGCTGTAATTGTTAGTTTCCAAGGCACAAATGTCAGTTCATGTGATATGAGGTCATGCTTGTGGAGCACATGGGGTGCAGTAGTCCATCCACCCTAGAGTTGGGTGAGGTGCATTGTGACACTTGAGTCTCATCGGCCTGAAGTCATATCGAAGGAGGTCCAGGAATTAGTCCAAGGGATAACCTCAGGCGTTATAAGTGATTTGACATGGGTTGTTTAATTTGCGTTGTGTGTTAAATTATGCAGATTATAGGATTTAAGATTAGGATTATCCAAGCTAGTTTCTTAATGGTCATTAGTGTTATAATGTAAAATTGTTGAGTGACGTCATGAAATAAAATAAATAAATAAATAAATAAATAAATAAATAAATAAATAAATAAATAAATAAATAAATAAATAAATAAATAAATAAATAAATAAATGGTACTGGTAGTTATGACAATGTACTTCGCTTTCCAGCTGAAGAAAACTTTGAGCATCTACAAAACCAAACCCCACGGCACTTAACGCCCTTGAAAGGGGTTTGGCCTGCCCAGTGACCGCTGCTCATCCCGAAGGCCTGCAGATTACGAGGGGCCGTGTGGTCAGCACGACGCATGCTCTCGGCCGTTATTCTGGGCATCGAGACCGGGGCCGCCATCTTACCGTCAAATAGCTCCTCAATTCTAATCACGTAGGCTGAGTGGACCTCGAACCAGCCCTCGGGTCGAGAGAAAAATCGCTGACCTGGCCGGGAATCAAACGTGGGGCCTTGGGGCGAGAGGCAGGCACGCTACCCCTACACCATGGGGCCGGCGAGCATGAACAATAGCAGATCAATATTTTCGTCAAACAGGTAAACGGGTCCGAGTGATAACGAAAATGTAATTAAACAGTTAGGGGGTTTAAAGAAACCACTTCGTCCGGGATAGATAAAATTTGTTGTTAATTAGGATTATGAAATTGCTGTACTTCATTTACTAATTCATTAAGTTCAGTGGAACCGTATTTGGAGAATTAGCTTAAAACCAAGTGACTAACTTGAAAATGTATTCTGGAAATCTTAGTTTTATTTGCTGGGAAATTTCCACTTATTAACGTAACGATTAAGGGGACATGTCCGATGGCAAGGGACTTTACTGCCACAAGTGTTGTGAGCGTTTGTTGTTATTGTTATTTTGATTTGTTGAGCATCAGATGTGCTGGGGATTTATTAATGTGGAAACCTTGGCCATCAACTACTGTCACTTAATTGTGTTAAGCCTTCAGCTTAGAAGTTTGGATGGTCATGGGGTCATCAACCTCAGTGACTTAGTTTAGGGCCGTCCGCCATTATAGAATCATTTTTCTCACCCACAATGACTTTAAATTACAAAGTTAGATGTCGGTCCATGACATAGTCTCAGGTCACATCGATTCAATTAAGGGTCCATGCCGTACAACCGCTGTATGGTACATACTGATTGGACTACCTTAATTATATCAAAAGTCCAGAGCTCGTGTTACGGGGACTGGATCATCAGGAATCATTATGGTGGTACACGTAGTCTCACATGAAAACCGATCTTAGGGATCTCCAGACTTTCTTTATTTCATTCTTAAATTAAGACGGTGGTTTCTAGTAAGGATGCCTCTCAGGCACTTGAATTAAGGTCTCCAAAGCCAGCATCTCGCATCATCGTTATTGTTATTAGGCCGATATTATTATTATTTTAAATGGACAAGACCTACTTCGTTGATTAGAGGTTGTGTAATGTCACATGTCTCTTCGACTGCATCGCCAATAGCCAAAAAAACACCCATTTCTTTTGGCTCGATTCCTCACATTGTAGACAATAGTTTAAATTACTGAAACCCACCTCTAATATTTATCACTTTAAATAAAAATTATGTCGAATATTTGGTCCTTTCGTACTAAAGTGACGAAGAACCCGTCGACTACCCAAGGGATGGATCTCATGTCGATTTGCTGATAGGTAAGGAAGGTATCCTTCGAAGGACCTTAAAGGGTTCACCATCAGTGTCGTGGAGGAACACACCAGCATGATTCCTCCTCGCATCATGGTGTGGAGAACCACAGGCAATGATTTTATGTCATTTCTGACCGAATGAGTTGGCTGTATGGTTTGGGTAACCTAGCTGTGAACTTCCATTCGGGAGATGGTGGGCTTGAACCCGACTACCTGCAGTCTTGAAGATGGTTTACCGTGATTTCCCATTTACACACCAGGCAAATCTGGGACTGTACCTTAATTAAGGCCACGGTTGCTTCTTTTCCCATACTACTATGCAATCAGTGTCGGTGCCGCATTCTCCAAATTACTACAAGAGTTATTTTTTAAGATGCCGACGGCACAGTGGTGCATCGGTGACATCCTGCGTACTCATGTGATACCTTTCATGAAACACTACTCTGGTACAGTTCTTTCAGTAAGATGACACCCACGGTATATAATATGTTTATGGACGGTCTGCGACATGTTCATGTGTTCTGTTGCCAGCAAGTTTCTTCGACCTGTCTCAGACAGAATGTGTGTCGATCATCTCCGGACGTCAACCCTGACCGAGTGCCGAAATATGACATACCGAGGACCAGTTGCAACCGCTCTGGACGGAATTTATTCAGAAGAGGATACAGCGGCCGCACGACTCCCATTCGAACTGATCCGAAATGAACTGAACAGTCACCGATGCATGTACCCAAGTCTCAGAGGATGTTTCATACTACATACATGGAATAAGCAGTATGGCTGTCCTGCCAACTCTGTTTTTCGCTTGATGTGATACTGTAATCATACAAACAGCCAAAAAACCTTTCAACAAGTGCAGTTCCAGTTCATTTCTGTCAATCCTTTCAGGTACAGTACTAGAATTCTTTGTCAGCGTTTATTATTATTATTATTATTATTATTATTATTATTATTATTATTATTATTATTATTATTATTATTATTTCTTTTGAATTGGTTTACCGTCCAGTGTTGGGTTTCCCCTCGGACTCAGAGAGGGATCCGACCTCTACCATTTCAAAGACAGGGTCCTGGAGCGTGAGACTTTGGGTCGAGTGATATAACTGGCAAGGAGGGCCAGTACATCGCCCAGGCGGCCTCACCTGCTATGATGAACAGAGGCCTTGCGGTAGGGGGGGGGGGAATCAGGAGGGATAGACAAGGAAGAGGAAAGGAAACGACCGTGGTCTTAAATTAGGTAACATCATGGCATTTGCCTGGAGGAGAAGTAGGACGCCACGAACTTCGAGGATGACTGAGGTGGGAATCGAAACCCGTCTACTCAGTTGACCTCCCGAGACTAATTGGACACCGTTCCAGCCCTCGTAACACTTTTCCAATTTCGTGACAGAGCCGGGAATCGAACCCGAGCCTCCGCGGTGGCAGCCAATCACACCACACAGGCGGTCTATTATTATTATTGTCATTATTCAGCCCTTCTCATACTCCGAGGGGTCGAGAGTGCAAACTGCGTCGCACATGTAGACACGTCTCTGCTTTACGGCCGGATTCCTTTCTTGCCACCATTGCTGTGTGTAAGGATGTATTCACTATTGAATATTTCCCCCGTATCCTTAAGTTAGGTACCGGTATTATCCCCACATTTTCCTTGAGGAGAAATGGGAAACCACGGAAAACACTTCGGGACTGAGGTGGGAATCGCCCCCCCCCCCCCCTACTCAGTTGACCTCTCGAGGCTGAGTGGGCCCAGTTCCAGTCCTTACACCACATTTCAAACTTCGTGGCAGAGCCGAGAATTGAACCCGGGACTCCAGGGATGGCTATATGCACTGATAACCCCGAATACTACACAGGATAGTTCTTTGGATTTGTGCTGTGTGAGTCGATACAAACTTCTTGAAAAGACATTTGTCACTCTTCCTCAACTTCACTTCCTCTTCCTTCACTATTACTCTTCCAGTAATAGTGAAAGAATTATTATTTGAATTTTTTAGTCAGTTTGGTCGGGAAAAAATTGGAGAGGAGGACCAGTACTTTGCCCAGATGGCCTCATTTGCTATGCTGAACAGGGTTAAGTAGCTATCAGCTTGCATTTGGGAGATAGTGAGTTCGAACACCACTGTCGGCAACACTGAAGATGATTTTTCCGTAGTTTCCCATTTTCTTACTAGGCAAATGCTGGGGCTGTACCTTAATTAAGGCCTCGGTCGGTTCCTTCCCACTCCTATCCCTTTTCCATTCCATCGTTGACCTTTCCGTGACGTGAAGGACATTGTAAGAAAAAAAATACAAATTAAAATGCTGAACAGGGTCGTTAAGGGGGATGGGAATATTGGAAGGAATAGGCAAGAAAGAGGGAAGAAAGCGGTCGTTGTCTTAATTTAGATACTATCTCTGTACTTTCCTGGAGGAGAACTGTCAAACCACGGGAAACCACTTCGGGGATGGCTGAGGTGGGAATCGAACACCCCTCTGTTCCATTGACCTCCCAAGGCTGAGTGGGCCCTGTTCCAATACTCGTGGCAGAACCGCGAATCGAACCCGGACCTCCGAGGGTGGAAGCTAATCACACTAATCACTACACCACAAAGGCGGACTGAAAGGAATTAAATGGGAACTTTTTTCAAATTTTTATTTCAATCTGAATAATAATGATTTTAAATTATCTTAAATTTACTTCCTTTCAGTTTAGTTGAACTTGTTCCAAACAGTTCAATATTATTAGAACAGTTGTGATTTCCTCTGATGAAATCAAACAAATATCTTCGCTAAATGTTAAGATATTCAGGTACTTTCTCTCATTTCAGAACATAACCTGCTGTCTGATCAGTGCTTTTATTTTTGATGTCCTTAGCGTTTCTGAAAATTCTATACTGGTATACTGAAACGTGCGGGAGACAGTCTTGGTAGGGCTAAGTTGTCGAATAACGTCGTGAACTACAAACAAAACAATAAACATTATGGCCCTTATCTTCTTAAAGTATCTGTTTCATCATACATGTTGATTTCTTCTTTAGTTACTAGAACATGAAGAAATCTGCTACTGGAAGTGTGTTTAACGATCACCTCTTTGTTCTAACAAGTAGTGTCATAAGATGCTGCCCGCGAGGTGCAGTCTTGGGAAAATTACTGAGGATATATCTGATTAAGAAATTGAACAACCAGGTTCTAGATTCAGACCGCTATGAGAACTGAAGGTAGAATCAGTTTTTCGTACAATGTAGTTGCAGTGGTTGCACACGGTTTTAATCTTCCAACCTTATTGTTAAACGTTTACAAGGATCAGTTAACAGTTTTCAGCTTATCCAAGTTAAGTCACTCAGTCTCACTTTGGTTTTTGGCTGGGATTTTCCTCAAAATACAAAACCTGATTTTGAGATGAAAACCTCAACTCAGGATCGATCGGGATTCGAACCTCATCCTTCTAAATGGGAAAGTTTTAAAGAAATCTAGCTAAACAATTGATAGGTAATCTGTCACATGGGTGACAACCCTAAATGCGGATCATTGATTGATTGATTGATTGATTGATTGATTGATTGACTGATTGATTGATTGATTGATTGATTGATTGATTGATTGATTGATCTAATCATACTCACTGGGATCAGTTAATTAAATGAAGGGTGATATCCAGTTGGGTGAAAACCGTATTAGAAATTAGTTTGGCCTATCTAGATGGTTTAAAAACCACTGAATAGACTGGGGGTTTATAGGAAAATTAGGACAGGTTTCATCAATTTTCTCTTTCACTATTGATTTTCTGCAAAATTCATCTCTTCATTTTAAACCACTTTTGTTATGTACAAATTACGCTTACTCTTAAAATGGCAGAGAAAATTACTATTTTCTGTGGGCTTCATGCTCTGCACAGTTCGACAACGAACCTACATGTTACCAGGTGACGTCTCCGGCTGCTTGCAACTAGGGAAGTAACATAATGCCATTTTCATCATCATTCCTTTAAACTCGTGGTTTTTCGTTGGGTAGAAGGCGCTAGAGACGTCAAGCTGCCATTCTGCGGGATATTTGCGGAATTCCGTTGGAGGTTACAATCGTATTCGAATAGCACCGAGGGTGGCTGATAATATTTCAACAGTACCATTGAGTGTAGTGCATTATTTCACACCGTACGGTGTTTTCTGGCATTTGCTATAATTTTTACTGAATTTCTCTGACATTCCTGTTTTTGCTTCCTGCCTCTCTCTGCCTTGCCTCTTTAGGCTTAAGTAATAACACCTTAAGTCATATTCTTATCTGTTTACCTAAGATTCCCTGCACCTAAACTTATCCTCTATTACCGCTTTCTTAAATCCGTAACTCATATCATCACAATTTAGTGAGGGATATTTCATTCTTCCAATGCATCCACCTGGTATTTACATGTTTGTCCTATCCGGCTGCCCTCAGTTATCATCCTATCTTCAATTAATGACAACTTTCTTCCTAATCGGGAGATAGTGGTTTCGAACCCCACTGTCGGCAGCCCTGAAGATGGTTTTCCGTAGTTTGCCCATTTTCGCACCAGGCAAATGCTGGTGATGTACCTTAATTAAGACCACGGCCACTTCCTTCCCATTCCTAGGCCTTTCCTATCCCATTGTCGCCGAAAGACTTATCTGTGTCGGTGCGACGTAAAGCAAATAGCAAAAACAAAAAGAAAAAAAAAAAGCAACTTTCTTCCTTAAATTCTCTGTATGTACGCGAGATCTAATCCCGAAACCCGGACACCTTCCTTTGAGGAAACATTCCAAGATGTTCAAATGTATAACTTTTGACCCAGAAAAATATCAAAATATAGAGGCAATTGTAACGACGCTGCAGACCTTCGTTTCGTAGTAATTGCTGGCTAAACGGTAAGTCGTATCACAAAACGGATAACACAATCGCCGCTCAATTTGGAGAAATGTACAACTTTTGTTCTATGACTTTTTGTCGTATCTCGACCCCTTATATGTTAAATAGAGCTGAATTTCTTGTTTATAATCATATCTCTCCAGCTCGATTATGACTGACAGTAAGAAAAGGGCCTGTCCTTATAATGGAAACTCCCCATCTCTACTATGAATGGCAGTAGGCAAGTGAGCCTGCCGTTATAGTAGAAACTCCCGAACTGTATTGTGAATGGCAGTAGGAAACATAGCCTGCCGTTATGATCAAAACTCCCCAATATGCACCTTACATCGGACACAACGGATGGGGTCCTCCCCGCGGTGTTTCTCGGATGGTGCTAAGAAACATGCAATTTAATACTTACTCGATGCGTGTACAGTAATTTACGTAGCAATCCGTAAATGTTAAATACCGTAGCGAAGCACGGGTACTTTTGTTAGTTACATATAAATCATAGCCTCGGTTTTTTAAGTGCTGTTATGTTATGAAAATATTAGCGATCGGGATCAGATAGCGAGAAAGAAGGAAAATTTGCACAAAAATCAGCCTGAAGTGATAAGTATCAAGAGCTATGAAATAGGAAGGAGCAATCTAGAAAGGAGTGACGCAAGGCTGAAGTTGGTCTCCTCTCCTTTCCAATGTTTATATAGAACAGGCGATAAAGGAATTCGTAGAGGGATTTGAAAGAGGAAGCCGAATCCAAGCAAAAGGAAACAAAACTCAGAGATTTGTTGATGATGTTATTTTATCTGAGTCTGCAGAAGAACTGGACAAATTGTTGACTGGTATGCACAGAGTCTTGGAGAAGGAGTACAAGATGAAAATAAATCCAAAACAAAAGTAATGGAGTGCAGTCGAAGTCAGGTGATGCAGGAAATATTAGATTAGGAAAATACTGAAGTCTTAAAGGAAGTAGATGAATGTTGATACTTCGGTAATATAATAACAAACAAGGGAAGAAGTAAGGTGGACATAAAATGCAGACTAGCATAACCAAGGAAAGTCTTTCTTAAGAAAAGAAATTTGTTCACATCGAACACTGATTTTGGAATTAGAAAGTGTTTTTGAAGACCACGTTTCACCTCATGAAAGTGATAAATGGACGGTAACTAGTTCAGAGTCCGCCTCTGTGGTGTAGTGGTTAGTGTGATTAGCTGCCACCCCCGGAGGACCGGGTTCGATTCCCGGATCTGCCATGAAATTTGAAAAGTGGCACGAGGGCTGGAACGGGGTCCACTCAGCCTCGGGGGGTCAACTGAGTGGAGGTGGGTCCTATTTCCACCCCAGCCATCCTCAAAGTGGTTTTCCTTGGTTTCTCACTTCTCGTCCAGGCAAATGCCGGGGTGGTACCTAACTTAAGGCTACGGCCGCTTCCTTCCCTCTTCCTTGTCTATCCATTTCAATCTGCCCATCCCCCACCAAGGCCCCTGTTCAGCATAGCAGGTGAGGCTGCCTGGGCGAGGTACTGGTCATCATCCCCAGTTGTATCCCCGACCCAATGTCTCACGCTCCAGGACACTGCCCTTGTGGCCTTAGAGGTGGGATCCCTCTCTGAGTCCGAGGGAAAAACCAACCCTGGAGGGTAAACAGATTAAGAAAGAAAGAGAGTAGAAGCCTTTGAAATGTGGTGTTACAGAAGAATACTGAAGTTGGGATCGGTAGATCGAATCACGAATGAATTGGTGAGAGGAGAACGGTTTGGCGATATTTGGCCAGAAGCAGAGAGAGAGAAATAGGAAACATTTTAAGACAACCAGGACTTGTTCAGTTGGTTTTTGAGGGAAGTTTAGGTGGTAATAACGGTCGCGGTATAGCAAGGTATAAATATGACAAACAGATTAGAATAGATACAGAATGTAGTAGTTACGTAGAAATTAAAATATTAGCAGAGGACAGTGTATCATACATCAAACCAATCTATGGACTGATGACCCAAATAAAAACATCAACAATGAGATATATTCTCTGGGTTATGAATATAAAGGTTGGAATGTGCATCGTTTTAACTACATTTTACCTGTGCATTCAATCCAACATACAAATGAAAATATTTAGAAGGAGAAGAGCACTACAGCAGAGAGTCATTGTCACTGGCTTCTAACCAGAGTAATCACGGTTCGAATCCCAGGCAATACATGTTGAATTTTTATAATAAATCACCACAACCCCGTTCTTCGGATTCCGTATAAAAGTGGAGTAGCAGCAGTCACGTGTAACTGCAAGGTTGCTTTGTTTAGCTTACAGGGTAGACAAGCTCAAATTGGGAACTCTATCGACGATTTCTATAGAAATTCCATTGCCCGTCTGACAGTCCATAGTTAACAAGCCTATCTCTTACCCGGAGGATCCATGTTCGATTCCCGATCAGGTTAAGGATTTTTAACTGGATCTGAGCGCTGATTCATTGTCCACTCGGCCCACAAGGGAACGATTGTGGAGCTGTATGAGGGTGAGATAGCGCCCAGGTCTAGGACAAGAATGACGGTCGAGAGGATTCGTCGTTCTGACCACGTTTCACCTCATTTAAGGCTGTCGCCTAGATGGCTGATTCCGTATCAGATGTTTACTTACTCTTTCCTTAAATGATTTCAAGGAAATTGGAAATTTATCGAACAATTCCCTTGTTAAATTATTTCAATCCCTAATTTCTCTTCCTATAAACGAGTATTTGCTCCCATTTTTGTCCTCTGCTTTCGTACTTTAAAAAACTCCACTCAAGGATATTCGTCTACTACTGTACATTCCACCCCACTGACAGTTCAGAATATATCACTTAGTCCAGAAGCTTGTCTCCTTATTCTCAAGTTGCCAGCCCAATGTTTGCAACATTTTTGTCTGAAATCACCCAGAACAAATCATGCTGCTTTCCTTTGGCTCCTTTCCAGTTCTCGAGGGCCTGAAGGCCTTAAGATGAGCAAAGCTCTCATCGTAGGTCCAGGGCCATCAGGGTTGTTACGCAATTGAGTTTGTTTTGGAATGTGTTGTGTGTTTGAGGCCTCAGCCTGAAGGCTGGTAGTATTCCCAATATTTCCATCTTCAGCAGTCATTGATAGCCTAAGCGTCCCTCAACAAGTGCATTTAAGGAAATGAGGAGTGAGGTAGTTTCCCGTTGCTTTCATCACGGAGCCAGGTCGTTCATCAAAGCCTACTGAAATGTCCACACCAACCAACCCCATGAACCAATAGCAGCGATTGGGAGGGAGAGGGGGCGGGCAATCCCTTCCCCTTCCCACTTTGTGGAGAAACTTTTTTATTCCATTGTAGCCGGCTGAAGCCAGTAATGAGAGAAATTAATAAAAAACGCAATTTGTACAATCCCTGTTGTTTATCAGCTAATTCTTTTCTTTATTTTCTTTAATCTATATATATAAAAGCAAGTCGGGCTGGAGCGATGTATATATAAATATTTAAAAATGAAAAAAGACGTGAATTAATGAGGCACTTCCAGAAATCTCAGAAATTTGAAACTTGGTACGGAGGAAACTGATGACCCCAGCATCCCTAGAAAAATCGGAAATTCTCAAAATTCCCTGAAGGGGGCACGCTGGGGGGGCTCAAATTTTGGGCTCAGCATAAGAACACAGTAGTATAGTGTATCCAAAACGATAACCTATAGGTTTCGTGGGCTTAAAAATTTTCGAGAATTTCCTCATTTTTATCCCCTATCCCCCCAAATCAAAATGGCGGCACAACCTGCCAGACGAAGTAGACAATTGAAATTTGGTGAAATTATAGCTTTTGGTCCCTAACCGACGGGAAAATTCCAAGATGTTCAAATTTTTCACTTTTTACCCCCCAAAGATATCGAAATATGGAGGCAATTTAAATGACTGTGCAGACATTCCTTTTGAGCTATTTTTTGGCTAAACGGTAAGTCGTATCACAAAACGGATGGCACAATGTCACTTCAATTCGGAGTGATCTACAACTTTGGTCCTGTGACATTTTGTCGTATCTCTCTCCCTTATACGTTAAATTTGGCCGTATTTCTGGATTGTTCGTAAATTTGGTGATTTTTACAAGTATATTTCATTGTTTGACACACTTATAAGAATGATAGGATCATCACGTTGGGTGCGCACATTGGCACGATTAAGGGACATATGTGTACCAAATTTCATGATTCTAGCTTATACATAAGTAGGCAAAAAGTAATGTAAAATGTTAAAAATGCACCCAAATTTCACCCTATTCAAAATTTGATCTCAATTTACCCCCTTAATATGGGAGATACTAGGAAATCGTTTAGAAACAAACATGTAGAGCGATAAATGAGGCGTCTGATGGCGAAAACTGTTTCTTAATATCATAAACCGTTTAGGAGATATGAATCTCGAAGTGGAAGTCTGCACTTTTCAACGTGCTCATGCTTATCCGTCATCTATCTATATATATAAAAGCAAGTCGGGCTGGAGCGATGTATATATAAATATTTAAAAATGAAAAAAGACGTGAATTAATGAGGCACTTCCAGAAATCTCAGAAATTTGAAACTTGGTACGGAGGAAACTGATGACCCCAGCATCCCTAGAAAAATCGGAAATTCTCAAAATTCCCTGAAGGGGGCACGCTGGGGGGGCTCAAATTTTGGGCTCAGCATAAGAACACAGTCGTATAGTGTATCCAAAACGATAACCTATAGGTTTCGTGGGCTTAAAAATTTTCGAGAATTTCCTCATTTTTATCCCCTATCCCCCCAAATCAAAATGGCGGCACAACCTGCCAGACGAAGTAGACAATTGAAATTTGGTGAAATTATAGCTTTTGGTCCCTAACCGACGGGAAAATTCCAAGATGTTCAAATTTTTCACTTTTTACCCCCCAAAGATATCGAAATATGGAGGCAATTTAAATGCCTGTGCAGACATTCCTTTTGAGCTATTTTTTGGCTAAACGGTAAGTCGTATCACAAAACGGATGGCACAATGTCGCTTCAATTCGGAGTGATCTACAACTTTGGTCCTGTGACATTTTGTCGTATCTCTCTCTCTTATACGTTAAATTTGGCCGTATTTCTGGATTGTTCGTAAATTTGGTGATTTTTACAAGTATATTTCATTGTTTGACACACTTATAAGAATGATAGGATCATCACGTTGTGTGCGCACATTGGCACGATTAAGGGACATATGTGTACCAAATTTCATGATTCTAGCTTATACATAAGTAGGCAAAAAGTAATGTAAAATGTTAAAAATGCACCCAAATTTCACCCTATTCAAAATTTGATCTCAATTTACCCCCTTAATATGGGAGATACTAGGAAATCGTTTAGAAACAAACATGTAGAGCGATAAATGAGGCGTCTGATGGCGAAAACCGTTTCTTAATATCATAAACCGTTTAGGAGATATGAATCTCGAAGTGGAAGTCTGCACTTTTCAACGTGCTCATGCTTATCCGTCATCTATATATATAAAAGCAAGTCGGGCTGGAGCGATGTATATATAAATATTTAAAAATGAAAAAAGACGTGAATTAATGAGGCACTTCCAGAAATCTCAGAAATTTGAAACTTGGTACGGAGGAAACTGATGACCCCAGGATCCCTAGATTAATCGGAAATTCTCAAAATTCCCTGAAGGGGGCACGCTGGGGGGGCTCAAATTTTGGGCTCAGCATAAGAACACAGTAGTATAGTGTATCCAAAACGATAACCTATAGGTTTCGTGGGCTTAAAAATTTTCGAGAATTTCCTCATTTTTATCCCCTATCCCCCCAAATCAAAATGGCGGCACAACCTGCCAGACGAAGTAGACAATTGAAATTTGGTGAAATTATAGCTTTTGGTCCCTAACCGACGGGAAAATTCCAAGATGTTCAAATTTTTCACTTTTTACCCCCCAAAGATATCGAAATATGGAGGCAATTTAAATGACTGTGCAGACATTCCTTTTGAGCTATTTTTTGGCTAAACGGTAAGTCGTATCACAAAACGGATGGCACAATGTCCCTTCAATTCGGAGTGATCTACAACTTTGATCCTGTGACATTTTGTCGTATCTCTCTCCCTTATACGTTAAATTTGGCCGTATTTCTGGATTGTTCGTAAATTTGGTGATTTTTACAAGTATATTTCATTGTTTGACACACTTATAAGAATGATAGGATCATCACGTTGGGTGCGCACATTGGCACGATGAAGGGACATATGTGTACCAAATTTCATGATTCTAGCTTATACATAAGTAGGCAAAAAGTAATGTAAAATGTTAAAAATGCACCCAAATTTCACCCTATTCAAAATTTGATCTCAATTTACCCCCTTAATATGGGAGATACGAGGAAATAGTTTAGAAACAAACATGTAGAGCGATAAATGAGGCGTCTGATGGCGCAAACCGTTTCTTAATATCATAAACCGTTTAGGAGATATGAATCTCGAAGTGGAAGTCTGCAGTTTTCAACGTGCTCATGCTTATCCGTCATCTATATAAATAAAATCGTAACGACCGTGTGTCTGTACATTGATTATTTTGGCGAAATTTCCGTACAGTTATCCGTTTCACCTGTAATTATGACCATCTGCATCATTTTTAGCTTTGGTGTCCGTTTGTCTGTTTGTTTGTCTGTTTGTCTGTTTGTCTGTCCTTCTATAACTTGAAAACTACTGGATATATTTCCACCAAACTTCATATTTAGAATCCACCTGTCCTTGGGTAGGTTTTAGCGCAAAAAAATGAAATCGTAACGACCGTGTGTCTGTACATTGATTATTTTGGCGAAATTTCCGTACAGTTATCCGTTTCAGGTGTAATAATGACCATCTGCATCATTTTTATCTTTGGTGTCTGTTTGTCTGTTTGTCTGTTTGTTTGTCTGTTTGTCTGTCCTTCTATAACTTGAAAACTACTGGATATGTTTCCACCAAACTTCATATTTAGATTCCACCTGTCCTTGGGTAGGTTTTAGCGCAAAAAATAAAATCGTAACGACCGTGTGTCTGTACATTGATTATTTTGGCGAAATTTCCGTACAGTTATCCGTTTCAGGTGTAATTATGACCATCTGCATCATTTTTAGCTTTGGTGTCCGTTTGTCTGTTTGTTTGTCTGTTTGTCTGTTTGTCTGTCCTTCTATAACTTGAAAACTACTGGATATATTTCCACCAAACTTCATATTTAGAATCCACCTCTCCTTGGGTAGGTTTTAGCGCAAATATCGTTTCTAAATCCCTGAACTGAGTGGGGATTTTTACGAAACCGAAACCGTGATTTTGCACTCCCTCAAAGTATACACAACCGAACTTAATGGAAATCAACCTGCCTTAATGAAAATGAATTTCTAAACCTTTTTTTCTCATGTGCATCATTTCGATAACAGGATTTAGTAAGGGAGATATCATTAGCGGACCGTTTTTCGGTACGAATCCCAGCGGGTGCGTGTAAAGCGTACTTCTTACAACTTGAAAACTAACAAGATATTTGAACCAAATTTTATATATAGCATCCATCTGTCCAGGGGTAGGTTTCCTTGGTGTCTGTTAGTTAGTTAGTTAGTTAGTTTGTTTCTTTGTTTGTTTGTTTGTTTGTTGGTCTGTTTGTCTTTCTCTAACTTGAAAACTACTGGATATATTTCCACCAAACTTCATATTTAGAATCCACCTGTCCTTTGGGGAGGTTTTAGGGCAAATATTGTTTCTAAATCCCTGAACAAATTGGTGGTTTATACGAAACCGAAACCGTGATTTTGCACTCCTTCAAAATACACACAACCAAACTTTATGGAAATCTACCTGCCTTAATGGAAATTAATTTCTAAACCTTTTCTTCTCATGTGCATCATTTCAATCACTTACAGGAAAGATAGTATGATCAAACTCTACACGAACATTGCCCACCCAGTACCCATATGTGAGCCAAATGCTATGTCACATAATTATCCGAAAAGTAATGCAATGTAAGATATTCTTACACAAATTTCAACCTATTCAACGTTTTTGATTCAATCTGACCCATGAATAGATTAGATGCGAGAAAATGTCATAGGACCAGCCATTTAGATCGCTAAATACTGCGCCTTACGGTACAATCCTTTGTCGATATGACGTACCGTTTAGCAGCAGTTAATCTGTAAATGAAGGTCTGCAATATTGTAAACATTCATATACTTTCGTATGTCCATCTGTATATATATTCATTGATGTCGATTTGTAGCGATCGAGAAAGGATGTGTCTGCTATTGTAATCAGTACTCCCTACACCGACTTTGACTGCTGGCAGTAGGAATGGGGTCCTTCTCCAACTCCTGTGTAACTGGCATTAGTAAGGAGGGCCTACCATTTTAATGAATAATTCACTTTTCGATTTGTCTTGCAGAAGGCAAGGGATCATGCAGTTTTGTTCGAAAGTCCCCTACTCTATTGTGTTTGGCTCTAGGCCAGGGTGCCCGCCATTATAAACAAATGTTCCAATCTAAAATTTGACTAGCATTAGGCATAGTGGCCTGCTATTTTCATGGAAACTCACTAATTCTGTGTGACTGGCAGTAAGCTGGCTAGCAGCAGTAAAAAGGGACTGTCATTATAATGATAACTGCACAACTCAATTTTGACTGGTGGTAGGGAAGTTGCCTGGTATTATAATAAAAACTCCTCAACTGTAACCTGTCTGAAAGTAGGAAATGGGTCTGCCATTGTAACTAAAACTCCCCAAATCGATTGTGACCGCGCAGTAGGCATTGGGGCCTGCAATTATAATGTAAACTTGCCAACTCGATTGTGAATGGCAGTAGGCAAGTGAGCCTGGCGTTATCATCACAACTCCGCAACCCTCACTTTACATTGGAAACAACGTATGTGGACCTCCCCATGCTATTTCTCGGATAAGGCTAAGAGACATGCAATTTTAAAACAATCTCATTTGCTGCACGCACAGTATTTACGTCGATATCCGTATACAATGTAGAATACCGTAGCGAAGCACGGGTACATTTGCTAGTTATTAATAAAATCGTTAGCGAAAATGCGTAAAAAAAAGTTCGTTCTGGCTAACAGATTTGTATAGAGCCACAAAAAGTATTGGACACTTTGTTTGTGCAGTGGGGAAGGGTAAAAGGAGTATATTTTGTTTGCCAAGGTCATGGACACTGAGGTATGATTCACCCACTTTCCGCGTGCATTCGTCAGTCTAGCAGTCTCTTTAGTGTCTGTTCTTAGTGTGTAGTCAAATACTAAATGACTTGCTAATTCTATAATCACGCCATACTTCTATTTAATTGTAGTACTGTGTAATATTGTTCCTTTGGTATCCGGTTCCATCGCTAAATGGTTAGCGTGCTATCCCTCTGGTCCATTCCCGGCAGCATCGGGAATTTCAACCATCATTGGTTAATTCCACTGACACTGGGGCTAGGTGTATGTGTCGTCTTCATCATTCCATCCTCATCACGACGCGCAGGTCGCCTACGGATGTCAAATCAAACGAGCCGAACTTGTCCTCGTGCACTCCCGGCACTAAAAGCCATGCACCATTTCATTTTCATTGTTACTTTGGTGAAAGTTTTATTGTGTAGTATTGAATAAAGTCCGCCTCTGTGGTGTGGTGGTTAGTGTGAATAGCTGCCACCCCCGCAAGCCTGGGTTCGATTCCAGGCTCTGCCACGAAATTCGAAAAGTGGTACGAGGGCTGGAACGGGGTCCACTCAGCCTCGGGAGGTCAACTGAGTAGAGGTGGGTTCGATTCTACCTCAGCCATCCTGGAAGTGGTTTTCCGTGGTTTCCCCCTTCTCCTCCAGGCGAATACCGGGATGGTACCTAACTTAAGGCTACGGCCGCTTCCTTCCCTCTTCCTTGCCTATCCTGTCCAATCTTCCCATTCCCCACCAAGGCCCCGGTTCAGCATAGCAAGCGAGGCCGCCTGGGCGAGGTACTGGTCATTTTCCCCAGTTGTACCCCGGACCCAATGTCTCACGCTCCAGGACACTGCCCTTGAGGCGGTAGAGGTGGGATCCCACTCTGAGTCCGAGGGAAAAACCAACCCTGGAGGGTAAGCAGATTAAGAAAGAAAGTATTGAATAAAAATATCAAAAAATAGTATTACTGCACTGAAGTTGGTACTCTGTCAACCTTTACCTCTCTGTCGAAATTCGCTCAGAGAGCATAAAGAAATTTACCACTCTGTAGCTTTTTTTTTTTTTTTTTTCCCAGTTTTGATGAATATACCACCCCGCCCGCTATATATCACACAAACCCATGTACTTTTTGTTTTCTGTACATTTTGCCCCTGCCACCGCCCCCCACTTTCTAATTCCCAATTGCCGCTACTGCCATGAACAACATTCACACAGTTCATCACAGAGACAGCTGCATAAGGAATGGCATTACTAGCATTGCTCATAGTCTAGTCACTATTATTATTATTATTCTTATTCTTATTCTTATTATTATTATTATTATTATTATTATTATTATTATTATTATTATTATTATTATTATTATTATTATTATTATGTTACCGTTTTTCCACGCTGGTTGGGTCGCGGGTGAGAACTATGTCTCACATATGGATCTGGCACGGTTTTACGGCCGGATGGTCTTCCCGACACCAACCCTATGTGGAGGTATGTATTCACTATTGATGATAATAATGATGATTGTTGTTGAAAGGGCCCTAACATCTAGGTCATCGGTCTTTATTCAATATTGCATGTTGCTGTGGTGGTTAGTAGTGTGATGTCTTGTGTGAATATAAAGGGGAATGTGTTGGGACAAATATAAACACCCGTCCTCAAGTCAGAGGAATTAACCATACGCAGTTAAAATCTCCGCCCCGGTCGAATGTAAGTATGCTCACCATTCATTCAAAGAGCTGATAGCTCTCTCACTCTGATAATATCAAAAATTCACATAACACATGTCAATTATCTGTACTTTATTAAGAAGATAACAACGGTATGCAAAAGTGCAACTTGAAAAGACACAACAGGTCAAGTCTTCATAATTCTGCAATAAGTTGTTACAAGGAAAGTAAACAAAAGCGAAAAGCAAAGAGAAAGCGAAACAGGATAGAGTGAACAGCGGATTCTTCCTGCGATTAATGCAGGTTGTCCCGAAATGCCCTTGAACTTGTGTTCACAACTGAGCTCTACGCAGTACAGGTGTAACGGCCGTGATACGCGTCATGATTGTGCGTTTCCCAGTGCCTGCACCTCTGTCTCCACGGCGGTGATATGGAGTCGGAGACTATAAATTTAATGTCCCCACAAGTGATAATGAAGGGGTCAGAGTTTCAGAGACCTCTGGGGCCAGCGTTCATGTCCACCACGCCCTTTCCAGCTAGGGTATTTTGATTATTTTGGTGTAACATGGCTGGTGCACCGTCATGTTAGGTGTCCTGTCGTACTGCTCTGTCTCTTCTAATGAATTACAGATAATTGTCATGTGTTACGTGATTATCACTGCCAAGGGGTGTGATTAGCTCAGTGGCTTAGCGTCTGGTTTTCCACCCAGACGACTTTGGTTCGAATCCCGGTCCATCCTGGGTTGAGATTTGCATCTTACAATCACGTGGCTTCAGGAAGGACATCCGACCTTAAACCCCCGAACAAAAGCGAAATGAGCTAGGAAGCTCTAGTGGCCCCAGAAATTGCTGGAATAAGCTAAAGCAATTAGTATGCGATTGATTAGTATTGCCATAATCTAACATATCCTACCATAGAAATTGCTTAAAATTTTCAACTTTAGACTTGTGATGTAGGCCTACATTAAGTTAGGACCATCCTGTGTATCTTAAATAATAATAATAATAATAATAATAATAATAATAATAATAATAATAATAATAATAATAATAATAATAATAATAATAGTATGCGTTAATTAGCGAATCCCAGGTTTTCTGGTTGTGATGCTGTTTAGCACTGAAAGCGGAATTCTACAGTTAATTTTATCGATGGACACTACGTGAGCCACTAGCGTTCCTTAACATGCGAACAGCAATGAATTGGGTGTAAAGATTTTAGACCGACAGGCAAAAGTTGAGTTCCATAGACGGGAACGAATCTACGAACTTGGGGTCATGAGTCATGCACCCTATCACGGACCCACCGAGGCAGACTGAGCGTACAAGAGAGGTATCTAACCAAATAATTTAGTCAACTCTGCTGGTCATCGTGACATTTTGGTGCAAAGATTCGTCAGTACTGTATCGTCATGAAGTTAAATTTTGTACGCCTTATAAACGGAGGAAACGGAGTCTAAGCCTCAAAGAATAAGGTCCCCCCCCCATATACCCCACAACACTTATCGGCCTTGAAAGGGCTTTGGCCTGCCCAGCAACCGCTGCTCAGCCCGAAGACCTGCAGATTACGAGGGGCCGTGTGGTCAGCACGACGCATCCTCTCGGCCGTTATTCTGGGCCTTCGAGACCGAGGCCGCCATCTCACCGTCAGATAGCTCCTCAATTCTAATTACGTAGTCTGAGTGGACCTCGAACCAGCCCTCAGGTCGAGAGAAAAATCCATGACCTTGCCGGGAATCGAACCCGGGGCCTCCGGGCGAGAGGCAGGCACGCAACCCCTACACCACGGGGCCGGCAAAGAATAAGGTTCTTCTTCTTCTTCTTAATTTGTTTACCCCACAGGGTCGGTTTTTCCCTCGGATTCGGCGATGGATCCCACCTCTACCACTTTAAGGGCAGTGTCCTGGAGTTTCAGACTTTAGGTCGTGGGATACAACTGGGGAGAATGACCAGTACCTCGCCCAGGCGGCCTCACCTGCTATGCTGAACAGGGGCCTTGTGGGGGATGGGAAGATTGGATGGTACAGGCAAGGAAGAGGGAAGGAAGTGGCCGTGGCCTTAAGTTAGGTACCGTCCCGGCATTTGCCTGGAGGAGAAGTGGAAAACCACGGAAAACCACTTCCAGGATGGCTGAGGCGGGAATCGAACCCACCTCTACTCAGTTGACCTCCCAAGGCTGAGTGGACCCCGTTCCAGCCCTCGTACCACTTTTCAAATTTCGTGGCAGAGCCGGGAATCGAACCCGGACCTCCGGGGGTGGCAGCTAATCACGCTACCAACTACACCACGGAGGCGGACAAAGAATAAGGTTACCAGTTTTATTTATTTATTTATTTATTTATTTATTTATTTATTTATTTATTTATTTATTTATTTATTTATTTATTTATTTATTTATTTGATTTCCTTCGTTTCGGCAGTCTATGGACCACGTTTGACAATCTTAGCGATATTCTTAACCTTCTCTGCTTTCACTCCTTGCCAGTAACTTTTCATTGTTTCTCCTACTTCCTTCTTCTGTATAGGATCTCCCTTTTCTCACTAGTGTTCCCTGAGTCTCCAGGAAACCACGGAACGTTTTGATTAGTTGTCTAGATCGATTTCTGTGTATTATGTAAACTTCCGAAACCCCCATCTTCGTCAAGTCCTATCTCACTTCTCAAAACGATTACAGCTTGGTCTTCTTCCTGAAGAATTCAAGGATTCTTTTCCTAGTCTGCTACTGTCCATCCTCAACACGTGTCCATAGAAATGTAGCCTTCTTTTCCTCATCAGTTCAACCACTCCTATTGTTAGATACAATTCTTTGTTAGATTTGAGTTTTCTCATTCCATTTTTTTAAAATTTACATTTGGACCTAAACTTCTTCTCAGCATTATTATCTCTCTTTTCTGGATATCTTCAAGCCAAAGAATAAGAACAAGCAACAACAAATCCATTTACACCTGGACGGAGGAAAGGAAAGGAACTCTTCCAATAACGTAATATTTATTTATTTATTTATTTATTTATTTATTTATTTATTTATTTATTTATTTATTTATTTATTTATTTATTTATTTATTTATTTATTTATGTTAGAATTTGCGGGGACGGATTCAACACAATTAAAAGCTACTTTTGTACCTCGTTCTGTCCGCCTCTATGGTGTAGTGGTTAGTGTGATTAGCTGCCACCCCCGGAGGCCCGGGTTCGATTCCCAGCTCTGCCAAGAAATCTGAAAAGTGGTATGAGGGCTGGAACGGTGTACTGGTCATTATCCCCAGTTGTATCCCCCAACCCAGAGTCTGAAGCTCCAGGACACTACCCTTGTGGCGTAGAGGTGGGATCCCTCGCTGAGTCCGAGGAAAGAACCGACTCTGGAGGATAAACAGATGAAGAAGAAGAAGAAATACTCATTCTACTTATATACTATTGATTTACTTACTTCATGTTACGACTTCTACGACTCGAACTTTTACGTTTTTCTGTTCCCATGTGTTCTACAACACCGCTTTTTCTGACACTAAAGGTGGTTTAGCGTCAAGAACAAGCGACAACAGATCCATTCACATCTCGACGGAGAAAAGGAAAGGAACTCTTCCAATAACATAATACTTAGTGAACAATGGTTTCTTTAGACATGCTTTCCTATTTGCTTTAAGTCGCACCGACACAGGTAGGTCTTATGGCGACAATGAGATAGGACAGGCTTAGGAATGGTAAAAAGCGGCCGTGGCCTTAATTAAGGTACAGCCCCAGCATTTGCCTGGCGTGAAAATGGGAAACCACGGAGAACCATCTTCAGCCCTGTCGACAATGGGGTTCGAGCCCACTATCTCCCGGATGCAAGCTCACAGCTGTGCGCCCCCAAACGCACGGCCAACTCGCCCGCTTTTAGACATTTTCAAACTCTATGAACTATTCTAATAACATTCATCATCATGTAGGTGTACCATGTGCCCACAGATACCGCAAACTGTTGCAAACCAAACGCAAGTTACAAACTGAGGAACTGACATTCACTTGTATCCAAAAAGCACGTTGGACATAATTGCAAGAAGAAGATCAAACAGACAGCAACGGGAGAGCACACTGAAGTGACAACATAAATTCTACTAGCAAATATGTTTCAAAATGACGATTTAAAAAGTTGTAGAAAGTTATTGGTCATGTAAAACGATACCAATAATGAACACTGAAAATCCAGGTACATCTGGGCAGAAATGATTACAGCCGGAGACATTTCAGGGAAATATTTCCTCCGGAGACAGGAATCGAACTCAGGGACGTCTGGTAACCTTATGGTAGAGACTGACTGGTATACGAAGTATAAATGATCAACGTCACTGTTTGGATTTCTCTCTTGTGATGTTTGTACGGGAGCAAGGCATGACCAAATGAGGAGAGAAGTCACGTGTTAGCTACTCGAGCTAAGGCTGCTACGTTCAGGGCCAGTCAAGATGTCATGGTCGTTAATTCTCTTTTTAACACTGGTTCTCAGGATATAGACTACGGCAACTTGTTGTTATGGCCATTCTCCCACTAGCACCTGGAACAGAAATCCTCTGAGATGAAGTTCTTCCAGTGAAATGGAAACTTACTTTTAAGTATTCCCCATTTTTTTCTTTCTTTCTTTCTTAATCTGATTACCCTCCAGGGTTGGTTTTTCCTTCGGACTTAGCGAGGGATTCCACCTCTACCACCTCAAGGGCAGCGTCCTGGAGCGTGACACATTGGGTCGGGGGATACAACTGGGGAGGATGTCCAGTACCTCGCCCAGGCGGCCTCACCTTGGTGGGGGATGGGAAGATTGGAAGGGATAGAGAAGGAAGAGATAAGGAAGCGGCCGTGGCCTTAAGTTAGGTACCATCCCGGCATTTGCCTGGAGGAGAAGTGGAGAAACCACGGAAAACCACTTCCAGGATGGCTGAAGTGGGAATTGAACCCACCTCTACTCAGCTGACCTCCCAAGGTTGAGTGGACCCCGTTCCAGCCCTCGTGCCACTTTTCAAATTTCGTGGCAGAGCTGGGAATCGAACCCGGGCCTCCGTGGGTGGTATATTCCCCATTTCATTGTACCGAGATGTCCTTAGCGTTAAGGTTCTTAGGTCAAGGTTTTGACGTTCTTAGATGGAACGTCTGCTGTCTGCAAAACAGGTGGTGGTGATTGTTGTATTAAGCAAATGTGTACTTAGTCAACCATCCTCTCTTAACACCAATTAGAGGAGAAATAGAAACAGGGCTATCCTTCGAATAATGAATGAATCGGCAAAGGAAAGGGAAAGCCCATGGAAGGCGTGAAAATGAAAGACTCCCTAGGCTTCCCAAACCCAATACCTTTGGGTCGGTACAAAACTGGTGTTGATCAAGGTAAATCGAATAATATGTTTTGTCAGAACCTTTTACAAGAACAAGTCTCCTAGTAAAGTTTGTCCGCACAGGTCATGGAGATTCTTCAAGAAGTGGAAGAGTGAGGCCTCCTCTGTCTATAACTTCACTGGTTACCTCCATGAAGGGCCCCATATTCTAGGCAAACATGATGTGCCTTCAATTATCTGTTGTTGTCCTTCATTTTTCAATAAGAACATATAGACAATAAGAGAATCAGAAAGAAAAATATTAGAGGCAAGTCTTATGCAATTTTGTGACGAAGCTCTAAAATATATTCTTCATTCTCTTATAATTTATCATAAAACCATTCTAGATCAAGTGTTCACTTTGAAGGAAGATGCAGTCAAATGTAATGTATTCTTTTTTCTTTTTTTTTTCCTTGCTATTTGCTTTACGTCGCACCGACACAGATAGGTCTTCTGGCGACGATTGGATAGGAAAGGCCTAGGAAGTGGAAGAAAGCGGCCGTAGCCTTAATTAAGGTACAGCCCCGGCATTTGCCTGGTGTGAAAATGGAAAACCACGGAAAACCATCTTCAGGGCTGCCGACAGTGGGGCTCGAACCCACTATCTCCCGTTTACTGGATACTGGCCGCACTTAAGCGACTGCAGCTATCGAGCTCGGTGAATGTCTTCATTTAAAAGAGGAGACTGTCATACGAAAGCTCTATGAAGAGTTCTTTATTTTAACGGACATGCCTTTGGACATCCTGAAAAGTAATGAAGATGCGTCGCAGAAGTGAGCGCCGTTTATAAAGCATAAGAAATGGATAAACTTTAAACTTGAAAAACTGATGTGTTCCGTGCTTATTCTTCCTGGTTCCAGTGCGTTTGTTAAACGTACTGTATACTCTCCTTGATGGCAAATAAGTGGACCAGTTAGGTAGACACACAAGTGTCTTTAACAAGAGTAAACTTCTCATTTCGACAAATATGAAAATATCAAGTAAAGAATTACGTATCATGATAAAATCTGATAGCCGCCTCTGTGGTGTAGTGGTTAGCGTGATTAGCTGCCACCCCCGGAGGCCCGGGTTCGATTCCCGGCTCTGCCACGAAATTTGAACAGTGGTACGAGGGCTGGAACGGGGTCCACTCAGCCTCGGGAGGTCAACTGAGTAGAGGTGGGTTCGATTCCCACCTCAGCCATCCTGGAAGTGGTTTTCCGTGGTTTCCCACTTCTCCAGGCGAATGCCGGGATGGTACCTAACTTAAGGCCACGGCCGCTTCCTTCCCTCTTCCTTGCCTATCCCTTCCAATCTTCCCATCCCTCCACAAGGCCCCTGTTCAGCATAGCAGGTGAGGGCGCCTGGTCGAGGTACTGGTCATACTCCCCAGTTGTATCCCCCGACCAAGAGTCTGAAGCTCTAGGACACTGCCCTTGAGGCGGTAGAGGTGGGATCCCTCGCTAAGTCCGAGGGAAAAACCGAACCTGGAGGGTAAACAGATGATGATGATGATGATGATGATAAAATCTGATGCTGACGTTTTAAAGGCAGCAAAGTCAAATAACAGCTACGTCTGAAAGAAATAAAGTAATTTTTAATGTTCTCAAATCAGCTGTGGCCATTGTTTCCACAGAATGTTTTGTATTTTCTCGGGAAAATTCGGTTACCATAACTCTATGTCTGACTACATTTGTCTCCAGGAAAGAAAATGAGTTATGGCTGGCTATTCAATTTATCCCAGATATTTCTGGGGTTGCTGGAGCTACTCTGGCTTATTATAGGATTTGGACGGATGTGTCACGATGGATTACCTTCCCGATATCTTACAATCTTGAATGTGACCATTCCAACCCAGAAACCGCCGAGATTTGAACTTCTGCGAAGTCGCTGTATTAATCACTGATATGGAATACTATTACATGCCGGGAGAATCAAGAACGTATTCACATTATGTAATGTACACACTTCTGTTGAAGATACAAAAACTTGAGGACATATGTCGCTAATGAAGTCATCTTTCTAAGTTTATACTTCCTGACGGAAAATTGAGCCCTGGTGTGCCTTTATATAATAACAATAATACAATAATAATGATAATTAGGTAATTATAATAATATACTGTTATAATGAGGTAATTAACACTGTAAATTTCCGCAGAGGAGTCCGTTAGGGATATGTTTATTCATTGCTATTATTTAACGTGTATTCTGAGAGAAACCTTCTGGAAACTCTTGAAGATATACACAATGGCGTAAAGATCAGTAGGGTGCAGATCGAGAACGCCATGAAAGGAGTGAAGATGACAGACTCCCTAGGCTTCCCAAACCCAATACCAAACGGCAGATGCAAGGAAACAAGGTACAGGTAGCTGTTAATTTAGAGGAACTTCAACAAATTCTTGGCATAGTATGAGTAATCTAGGCCTATTCATGATTATAATATTCAATGGCTTGCCAATATTTAATGGACATCAGACTCTGAGATAAAGTCCTTACACGTAGGCTTTCATATCTGCAGAGTTGGGAATTAAGCAAATAACAATAATCGAATTATTTAGTAACGAATACCTTTTAAGTAATTTTTATATGTAATAGTACTTACAGCCTGAATCATTGGTTAATGGTCAGCCTTGAGGCCTTCGGTTCAGAGGGTCCCGGGTTCAATTCCCGTCCGGGTCGGGGATTTAAATCGCGTCTGATTAATTCTTCTGACTTGCGGACTGGTTTTCGTGTTTTTTCGAACACTCTCCTCTTCGTATTCAGACAACACACCACATTACCAACCACCGCAGAAACACACAATAGTGGTTACATCCCTCCATATAGGGTTGGCGTCAGGAAAGGCATCCGGCCGAATCCACATGTGCGACACTACTAGTGTGGGAAAAGCAGCAGAAGAATAAGAAAAAATGTGACAAAAT
This sequence comes from Anabrus simplex, assembly GCF_040414725.1. Classification (NCBI taxonomy): domain Eukaryota; kingdom Metazoa; phylum Arthropoda; class Insecta; order Orthoptera; family Tettigoniidae; genus Anabrus; species Anabrus simplex. The sequence goes on along the minus strand of NC_090265.1, from coordinate 1,612,156,609 downwards.
ATTAAATACGAGAAAGATCAGTGCCGTGCATTTATTCTTTCCTTGAGCGACTCTACAATAACCCTAATTCAAAAAGTCACAGTCACCTCCATGCAGGCCATGAAGGCCCTTGGAGAGATGGAAGGTAAAGGCCACCACTGTCTGTAACTTGGGCACTTGGTAGGGTAGAGTGGTTAGCTCTAAGCCTGGCCGCCTTTGTCCCCAGGAATTAATCTGGTACTCATGTTTGGTGTAGGCTGAGTGAACCTCAGGGCCATGTGCACATCCAGAAGTGGAAATCTCATTTCTTACATTTTTCGACTTCCTCACAGGGAATCGAACCCACGTTCTTCCGGGTGAAGTGAGCACGCCTTTGACGCCTCGACCAGGCAGTTTTGTTTTATATCATTTCCTAACGCATTCGATTGATAGCAAAATATTTCGGTTAGAATAGCATTGTTTATAACGACAGAATTTATCATGGCCTTTCAACGGCTCATTGGCAGGGTCGGGAATTTTAACCATCATTGGCACTGGGGCTGGGTGTATGTGTCGTCTTCATCATCATTTCATTCTCATCACGACGCGCAGATCAAATCAAAAGACCTGCTCCTGGTGAGCCGAATATGTCCTCGAACACTTCGGCACTAAGAGCCAAATGCCATTTCATTTCATTGTAATTATAACTACGTTCTACTGTATTTCAAAAAGTGTCCCAATGCATCCAAAACAGAATTTAGTGCATTCCAGCTAAACAACGAAACTGCAAACAAAAGTCCAGTGTGATCTTTTATAGCCCAAGAGTCACCTAGGCGTTACGGATTGGTCCCCGACTCTGGAAAATACCAGCCATAAAGTACAGACTCTTAATAACATCATAAGAAAACTGGCTGGTATCTCGAAGGAAGCTGAAGCATCTACACTTCACAATGCAACGTTGAAAAATGAAATGGCGTATGGCTTTTAGTGCCGGGAGTGTCCGAGGACAAGTTCGGCTCGCCAGGTGCTGGTCTTTCGATTTGACACCCGTAGGTGACCTGTGCGTCGTGATGAGGATGAAATGATTATGAAGACGACACATACACCCAGCCCTAGTGCCAGTGAAATTAACCAATGATGATTAAAATTCCCGACCCTGCCCAGAATCGAACCCGGGACCCCTGTGACCAAAGGCCAGCACGCTAACCATTTAGCCATGGAGCCGGACAATGCAACGTTGACACTTACGTAACCCTGTTACGGAATAAACTGTATAATATATAGCAACATAGCGCCAGGAAGATAACGTTCATCTGAACCCACCACTGTGATTTATCACTTGGACACAACATTCCGCCACCACAAATAAGATGATAGGAAGCAACTGTGAGGGAACGGAGGAAATTACACCACCTTAACTCTCCACAGAATCTCCAAATCCATGAACATCCCCGGAATTGACTCAAATTGCGGAGCACAGTCTGGCTGAATCATAAGAATGATAATTTCAATATGAAGGAGAGATGGCGATAGATATGGAACATTAAACCATAAAAAGAAACAGTAACCCTCGACTCCAACACTTATAAAGTCTGTCGGCATAAATGTCCGATACAGAGTTTGAGTCTGACCTTTCGTGTACCTTCGTAATCTTTCTTGTTGCTGAAACTGACACTTTGACAGTTTCCTGAAATAGCATTCACTTCGAATATTAGATTTATGGGTCACGTATAACCCCGCTTTATATTGTACGTAATATATCTTTCTTTACTACTCATAGTAAAAGTTACGGTAAAAGTAATATCCGTGCAATTTTCTGTCTTATTGTTATTCGTAGAGTGGAAAACAATGTAAACGTTGTTTCACACACATTTGATCAATTGTTGCGGGCTCAATGCTTATTAGTAAACAATTTTCACTTACGAATCCACCAAACGCCAAAGACTGGGAGCTGTTCTTACCGCCCTCGAACCAAGGACCGGAGAAGGGTAGAGTCCGACCTTCATCCTTCATAATGTGCTGAATATCGACACAACATTTGTGAATCATATAAGTAGCGGGGAATGACTTCCATTGTGAAGCTATAGTCATAATGTAATATATGCAAGAGAAGTACACCAAATTTCGTCTAATTTTGAAAGAAACATCAGTTTTCCAAATATACCTAAGAGGGACTTACTAAACATTCCTTGATAAACAATAATTATTAAGGAGCCTACTGGCAAAAATGAGTGCAATTGGACTAGACAAAAAAGTGACTGAATGGGTTGCTATATTTCTAGAAAATAGATCTCAGCGGATTAGAGTAGGCGAAGCTTTATATGACCCTGTAATAATAAGAGGGGAATTCCTCAAGGCAGTATCATTAGACCTTTATGTTTTCTTATATATATAAACTAGCAAGATACCCGTGCTTCGCTACGATATTATACTGAAATTTATAATTGAATGCTTATTGTTTTAGATATACAATCCGGCGAAATTCGCGATCTGACTCGTTTACTGCGAGAATCCGCCAAAATTCGCGATCAGACTCGTTTTCTAATACATTACGGCAAGTTTCCTCCCATTTTTCAATCTTTCTTTCCAGCAATCGATTTCGTACTTCCCGGGCTAGGTCCAAGTATTCCACCCGGTCAGTTGGGTCCCTAAATCTTTGCCATCTTTTCCTATAAGCATTTTTAATATGGATCAAATCCTTCAGGAGAACCGGCGTGGTGTCTTCTTGAGTGCCTTGGCGGTACTGAACCCGCGGCCGGACTGTATTCTTAGTCATTACCCGTCCAGGACCCGTTTCAAGCGGGATCCGCACATTTGACGACGGTCCAAAAAAATTATTATTATTATTATTATTATTATTATTATTATTATTATTATTATTATTATTATTATTATTATTATTATTATTATTATTATTATTATTATTATTATTATTATTATTATTATAGATGTTCTGGACCCCACAGCAAGATGCAAGACCGCTACTTGGCGGTAACTTACATCTGCTGCCATTGTCATTTTTGACAATGTGACCAGCACCATTGTCGCGCGTAGGCAAATGTGCGGGATTTCTGGCGATACGAATGACATACTTCCGTGCATTATTGACCTTATTATAGAGGTGAACGGACGGTCAATCTCTTTCCTATCGTTTACTTCAAATTAGTTTAAATTTTTATTTATATGCCAGGAGAATCTACTGTAATCTATGAACGTTCTCCGAAGGAAAAGATGGTTCATGAAAACGAACCCAGGAAGGATTAGAAATGATCTGTTTATGATCAGAATAAGTACATCGAAAATCTACAGCCTGTATCCAGTCAATCGACAGGGTCAGGAATGGAATGAATAAAGCCCCGTCTAGCGGCGACAATAGGAATTGTTCCGGCTGCCGAAGGCTGTCGCACTTCTCTGGGGCAATGATTATTAAATGACAAATGAAATGAACTGATATTGGACAGTGTTGCTGGAATGAATGATGACAGGGAAAACCGGAGTATCCGGAGAAAAACCTGTCCCGCCTCCTTTTTGTCCAGCACGAATGTCACATGGAGTGACCGGGATTTAAACCACGGAACCCAGCTGTGAGAGCCCGGCGCGCTGCCGCCTGGGCAACGGAGGCTCCTTGTAAGTACATTGCGAACAATAAAATCAATTGGTCTCCCCTCCTTTTAAACCCACCGCCGTTAAGTTTATTTACCCCCCCCCCCAAAAAAAATGAAAAGATGGCGTGCTTCTTTATGTTTAAAGGAGATTCCAAACACCAATGTGGTCACGTCTATTACCTTCAGTTTTGAGATATAAGTATACCCATAAAAATAATTCACTTTTTTCACTTCCTTTCAAACTCCTCCCCCTCCCCCCTAAGTGAATTTTCCGGCAAAAAATACTTGTTTCTTTAATAGTAAAGGGTCTTCTAAATACCAAATATCACGACTCTAACTTCTTCAGTTTTAGATTTATGTGTCCTCACGAAAGGGATTCAACTCCTTTTCACTCCCCCCCCCCCACACACCCCAAGATGGTTTCCCCCCGAAAACGCGTTTTACTTTGTTTTTAAAGGAGATCCAAATACCAATTTTCACGTCTATAACAACTTTAGTTTTTATTAGCTTATGTATTCTCATACAAATAAGTCAATTAATTTTTCTATTCTTTAACCACTCCCCCCCTCCTTTCATTGGATTTTCCGGGAATACGCGTTTCTTTACTTTTAAAGCAGATTCCAAATATCACATTTCACGTCTGTAACATCTTCATTTTTGAGATATCATTAGCCTAATTAAAAGAATTCAACACCATTTTCAGTCATTATTAACTACCCCCTACACCCAAGTGGTATTTCCGAAAACAAAAGTACATGTTTGTTTATTTTTAAAGGAGATTCTAAATACAAATTATTACATCTATAAACTTTAGAAGTTTTGAGATATAGATACACTCATTTTAAAAACTTCGTCCCCCTTTTCACCCCCCATTATTTGGATTTTCCCAAAACGAAAAAATATCTGTTTCTTAATTTTTAAAGTAGATCCCAAATACCAGTTTTCAGGTCTGTGATATCTTCAGGTTCTGATATATAAGTAGCCACATTACAGGCATTCAACCTGTTTTTCACCCTTTTCCACACTTCGTATTAGGATTTTCCGAAAACAAAAAATACGTGTTTCTTTATTTTTAAAGGACATTCTAAATACCAATTTTTACATCTATAAACTTTAAAAGTTTTGATGTATAGATACACTCATATTAAAAAATAACCCCCCTTTTACCCCCACCATTAATTGGATTTTCTAAAAACAAAAAATACGCGTTTCTTTATTTTTAAAGGAGATCCCAAACACCAATTTTCAGGTCTGTAATATCTTCAGTTTCTAAGATATAAGTATTCTCTTTAAAGGCATTCAACCCCTTTTTCACCCCTTTTCACCCCTCCTGTTGGGATTTTCCGAAAACAAAAAATACGTGTTCCTTTATTTTTAATGAAGATTCTAAATACCTATTTTTACATCTCTAAACTTAAAAACTTTTGAGATATAGATGCACTCATTTTAAAAATTCACCCCCCTTTTCACCCTCGCATTAATTGCATTTTCCAAAAACAAAAAAATACGTGTTTCTTTATTTTTGAAAGCGATCAAAAGTACCAATTTTGAGGTCTGTAATATCTTCAGTTTCTGAGATATAAGTACCGGTATCCTGATTAAAGGCATTCAACCCCTTTTTCACCCTTTTTAACCCCTCCTATTGGGATTGTCTCAAAACAAAAAAATACGTTTTTCCTTATTTTTAAAGGAGATTCTAAATACAAATATTCACATCTGTAAACTTTTAAAGTTTTGAGATATAGACACACTAATTTTAAAATTTCACCCCCCTTTTCACCCCCTTAGCGACGGAATATCCAAAAATCCTCTCTTAGCGAGCACCTACATCTTAATATGAATATATCTCCAAAATTTCATTTCTTTATGTCCAGTAGTTTTGGCTCGGCGATGATGAATCAGTCAGTCAGTCAGGACAAGCTACTTTATATATATACTAGCAAGATACCCGTGCTTCGCTACGGTATTATACTGAAATTTATAATTCAATGCTTATTGTTTTAGATATATAATCCGCCGAAATACGCGATCTGACTCGTTTTCTGCGAGAATCCACCAAAATTCCCGATCTGACTCGTTTTCTTTTAGATTACGGCACGTTTCCTCCCATTTTTCAATCTTCCTTTCCACCAATCGATTTCGTACTTCCCGGGCTACGCTCAGGTATTTCTCCCGGTCAGTTGGGTCCCTAAATCTTTGCCATCTTTTCCTATAATCATTTTTAATATGGATAAAATCCTTCAGGAGATCCGGCGTGGTGTCATATTGGGTGCCTTGGCGGCACTGAACCCGCTGCCGGACTGCATTCTTAGTCATTACCCATCCAGGAGCCGTTTCCAACGCGGTCCGCACATTTGACGACGGCCTGAACATTATTATTATTATTATTATGTGTTGCTGGAATGACTGATGACAGGGAAAACCGGAGTATCCGGAGAAAAACCGATCCCGCCTCCCTTTCGTCCAGCACGAATGTCACATGGAGCGACCGGGATTTGAACCACGGAACCCAGCTGTGAGAGGCGGGCATGCTGCCACCTGAGCAACGGAGGATCCTTATAAGTACATTAAGAACAGTAAAATCAATTGGCCTCACCTCCTTTTACACCCCACGGCTGTTTAGTTTATTTACTCCCCCCACCAAAAAAAAATTAAAAGAAGGCGTATTTCTTTATGTTTAAAGGAGATTCCAAACACCAATGTTCACGTCTATTACCTTCAGTTTTGAGATATAAGTATCCCCATAAAAATTATTTACTTTTTTAACATTTCACACTACTCCCCCCCCCCCCTCCCAAGTGAATTTTCCCGCAAAAAATACTTCTTTCTTTAATAGTAAAGGATCTTCTAAATACCAATTATCACGACTCTAACTTCTTCTGTTTTTTATTCATGTGCCCTCATGAAAGCAATTCTACTCCTTTACACTCCCATCCCCCCAAGATTGTTTACCCACAAAACGCGTTTTTCTTTTCTTTGTTTTTTAAGGAGATCGGAATACGAATTTTCACGTCTGTAACAAATTTAGTTTTTATTAGATGTATGTATTCTAATACAATTAAGTCAATTAATTTTTCAATCCTCTCAACCCCCTACCCCTTCATTGGATTTTCTGAGACTATAAAAATTCTCATTTTAAAATTTCACCCCTTTTGAGTTCCCCCTAAGTCGAGTTTCCAAAAACAAATCACCTATATTTCTTTACATTTACAGGAGATTCCAAAGACCCACTTTTTACGTCTGTAACATTTTACGTTTCCAAGATATTCTGTAGATATAGCCTTTCAAAAAATTCACCCCAATTTGTCACTCCTGTTTAACCGCCATTAATTGGATTTTCCAAAAACTAAAAAATACGTGTTTCTTTATTTTTAAAGGAGATCCCACATACAAATTTTCAGTTCTGTAATATCTTCCGTTTCTCAGATATATGTATCCTCATAAAAGGCATTCAACCCATTTTTCAGCCTTTTACACCCCTCCTATTGGGATTTACAGGAAACAAAAAAAAATACGTGTTCTTTAATTTTTAGAGGAGATTCTAACTACCAATTTTTACATCTGTAAATTTTAAAGTTTTAAGATGTAGCCACACTCATTTTAAAAAATTCACCCCCCTTTTCACCCCCAATAATTGGATTTTCCAAAAACGAAAAAATACGTGTTTCTTTACTATTAAAGTAAATCCCAAATTCCAATTTTCAGGTCTATAACATCTTCAGGTTCTGAAATATAAGTAGCCTCATTAAAGGCTTTCAACCCATTATTCACCCTTTTCCACCCTTCCTATTGGGATTTTCCGAAAACAAAAGAATACGTGTTTCTTTATTTTTAAAGGAGATCACAAACACCAATTTTCAGGTCTGTAATATCTTCAGTTTCCGAGATATAAGTAGCCTCATTCACGGCATTCAACCCCTTTTTCACCCCTTTTCACCCCTCCTATAGCGATTTTCCGAAAACAAAAAAATTCGTGTTTCCTTATTTTTAATGAAGATTCTAAATACCAATTTTTACACCTGCAAACTTTAAAAGTTTGGAGATATAGATTCACTCATTTTAAAATTTCACCCCCCTTTTCACCCCCTTAGCGAAGGAATATCCAAAAATCCTCTCTTAGCGAGCACCTACATCTTAATATGAACATATCCCCAAAATTTCATTTCTTTATGTCCAGTAGTTTTGGCTCGGCGATGATGAATCAGTCAGTCAGTCAGTCAGGACAAGTTATTTTATATATATAGATAGATAGATGGTATGAGTAAAGAGTGGAGCAACTGCAATATGGCCTCGATAATGTTGCGAGATGGACAGCAGGCAATGGCATGATGATAAAGAGGGTTAAAAGTCAGGTTGTGATTTTCGCAAATAGGTAAAGTCCTCTCAGTTTTAATTACTACGTTGATGGGGTGAACGTTCCTTTTTGGGATCATTGTAAGTATCTAGGTGTTAATATAAGGAAGGATCTTCATTGCGGTAATCACATAAATATGATTGTAAATAAAGGGTAGCTACAGATCTCTGCACATGGTTATGAGGGTATTTAGGGGTTGTAGTAAGGATGTAAAGGGGAGGGCATATAAGTCGCTAGTAAGACCCCCAACTAGAGTATGGTTCCAGTGTATGGGACCCTCACCAGGATTACTTGCTTCAAGAACTGGAAAAAAATCCAAAGAAAGGCAGCTCGATTTGTTCTGGGTGATTTTCGACAAAAGAGTAGCGTTACAAAAATGTTGCAAAGTTTGGGCTGGGAAGACTTGGGAGAAAGAAGACGAGCTGCTCGACTAAGTGGTATGTTCCGAGCTGTCAGCGGAGAGGTGGCGTGGAATGACATTAGTAGACGAATACGTTTGAGTGGCGTCTTTAAAAGTAGGAAAGATCACAATATGAAGATAAAGTTGGAATTCAAGAGGACAAATTTTGCAAATATTAATTTATAGGAAGGGGAGTTAGGGGGATAACTTACCAAGGGAGATGTTCAATAAATTTCCAATTTCTTTGAAATAATTTAAGAAAATGCTAGGAAAACAACAGCTAGGGTATCTGCCACCTGGGAGACTGCCCTAAATGGAGATCAGTATTGATTAATTGATTTACTGATGTGTTAGGAAATATTTATTTTTAAACGATGTACTTTCTTTTATCTGCGTTCTGATCTAAGAAACATAACTAAATTAGATAAATGTGGCCTCAGTGCTTAATTGGTAGCTGTTGTTTGTTTGTTTGTTTGTGGTGTCCGACTCCTTTTAGGAATATTGTAGTATTGGGTGGGTGAGAGCCGATTCTGTTCTTAAAATTATCATTTGAATAGAAAGATACAAATTACAGCGAAGTTACGGGAAAATAGACTTTAATGGTTATGACTAGAGCCCAGATACTTATGTCATTACATATTTCATTCCTCTATTTGTAGACAACTGAATGTGAAAAGGTTGTACTATGTTTTCATTTTACATATTATTCGAAGAATTTAAAATTTGTGTAATAATAATAATAATAATAATAATAATAATAATAATAATAATAATAATAATAATAATAATAATAATAATAATGATAATAATAATAATAATAATAATAATAATAATAATAATAATAATAATAATCTACCAATTACCGACACATGTGGGGTCGCGGGTTCTAACCGCGTAGCATATGCGAATTTGACGATGTTTTACGGCTGGATCCTCTTCCTGACGCCAACTCTATATGGAGGGATTTAATCGCTCATGCGTGTTTCTGTGCTGATTGGTGGAGTAGTGTGTTGTCTGAATATGGAGAGGAAGGTGTTGGAACAAACATACACTACCAGTCCCCGAGCCAGAATTAATCAAACGCGATTAAAATCCCTGACCCGGCCCGAAATCGAACCAAAGGCCCTCTGAACCATTCAGCCAAGGAGTCGGACAACAACAACAACAATAATAATAATAATAGTTTCAGACAAACAAATATCACAGATGTAGTATTTTTTAATGCTATTTATTCGGGGCGTCGATCTAATATCTTATGTCCTTACTTTGCACCACATGTTGTGAACCTGCGTTATTTGGAAATGGTGGAAATGTAAAGTGTTGAATGTGAGAAAAGGATTATTAAGGACGACACAAACACCCATCGAACCCGAGGCCACCTGGTGACAGGCGGACGCGTTGCCCACTACACCGCGGGGCCGGATACATGTAGTGTATTCATAAATTATATCTACAGTATGTGTCAAATACAACATAAGGAAGACTATAACAGTTTTTCTTTTCCTTTTCTCGTTGGTGGTTTAACGTCACTCTAACACATGGAAGGTTTAATATTGGTATTGATTTTACGTTTCATTAACTATTTTTACGGTTTTCGGAGACGCGAGATGCCGAAATTTTGTCCCACAAGAGTTCCTTAACGTGCCAGAAAATCTACCATCGGTGGTTAGGAGTTAGACCCCTTTAAACAACGAGCATCATCATCATCAAGTCTACCACCACGACACTGACGTATCTGAGCACCTTAAATTCAACCGATCTGAGCCAGGATCGAACCTGCCAAATTGGGCTCAGAAGGCCTCTCAGCTACTCAGCCCGACAACGCAACGTCTTAGCACGAAGCAAAAATGCTGGGAAGCTAGCAGTCGTGGCCTTAATTAAGACCCAGCCGTAGTCTTTGCCTTGTGTTAAACTGTGAAGCCACCGAGCAAGTGGCCACGCGGTTTGAGTCACGTAGCTATCAGCTTGCACTGGGGCGAAGCCCACCGTTGACAGCCCTGAGGATGACTTTCCATGGTTTCCCATTTTCACACCACGCCACGGTCACTTCCTTCCCACTTGATCTCAACGGTTTCAAGAGAGACATCCTTGGAATTTTACTTTGGATTTGGTATTATTAGTTAGCGTTGTCGTTATTAACGTCAGCAGTTTCTCATCGACTCCCATTTCTGCAACTATGTTAAGCAAATGTCGGTACATAGGTTCGACCTCTCAGTATATTGGTGTGTTATTATGGTTTATAGTTAAGTATTTATTCTGCACTTGATCGGCCTTTCCGAAAACCTGCTTTCTATTCCCCGACTTTGTGTTCAACTTGCTGTTCTAGTCTTTCAAGGACGGATAGTGACTGACAGAAGAGAAATACCACGGAAATTGTTCACATCTCTTATATCCTTTCTTGTGTAAAGGATGCATAAAAGGCAGTTCCCACTCCTCTGGTAGAAAGCAAAGGAAAGGTGCCTATTATTATTATTATTATTATTATTATTATTATTATTATTATTATTATTATTATTATTATTATTATTTGATCTAATATGATTTGAGTTACGCTGAGCTTGACACAGTCGATCCCATAGTCATTCAGTGTTTGCGGTGTACTCCCAACCGCGTATCCGCCCCACAGATTCCTCAGTAAACACTGTGTTATCACAGAACAAACACCCGACCTACGATATGTACACATCGGTGTCATTGTACTAGAGCCGCAGTTTTCATGGTCGACGCTAAAAAAGAGAAATCTTGTCGCTACTGCTCTATTATTAGGTTCGTAAGATGCCTGTCCCATTATTATTATTATTATTATTATTATTATTATTATTATTATTATTATTATTATTATTATTATTATTATTATTACACAACCCAGCATTTTCAAACTTTCTTTTTGCGGCAAGAGGTGTGATAGGTGATCTTCACTAATTTTGGATCGCTGAACACGAATCCGTTGTCCGTTTCTACGTATCACGTCACATTTTCTCGCAATAGGTATATCAAAATAAGAGATAGACCTGAATATTGCATATGAAAAGTAATGGAAAATATAGTTGAATATTGTCTTGAATTATTAAATACAATGAATAATTATTGAGTATAAAATTACAATGAACTATTTAGCATTTATTGTAATATAATACTGATTTACACAAAACACATAAACAAACAACTCTGAGGCAATGAAAGCAATTTATTTTGACAATTAAACGTGATTTACAAGCAAGCAATGTAACTTTTATTCAGTATCTTTATGAATTCATAAATGTGAACAAAATAAACTTTAACAGTCCTAGATGTCCCCTTAGAATGAACGCTTGGCTGCCCAGCGTCTGACTGCATCAAGTTTGTCTTCTCTTTTCAAACACCAACCGTAGTCGGCCATCATTGGTTCATCCCACCTACCCTGGTATCTTCTTTCTGCCTCCTTGGAACCTCTCTCCCATCTCTTTGCTAACAGCCCCAAGATTTTCCGGAAAGTGATCGAGATGAGAATGAAGAAAGTGCAGCTTCAGACTCATTCTACACCCCAACTCTTTCATATCATCCGACATCGTTTTCAATATTGTTTTGTGTTGTTCATCCTTTACATTTCCTAGGAACTTCATTATGACGTCTCTTATTGAATTTCATGCAGCGAGCTCCACGGCATTCATCGTCTGTTCAAAGTTTCTGTCTTTCTAATTTGTGGTCCATTAAAAATGCCTTCCTTGACTTTTGCATCAGATAAATGTGGAAATTTGCTTGCAGTGTACTTGAAACAGGGGCTACTTTTGTCCAAGGCCTTAACGAACTGCTTCATGATTCCCAGTTTGATGTGTAGTGGTGGCAAAATAATTTTTTGTGGCTCAACTAAGGCATCATTTGTAACATTTTTCACACCAGGTGTCAAAACTTGTCTCTTGGGCCAGGAAGGTGTAGACCAGTGTTTGTTCCTAGCTCTGGTGTCTCATTCATATAAATAACAAGGGAATTTAGTGTAGCCTGCCTGTCGTCCTAATAGAATACCACATACCTGCAATTCACTACACACATCCCACCGGTGCTCATGATATTTGATTTTATCTAAAACAGTTTGCATTGTGATATAATTTTCTTTTAGTGAAACGGAATGTGCCACAGGAATCGAAACTAGAATGTTTGTGTTATGAAGTAGTACAGCCTATAAGCTAACAACAGCCGATTCGTTGTTATCATAAAGCAGCACTGTGCCACAATGACACATTTTCAGACAGTAAATGGCAAATAACACGAAAACTAGATGTGATACAACAGAACCAATGACATTTCTGAAATCAGGAGACCTTATTTAGTGAAAATCACGTATCAGATGCTTTGCGGAAAAATCATGCTGGGTAGCGTTGTTATCATATGATCGCCTGGTAGAAGTGATCGTTTAAGCTTCAAGCATATGGTCTGATACCGTGATTAGCCGGTTCGAGTCCCGTCGGAAAATATCACCATCTGAATATATATATATATATATATATACACACAGATATGTCTTATGGCGACGATGGGACAACAAAGGGCTAGGATTGAGAAGGAAGCAGCCGTGATCTTAATTAAGGTACAGCCTGGCATTCGCCTGGTGTGAAAATGGAAACCACGGAAAACCATCTTCAGGGCTGCCGACAGTGGGGTTCGAACCCACTATCTCCCGAATAATGGATACTGGCCGCACTTAAGCGACTGCAGCTATCGAGCTCGGTCCATCAGAATGTTGGCCGGTAGAGTAGGGGAGATGGTGGTTCGGGAATTTGGTACTTGTGCTGGCTCCAATAGCGCTACAACTCATTCCCCACACACTACACTATCCTCCATTACAATATCACTCAGTTTCATACAGTGTACACAGCAAGGACGCCCAGCCTTGTCGGAGGGTCTGCCTTACGAGGGATGCCCCAGGCTAACAGCAGCCACACGAAATAATAATACTTTATTATTATTTATTTATACATTTATTTATTTTATTTATTATTCGCTAATCGACCAACTAAGGATCACGATAAGCTTCATTTTACATTCTGGCGTTTATTTAATGTTTGTTTGATTCAATAGACCGTTGAATCGAGCACAGCGTTCATCCAACCACTTTGCACCACTCGTCGATTTCTCGTCCCGGAAAGTCGCAAAAGTCACGATGCTTTTCTTGAAAAGATCTAGTTTGTGTGCGCCATCTGGTCGTAGGCCCATTTCTTCGACGTCTTTCTTGACGTTAACGTACCAGGGATTTTTTTCGGTCAAAATTGTTAAAAATGAGTTTTGTCCATCGAGAGTCGCCCAACCGTCGTAGATGACCGTAGAAGCGTGCATTTCGTCTGCGCATTGTGTCCGTGCCGTGATCTCTATCTTATAACAGATTTCTTGTCTGGATTTTCTTATGTAGATCCAGTTTATGCAGTTTGGACCAAGTATGTAGCGGAGAATATTTTTACTCTAACTTAGCGAGCGAACATTTCTAAGAGAGGATAAGGCATTCTGACGCCGCATAGAGAGATACCGGCTTGACGATGTAATGTTGAATTTTGGTATTTTCAGAGAAGAACCTTTTGTTATACATATTCCGGATGTTTTTTTAGTTCTCCGTTTGATTGGATACACTCCCCAAAATATTTCAATTTATGCACACAGTTTATTGTTTCATTTGATCTTTAGTTGGGCCGTGTTGTCTTCGATGTTTACCATTACTCCCGTCTTTTCAAAGGATATCCGCAAGTGTGCTTGTTTTGCGAACTCTTTCAGCACATTAATTTATTTTGCTATAGTTTAAAAAGTATGATTATTATTACTATTTTTAATGAATATTGAATTTTCACGATCGCATTGTAATCGAAACTAACTTTCAACCTATTAGGTCGTGTTACGTACATTTAGTAGGTGTTGAAGAGATGTTAAGTACAGAACAAAAATGGCCAACCGGACACCGGAAGGTTATGGGTTCGGAACCCACTGGTGTCCTTCGGCTCCCACTGGTGTCCGGTTGGCCATTTTTGTTCTGTACTTAACATCTCTTGAACACCTACTAAATGTACGTAACACGACCTAATAGGTTGAAAGTTAGTTTCGACTATTTTTAATATTTAAAGCATCATATAATGCATAAAAATCGTATTCTCAGTATATAATAACGCATATGCCAGAAAACATTTCCTAACTGTACAACGCCATAAAAAGGTCGGGCCGAGCTGAGTGGCTCAGACGGTTGAGGCGCTGGCCTTCTGACCCCAACTTAGCAGGTTCGATCCTGACTCATTCCGGTGGTATCTGAAGGTATTCAAATACGTCAGCCTCGTGTCATAGATTGACTGGCACTAAAAGAACTCCTGGGGGACTAAATTCCGGCACCTTGGCGTCTCCGAAACCGGTAAAGGTAGTTAGCGGGACGCAAAGCAAATAACATTATTTTTTCAAAATTCGGGATTCTTCCTATTCCCTTATTGTTAAAATGACTATTAATGTAACTTACAAAATGTGCTTTAAATGTCGTTGTTATATGATTTTCTGTGTATAAACGTGCGTCATTAACATTACAGGTGTTACTATCCTATTTGCATAATATTTACGTTTTACCACACCACATGTACCCGAACACATCACGCTGCCAACCATCTCATAGATAAGTAGTAGTGAATACACCCCCCTCACCTCCAACATAGGGTTGGCGTCAGGAAGGGTATCCGGCCCAAAAATTGAATCAAATTCACATGTAGATCTGACCTTTAATTACTGGAAAACAGGACTGGAATAATAACAATATTTACGTTAGTTCCTTATCATATCTTAGAACTTAGATGTTATTGTGAAGGTAACGCTATTGTCGTTCCAACCTTTCTTGAAGCATAAGATTCAATGAGCAGCCCCTAAAAAGTGAAATGACCTAGCTCGATAGCTGCAGTCGCTTAAGTGCGGCCAGTATCCAATATTTGGGAGATAGTAGGTTCGAACCCCACTGTCGGCAGTCCTGAAGATGGTTTACCGTGGTTTTCCATTTTCACACCAGGCAAATGCTGGAGCTGTACCTTAGTTAAAGCCACGGCCGCTTCCTTCCAACTCCTAGCCCTTCCCTGTCCCGTCGTCGCCATAAGACCTGTCTGTGTCTGTGCGACGTAAAGCAACTTGTAAAAAAAAAAAGTGAAATGGAAGGTGAAATAATGTATTAGTGAAGGCAGCGCTGGAGAAAATCACAATTCAGAATAACCTCTTCCTGTGCCATTATTCCATACTGAGCATTTGGATGTAGACTACTTAGGAATTTTTCTTTGAGAGTGAGCTGTTGTCTCAAGGTGCTAACTAATCCAGAACATAATACAATATTTCACACAATTATTTTCCCGTTTTATCTAGGATAACAGTTCCTACAGTAGTTTCCGGTCAAGAGCGTTAATCAGTTCGAAACTCGCCAGGACATGTAACAATGACCAGTCATAATAATGCTGTGTGGCGCTGACACTAAAATAAGTATCAGTCGCGTTTGACCAAAATGTACAGTAGTTAAATCACAAGTTGCTTCAATGTGCTGTTAGGTAGGAAATTTCGCACACACGTACTGTACGTCCAGACAATATACTCTTAGCTTAACAGTCCTTATGTGAGCTGCCTAGACGAGGCGATTAAGGAGTGCTCGGTTCATCTTAAGGCATAGGATTGATCTCTGTCAGTCGTGGAATTTCAAGACACCTTGGGTCTGCTTCCCCGGGCCAGAAGAATTAATCAGACGCGATTAAAGTCCCCGGCAAGGAACCCTGGACCCTCTGAACCTAAGGCCTCAACGCTGACAATTGAGCCAATGAGTCTGACGGTGGAGGTATCACACTAAGGTAAGTTATATTCTGCTCGTTGCCTCAGCGACTGCGGCAGCTGGTATGGCCAACGTGATGGGTTGTCCGTTCATATTAATTGCCCTAAAGGCAGAGAGCCAACCTACAAAGATGATTTTCCGCAGTGACATAGCCTGCTGGGTCCGCCTCTGTGGTGTAGTGGTTAGCGTGATTAGCTGCCACCCCCGGAGGTCCGGGTTCGATTCCCGGCTCTGCCACGAAATTTGAAACGTGGTACGAGGGCTGGAACGGGGTCCACTCAGCCTCGGGAGGTCAACTGAGTAGAGGTGGGTTCGATTCCCACCTCAGCCATCCTGGAAGTGGTTTTCCGTGGTTTCCCACTTCTCCTCCAGGCAAATGCCGGGATGGTACCTAACTTAAGGCCACGGCCACTTCCTTCTCACTTCCTTGTCTATCCCTTCCAATCTTCCCCATCCCCCGCAAGGCCCCTGTTCAGCATAGCGGGTGAGGCCGCCTGGGCGAGGTACTGGTCATTCTCCCCAGTTGTATCCCCCGACCAAGAGTCTGAAGCTCCAGAACACTGCCCTTGAGGCGGTAGAGGTGGTATCCCTCGCTGAGTCCGAGGGAAAAACCGAACCTGGAGGGTAAACAGATGATGATGATGATGACATAGCCTGCTGTAGAGAGTGAAAAGTTACGTTCAATAAAAGTCATGTGAAATAGCATTAGTATCGTTACTTTTTTGTAGTTTATTTATTTATTTATTTATTAGCTGTCGTAGCCGGCTTCTCTCGGTTTAACGATTACAAAAGCTCCAAATTTTCTGAAGTCCCTCGCCTTATAAAATAGCACATATCTTGTGAAATTATCCCGGGTGGTCCACCAGCCCCTTGCGATCCAGTTTTGTGCATCCCTTCACATTTACTACAATTCTGAAAGACATCCGTCCCTCTCCATAAACCGGGGTAATATAACAAGATACGTGTTTACGGGCTGAACGACAGGAGAAACCGTGAGTGCCACTAATAATTCATTATGGGTACCTCGAGTGAACCCGTTAAACGACTACAGATACGCAGAGCACGTACTTTAAAAGTGAAGGTGGACGTTCACACCGGGAGCACAGTACTGTATAGGCTGGGAAGTGGGCGCCGTAGGTCAAGTGCCGCAGTAGCTCACATGGCAAGCGGGCGGGGAGATATGTGAGAGTGGACAGTGGTCGAGGTAGGAGGTTCGAATCCTACACAAGAATTTCTCAAACAGCCAGATGCCTGGGATGTGGTAAGGTAGCATACTTGATGGCTTCCAAGAAATGATTTGTTTATTTGACCCTGTTAAAGATCGTACCTTATGTATCCTTGCATCGGGTATGGTGCTGGATTGGACGAGGATGTGGAGATGATGTCACAGCGTCATATGGAAATAATTAAAGTTAGATCAAACAGAGAGATGAAGATCAAAATAGACTGAGACAATAAACTCCGACAACACAGAATGAAACTCATGTTCATTTCTTCTATCTCTCGGCCTTGTAAATAACGAAAGCAACTCTTTGGTGCAATTCACAATCATTATCATGAGAAGAGTATGGAAATGTGGATCTTGTAACCATAAGTGTATTCCGACATATTAACGGTAATTATAAGGGCCATTGAAAAAAGAAACGAGTCGGAGGCTATAGAATGGTAACCTGTACCGTTATTTCAAAAGTATTGCCCAGCACTGTTGAGCAACTTGTCCTATTGCGACACAAGGCGGTGAATGGCCGTCTCTTAAAATTCCTGGGGCTGCGTTGTGAACCAGTTCCAAACTTACTGCTTGACGTCGGTGTCCGAGGTAAATCGTTTGCCTCTCAGAGCTTCTATAGCTAACATTGCATTTTTTATGGTGGCGACGACCCCGTGTGCTTCCACTGGAGACTTTGTCGTTTTGACTCGGGTTTTAAGTGATGACACAATGTATCGTCTCCAGCAACCATTCGTGACAGCAACTCATTCCCTTCCTTGCACAGTGCGGAAAATGTTCAAGAGAGAGGTCCATTCGCCATGCTTCCTCTGCTGGCTGAGTACTGTGAGGCACCCGTTGGGCGCACTTTTAGCTAAATTTCAATCTATCCTTAATGACGGCGTAAACACTTCCGACTCTCACTCCGAACTCTGCGGCATTGTCTGCTACCGTAACTCGCCCGTCGTACGCAATGAGGGCATCCACCTGCTGGACAATTGCATCGGTAATGCAGTGTGGCGTTCCAGACCGTGCACCATCAGCCAACGACAATTGTCCTTCCCTGAATCGCTTATGCCATGTCTTGACCCTTGCAACGGACATGCAGCGGTTTGCATTTTATATTGTAGCCGTTCAATACCATGCTATAAGCATATCATGAGGCCCAACAAGTCACATATGCCGTTTTCCGCGTCATTCTACGACATACTTCGTTGTAATAAGCATTTTATGCCCGGTCCGGGATACGAGTGGCACTGCGCTAGCTCGAAGGGTGAAGCTCTAATTGCGTGCACCGAGAGAGAGGGCTCTCAGTACAGCGAAACCTTGAAATTACGAGATGCGATTTACATGAAAGTAGATTAGTGAAAGGAGGAAGTCAAGATCTACAAAATGAATATTTATACGACCCTGAGGGATCATTATTAGCGGAGCGATTTGTCCTCTGTTACGGAGCTTACCCTCTCCATCAGCGGCGACCCGCAGTTCCTATAAAAGGATACCAGGACAACCCTTAGTTACTTCTTCGTTACCTCATTCGTACAGTATCTATTGTGTCAAACAGTGTTACACATTCGTTCATTGCTAACCAGTGCTACTCACTGCTATCCAATGTTAATCAGTGTTGCTCGATACTGTGTTAGACGGAAGTCTGTTCTTCATTAGGCCGATACACGTTCCTAATACAGTCCTATTTTTCTTGTGTGAAATAATAATTGTGGTGTGTGGGTTTATGTGATTCTAATCCCAATATATATTAATGGATTGCAGACAGGCAATACCAGTGATGGCTCACACGGACATGTTTCAAAGAACGGGCAATATTCCAGTAATTGTCACGACGTAGTGAGTTATTGACTATAGAGTACCAATAACTATTGTTCCGTGATTAAGGCATGCGCAGTGCAGGAGAAGATAATCCTAACAAGTAAAAGTTGTTAGACTAGCCAGAAAGTGCTCCATAAATGAACAAGTGACGCTTACGTAGGAATAAATAAAGCCAGTAACTGCGTCCCTTTATAACATAAGAGAATCTAGTAGTGATCTTCAGGGACTGCGACCGTAACTCGGGTAGTCCACTCGAGTCTATGAGTGGGTCTATCAATATCATGTTATTCGAAGACATATAGACAGTGCTTCAATAACCAATTCCTCCCTTGTTCACATGTGTGTGAGTGCTCGTCGAACCCAGGATTCCACTCTACCAGAACGCGCCGGTGTACCTTTTAAGAAAAAACAAGACAAAGGAAAAAGACAGGTAGGGAACCTGTCACCTGGGTGACTGCCCTAAATGCAGATCAGTAATGATTGAGGAAGACAAGCACTCGTTATACATTATTCCAGTCAAGGATCACATAGAACTTCCAACCATGGAGATTGCAGTTAAAGACACCGTGGATTCGACCCCCAAGAATATTAATCTAGGACTATCTGCTAACGAGGCGTCAATGATGCAGATCTAAATCCATTTGGGTATCCTACGATGACAGCATGGTTACACACAGCAAACGATAAGTACATTCCATTATATTCCTAAGCATGAAAATCAGAAGTGCCGCATTAATATGTTAAACTTAACTTTGTAAATATAATTTTTCAGCTTGCATTTTGATATTTGTGATAACGTGTAGGTGACGCAATATGCGTGTTTCAATGGGGTAAAGTTTTTTATTAGTTAGATTTTTGTTTTGTCTTTTGTGATTATGGGTTAATCACAAATTTATTCCGTGCATTTTTGCATGAATTAGTGCATAAGGACCCATAGTGTGATATTTGAGTGAAGCATTCATACGGGTCGAGTTGATAATTCAGAGGACTTCATAATCGGTTCCAAGTCAACTAGTTCAGATGGAACTTCTCAATTTTTTCAAATATATATTACACAAATGCTTTACTTTAATGCATGTGTACAGCCACCTCCCTTTTAATCTTAAGAATGATGACAACTAAAAGGAGGAGATATGATTTCGAAGTGCAGACAATAATCTAGATAGTTACGCGAGTGAGCGTTATGCTAAGTGACTACCTGTCGATTTAAGATCTTATCAGTGTGTAAATAACTTGGATTTGAGGCACACGTGGAAGGTGAAATAGTATACGTGGAACTGTTTAAGCTAACAGACTAAGAATATGATAACAATAATAATGATGTTGAAGTTAACCAATACTGAATATGATCGACGCATTGAAATGACATGATATTTTAAAGTAGCCATAAATGATTATTTGCTTGGTGTATAAGAGAGAACTAAACTGAGGGTTACGTATTTATGTCTGGGGACGAGTGAAAGTATTCTCACCGGGCGGTTAGGAACGCGCAGCTGTCAGCTTGCATCCGGGAGATAGTGGGATCGAATCCCACTGTCGGCAGCCCTGAAGATGGTTTTCCGTGGTTTCCCATTTTCACACCAGGAAAATGCTGGGGCTGTACCAAAATTGAGGCCACGGCCGCTTCCTTCCCATTCCTAGGTCTTTCCTATCCCGTCGTCGCCATAAGACCTATCTGTGTCGGTGCGACGTAAAGCAAAATAGCAAAAAAAAAGAAATTATTCTCCCAGCTGACAAAGTCAGGCCTTCTTAGAGAGAGATTTATGGCCTTCAGAATAGAGGACAGGAGATAAAGCGCCCAGACCTGCGAGGCTGGCCCGTTATGTCTGCAAAAATGCTCGCAAGAATCACATAGGAATGTTTCCCTCATTTCCGCATTGTATTGAATATCCACATGCCAATAGCCTGTTACCATCAACGTTGAATGTTTCATGATCTGATAGGTGAAGTAATCCTCCAAATTTTCTCCGAAGACCTTAAAAAGTAGTTAGTGGGACGTAAACCAAATAACATTATAAAAACAATCCTCCAAATTTTGGATTCAAATGGGATCGTAGTAGGGATTTCAGGTAGCACCTCGAAATCAAATTAATATGGGTCGATATCCGATTGGTATTGACGTCCTTGGATCGACACCAGAAAACCAGAAATGGGTCACAGTTTCAGATGGCATTTAAGTGTGCATATTATCACTTGTGTTGATGTATTTACAGATGATGGCTTCATTCTTACATGTGTTTATATTTATTTGTTGTATCAGTGTAACGTAATTTATGGTGATTTACAGGATACCAATGTCGTGTGTCCGCTTTGTGAAATATTAAAACAAGGTACTGCCACGGAGAAATACGTATACGCGATAGTGAGATGTATAATTAATGTGTAAGAGTAGATTTATTAGCGACAAGCGACGACTTGATTTTCATGATTGGGTAAATATGAGGAACTGTGTGTCCTAAAATGTAAGGTAATATTGTTTTTCTCACGAGAATGCCATTCTTTTCATATAATGTATGTGTTGTTAGGTAATAATATTGTGGAAACCTGCGGGTACCGCAGTTTAGATAAAGGGACGGACCCCTATTGATTAGAAAGTGTAATGTGTTTGTGTGCAGTGTTAATAAGTTGATTTGGGAATGCCACAATGAGATTCAGAAGTGATAAAGACTGACAAGAAACATTTAAGGCCTTTCGCATATAATTAAATTTTGTGTTTAAAAATTGCCACGCAGGCAACAATATGGCATTTCTCGTGTGTACAGATATTTTTCATGTGACTCTATCAGTTATTAAAACTGTGTTTTGAATTGGGAACAATACATACTTATTTTGTAATATAGCGCATTCCTCTTACTATAGCACCCTACTTTCAATATATTTAGATTAAGTGCCCACCTTACTCACGAACAGCACAACTGGCCCGTATGCTCTTGAGCATAACCGTTGAGCCAGTTGAAAGTAGGGAGGATGGGACTTCGATGCCCGGGTTTGACTTCCGAAGCTCCTCATCTAGAAGATTTCCATCCAGATATTTATTTGTGAAATTAAATTTTATATTCAGCACTCTGCCGATCCCGGGACAGGTGCAATATCCACCGGATCATTTCTTTATGAATGGCCCTCATAGAAATCAGCCTTGTAAATTGCGCAAGCACTTCGGTGCTATTCACAATAATAAAATTATACTGATAAGTATAATGGAAATGTGATTCCAGAAACAGTAAGTATCTCGGCAGATTAGCACTAGCAATGAGTTTAAAATGTTTAAACAAAATCTCTCCTTGACCTTCTTTACACTCAAGCACATGCCTACTTCGAACACCAGGTCTGTAGTCTACTGTAAAATCCTCGAGCTGATGTGTCCATGGTTACAGTCGGTCATTTCTTCATCCGATCCCTACAGCGGGTGGTGCCAATATCTCGACAATGGTTAGGTTTAAGGCCTTAAAACCTGATTCCATAAGGACGTACTGAGTTTTGTTCTTTCGCTTCGTTTCGTCCTTGTACGACGACAAATTCGATATTTCGCCTATATTAGTCTATAATATTGTTCCAATGGGCCTAAGTCTAGGGAAGGGAGAGAGCTGTTGAAATATATTGTACACAGCTTTAAACGTACGGTCCTGAAAGGAAAGTATACAAAATTTGGTTCAGATTGATAGAACGGTATAGGTTTGTATAAGAAACGGACGTATAGACAGATAGACGGACATCAGACATACATACATACATACGTACAGACAGACAGACAGACAGACAGACAGACAGACAGACAGACAGACAGACAGACAGACAGACAGACAGACAGACAGACAGACAGACAGACAGACAGACAGACAGAGATTCTGCTTTATTTAAGGGGCAGTCAGGTTAAAACTGAACACCCGCTGCAGCGTGACCATTGAATGGTTTTATTCAAAAGTTTCCGAAAAGCGGTAATATATTTTATTCCACTGGGAGACGAGACGATGAATTCCAGTTTTGTAGGAAAGGTAGGTCGCTGACGGATCCACAACCGCATCCACTCTTGCACTTTCTCGTCCAAATGGAATCGAAGTTCACGAAAGTCTTTCTTCAGGTCGCCAAAAATGTGAAAATCACAAGGTGAAAGATCCGGCCTGTAGGAGGAAGTTGAAGTGTTTCCCAACCAAATCGTTCAAGAGTAGCCTTCGCCAGATTGGAAGTATGGGAGCAAACATTATCATGCAACAGGATAACTCCGTTCGGCATCATTCCAGGGCGTTTTGACTTTAAAGCGCGTCGCAGTTTCTGCAAAATGTCTTCATAGCACTGAGCCACCAGGAAACGAATCGCACTTCTCTGCTCTTATTTCCTTGCCTCCATTTCTACAGATGGACGAACACACTAGACCAGTCAGTGCACCGACAAAGACATAAAGCAACAACTGCGTCCACCAGTGAGTTGTCACTATTCAGTTCTCCTTCCACAGCGATGGCAATATCGATACCTAATATCAGTGTTGCCACCTTTCGCGCGGTATGTGTGTTATGGCGGGTGTTCGATTTTCATTTGACTGCCCCTTATATACTGCAACCTTGTGAGGGCGTAATATATAGATTTACCTTAAGGCAATGTTACGTACAAATATTTACAACGACACATGACAAGGAGGACTTACAGTCTCAGATCTAATGTGTTGATCCACTCTAGAGCTCCAGATGTTACCAGCTGAAAATCAGTCAAGTCTCCTTGCTATGCTCTTGTCTTGCATTCGGACACAATGTGCTGAACGGACTGTGTGGAAGCACTACAGTTACACTGAGTAGTAAAAAACACGACGAGAGCGTCTTGCATTGCCCTTTGATGCATCCATTCATGTGTTCACATTTCACATAGTGATGCCAGTCATCGTGTCCTCTGTGTTTAGCTGAAAAAATCATACTTGCAAGTTGTAAGGGCCAGAAATGGAAAGGAATCGACCGTGCCCTTGAGAAAGGGACCATTCTGGCATTTGGAGTTAAAAATGGGAGACTACGGACAACCATTTCGAGGATGGCCAACAGTGGATTCGAATCCACCTGTCTCCCGAGTACAGTGTTAGAAATCATAACTGGCCGTGCCGCAATGAACTCAGCTAACCTCTTCAGTGTCAATCCCTAAAATCCGTACTAACCAGTATCGCTTTCGTATTGCTGCAGTATATATTAGAAAAACGTAGAAACTACAAAAAATATCCATAGTGGTCGGTGACTCTGATCTGCATCAGTGGTAACTGACTGACTGACTGACTCTGTAAAGCAGTTTCATTTTCAGAAATAAAACATGCTCTAGGAGTCTAGAAGTTCACTCAGCGTATTTCAGAAGTGAGTTCCAAGTTAATTCCTTGGCACATAGATCAAACTACTCTTAGTATCAATGTTACAGATTACAGATAGTGGAAGCCATTACCTTCCACATCTCCAGGGGCCTCCATGACTTCGCGTTGCTTCACCATTTTTCAGTGTATAGCCTTTTACTCTAAATGTCTCCATATATTACAGCGTAATATCTTGTTTGCATTACTGGTTCCATTGTATTCCATTCCACACAGATGAAACCTACTGAAAGCACATCTCCAATAGCTATCTTTATCAGACATCCTCAGATCACTCGTTACTCATTCAGAGGACAAATTGGCGCAAATATTAATTTATAGAAAGAGGAATTAGGGAATGGAATAATGTATCAAAATAATATATTCGGTAAATTTCCAAGTTGTTTAAAATAATTTAAAAAAGGCAGATCGATGATGGCTGATTGATTGATTGATTGATTGATTGATTGATTGATTGATTGATTGATTGATTGATTGATTGATTGATTGATTGAGTGATTGATTGATTGATTGATTGATTGATTGATTGATTGATTGATTGATTCAATATCGTCAATATTTTTGTTGCTAGATGCAGTGATTCTCCCTCTTAACAAAGATATATTGAACATAGTCGTTGCAAGTGTTTTCTAGAAATTATTTGGATTTGAAAACTTGCATACTTTTGTAACCCTCCCAGGCCCAAGTATGGTTTAGAAACTATAGACTTATTCTACCATACGGTTTGGGATATAATAAATACATAAATTAATTAATTAATTAAATATCAAACTCATCAAATGGTCCTATGATCACCTTCCACGTTCCGTAACTTGAGGGCCCATGAGGAGGGTTCTCAGTTTAGCTCTGTCAGTTGATTGACAACGTAGACCATAACATACTGTACAGTATAAGAAAGTCTTACGTCACAGCTTGTCACCTTCTTGCCCGTTACTCCTGAGTCCCTTTCAATTCAGCGATTGCTTAGTCCATTGTTTAGTTACGCAAGATGACGGGGCCTATATCTTGTTTTGAGAACAAGTTAAGAAGTATATATCACGTCAATGGCACTCTTTCGCAATAAATACCGAAACCAATTTGCGTGCCAAATTGCTTGACATTGAAGCTGTTTAGTTCTTGTTAAGGCAAGTGCGGGCAAACAGCGGTCACTAGATGTACTGAGTTAGGTTCCTGGCAGTTCGAGTACAGGAAGGACAATCCTAAACCAGTAGCCTATTCTTAGAATACGGGTTCTTAAAATAGGGGTCTATGGACACCTTAGGATCGTAGAAAGGCTTCAGCGGGTCCCTGAAAGTCAAATAAAAATGTAACGCCTATATTGATTACAATTTTAACGTGAACAGGAGGAGGCTATCTGATACATTTTATTTATTAACAATGCGTATTAATAAATATCAACATCACGATTAAATTGCATTTGCCATTACATACCTTTGTGAGACGGGGTATTCACCACAAAAGTCAACATAGATTACATTTCAAAGATAACCTTTGTGTTGCCTTGTCAAAGACCATTCATTCCATAGTTTTATCTTCTTATCCATGCCAAACAACAACAACAACAAAAGCAACAGTAACACTGACGACGACGTTCTCAAATAAATGATCTATAAAGCTGAATTTAGCACTGCCTTTGTTTTGTTCAATTTGAAATTGATGATTGAATTTATTTTTGTAAGGAGTGGTCATTCAGTGTTGCGTCCCTTTCCGCTGGTGCTATCGACCCCGAAGGGTCTTTGCTCTAGCAAGCGACCGCTACTCAACCCGAAGGTCTGAAGATTACCAGGTGACGTGTGGTCAGTAACGAATCCTCTTGGCCATTATTCTTGGCCGCAATACCTCAAATCAGCCCTCAGGTCCAGGTAAAAATCCTTGTCCTGGCCAGGAATCGAATCTGGGACCTTCGGGTAGAAGCAGGTACACTACTCCTACATCACGGCGCTGACAAATTTTTCATGATAAAGACTGAAAATACAAAGTGTTTTTTAAAAGAATATTTACTTTTCTTAATAAGTAATACAAGGTATGACGCAACTAGTTTTCAATAAAATGAAGTAGTTTCACTGCTTACAAAGTATTATTTTTGTGCTTATGTTAATTTTTATAGTGATTGGGCTTATAAAGGTTTTATAAGATATTTAAACGGGTCCATTATACCCGTACGAAAAATGTCAAGAACACCTGTCCTAGAGACGATCCTGGGTATATCTGTGGATAGTACCAGGTACTGTAATGTTCACCATTCACTGATTGTCTCTTTATGGCGTGTTCTTCCAGTTCGAATCAGCTTGACTAGTATCACCACTCACTTAACTTTCTTGTTAGCTCTACAGAGAATTAGATCCTTTTCAGGCCCCTGTTTCAGCATCTTATGCTTATAGCCTATTAGAGACAACGTTCAGTGATACAACATATGCCATGGACTGACAGTTTCCGCCTTCGGTACATCTCCCCCAGCTCGTCAAGGAACCTATCCCACTTCGAGACTGAGAAAGTAGAATGCTGTTGATGTGTGGCACGTGCCACATAAGATCTAGTTCACATGTGTAATATTATGCGATGGTGGAAAACACTGCTCACACGAGAACATAGAAAGCTTACCTTTGGGTGGTGATCACGAACAGTGTACCAACTCAGTTCGCCCTATCATCGTTTGGTGATGATGATGATGATGGATATCATAGTAATAATAATAATAATAATAATAATAATAATAATAATAATAATAATAATATTTAATAATAATATTTAATAATATATATAATAATACAATTTAAATATTTGCCCATGAATGAAATATATATCACATGAAACCAAACCAAACCAAACCCCTTGGCACTACAGTCCTTGAAGGGCCTTGGCCTACCAAGCGACCGCTGCTCAGCCCGAAGACCTGCAGATTACGAGGTGTCGTGTGGTCAGCACGACGAATCCTCTCGGCCGTTATTCTTGGCTTGCTTGACCGGGGCCGCTATCTCACCGTCAGATAGCTCCTCAATTCAATTGTAAC
This sequence comes from Anabrus simplex, assembly GCF_040414725.1. NCBI lineage: Eukaryota > Metazoa > Arthropoda > Insecta > Orthoptera > Tettigoniidae > Anabrus > Anabrus simplex. The sequence continues at coordinate 1,612,129,121 of NC_090265.1, read as the reverse complement.
CACGTAGGCTGAGTGGACCTCGAACCAGCCCTTAGATCCACGTAAAACTCCCTGACCTGGCCGGGAATCGAACCCGGAGCCTCCACTCCAGGTAAGAGGCAGGCACGCTACCTCTACAACAAGGGGAACACATGTCACAGGCTCATCTATATTGAATGATACGTTCAGGGATTGATAAAACCCACAACACAGGACGAAATGACCATGCTAATTATGCCAATGTAAATGTACGAACCTTATTAATGTTGTAAACAGTAAGGATTGCAACAATGTATAAAAATATGGAACAACTTCACCGGCGTATAAGCACATTAAGTGCTTTGCAGGTGTAAATAATTGGAAAGATAATGTATAATATCCTACTACGCATTCGTTACCTGCGAACATTAGGCACAACCCCTCTCCTCGCAAGTTTAAAGTGGCTTGCCACGAGAATTTCCTGAGTGGATCCCGCTACTTGCTGGATGATTGTTGAGTGAATGAAGGAATGAATGAGATGAATGTATGGATTACTGTAGTTAAGTCGTTGAAGTGTTCTTTATTTTGTGCATTTTAAGGATTCTGTTATCATTACTGAAAAAATGAAAATCCACAGCCTGTTTCCAGTCATTCGACCGGGTCAAGAATGGAATGAATGAAGCCTCCATCTAGCGGCGAGGATAGGAATTGTGCCGGCTGCCGAAGCCTGTCGTATTCCTCTGGCAGTGAGTACGGAGTACGGAAAAAGAAGATACAGTGTGGCGGACTGATAGCTCAAAGACTGGGGATGGCACAGAAGGAGGGATGAACGGGAGAAGTCCTGAGAGATCAATCTAGATGAGCCTGGGCAGACACACTACAGTCTTTCAAGCGGAAGTGATAGCTATCACAACATGTCTTGAAAAAAATCTGAAAATGAACTATAGGAATAAGAATATTTTCATTTTTTACGGACAGCCATGCGCCCATTAAGGCACTAGAAGCTGTCCGGATAATACTCAGAATTGTCTGGTATTACCATTCACTTCTCCTGAAGCTCTCAAGGTACAACATTGTCAAAATATTATGGGTACCAGGGCATGCAGGTATAGAAGGAAATGAAAAGGCAGATAAACTGGCCAGGAATGGGGCAGAAACATATTTTTTAGGCCCAGAACCTGTATGCGAGATTTCCTATGGACAAGACCGACACTACATAGGTAAATTGGTACAAAATAAACAAAAATGGAGAACTGGAAAAATACTCCAGGATGCAGGCTTGCAAAGGAACTGATAAAAGGAACAAACAAGAAACATACTAAAGAACTGTTGAAACTTAGCAGAGAAAATATAAGATGGGTAGTAGGAATGTTGACAGGACACTGCCTTCTGAAAAAACACCTATATAGAATTGGAGTAATAAGAGACAGTATATGTAGGAAATGCAATGAAGCAGAGGAATCAGCCTAACACATACTTTTCGAATGTGAGGCGCTGGGTAGAATCAGACTCTCCACTCTAGGACTACCAAGTGAAGAGAGAGAAAAAATCCAACAAGACCCAATAAGAACAAGCTGCAGCTTTTTGAAGGGAGCAATTATATCCATGTTGGAATGAAGGAAAAACATGGCAGCAAAAGATCTTAGAGGTCGACGCTAATTAGGAACTAATATTTAGAGGCCCCATGAAGGAAAGAAGAAAAAGAGAAGATGAACATTATAGCTCTGAACAGATACACTTACAAGAGCATGTTTGCTCCACTAATTTACATCCTAGGAGACTAGGAGACTGACCTCCAAAAGTTACTAGAATCCAGCCTCTCAGAGGCACAACCTGCTTACAAAATTATGTCTGACAAACTTCAAATACTGTGTTTACAGTCACTTCTGCTCGACAGTCTTTTACACACTCGTCTATCAATAATTACAATTTATACGAGAGCAATGAGGGCCCATACTAAGTGGCCTTAAAACAAAAAATAAAAGGTTTAATACGATCAGCCATGAGCAAAGGCTAGGAGGTGAAACACTTGTACTCCCTTTAGAAAAACTCTTAAAACCCTAAATGGGCTCACGGCCCGAAGTTGCAGAGGCTAAACCTATGCTACTAAACGAGAAATATTAAATGCCTAATGAGTATTAAGAATTTTGCGTTTTAGAAAATTTTAGTCACCTCATTCCAAACTGAATGAGAATCAAGAGAGGGTGATCACTCTTTCTTCCCTTAATTTACATGTTTCCCAGCAGATATTTGAACAGAGTTCTCAGCCTTGCCGAAAATCTACATTTCAACAATGACTTTAGAACTTTACATTAAGAAAAGAAGTTAGAAGCCTCCCCTTTAACCTATCTGCCTGGAGCTATTACATGTTACGAAATGTCTTCCATTATCTTGAGTTGTTGGGCCTTCCAAACGCCGGCCTGCTGCCCCTGCCTCCTAATCATGCCGCACTCACTAGACCGGAGCGATGAAAATGACAAAAAGGCCCTATAGCTCCGAGCTTTTATAGCATTTCCGAGGAGACGTTTCCAGAACCCCTTACAGATAGGCTGGCTGCCTGTTCACACCCCGAATTTTAATTGGCTAGAGAAATATACACAAAATTCCTGATTGTTTAATAACTAAGGAAGAAGGAATTCATAGGAGCGTTGACAACTTGAATACATGAACAAAACAATCTTCACAAACTTAAGGTTTGCAACCTTCAAAAAATTGAAATTTCCTTAAGAATTAATTGTCCTTTATCCCGCCAGAGGGGGCACCTAGGCTATGATAGATACATCTAATGGTCGAAGGTCCAAGTATCTTGTATTTAGTTCAAGATTCAACAGATGGCCTACTAAAAGGCGTGCAGTTCAGCGGGACGCTGAAGGTGTATCCCCGGTACAATAATAATTAGTAGTAGAAGTAGAGGCAATAAAGACTATTGGACTTACGTATAATTTAATAAAACTATATCTAAGAAGGTCAAAAGCATGTAAGTGACAAAAAATGGATTACAATAATTTAATGCTCTCTCACCGGTTTCAGGTGATCCGGAGCTACGGGTTGGAGTATTCTATTTTATTTTATTCTATCTATTAACAAGTCAACATTCTTACATATTATTAAACTTTATATTTTCCCTACGCTACCAGATTGAATTCTAAATATTGTTGATAGATTAGTTCGAGTAATGATTTGTGGAGTGCACTTTCAGGCTATAAATTCTTTGTTAACAGCACTACATTTCAAAATGGAACTATACTTACATAACCCAAGTTTTAAGAGCTACCTGTGTAACCGTTTGGAACGCTGTTATGTAGGTTTTCATCAACCGACACCTAATTACTGTGTCAGGGGCGGACTGCCGTGGGGCGTGTACGTGAAAAAATAAAACGATTGTTTTACGTAAGGCACTGACCTACAGAATAAACACAGCCCACTGGCAAGGGACCATCACAGCCGCCAGCAAGATGCTTAAAATAGACGCATCGTCACGGACTAGTTAAGTTAACAGTTCATTCGTGTAAAAGTACAGGAAAGACATGAAGACGAGTGAGTTGCTTAATCTTACTCCATCCAAGTGTGAATTAAGAAACACGAATGCGCCGTCTGCGGACACTATTAATGCATTATCACGGATCATTGCTGCCCCTATACATGTACAGTGATGGTGATTATTGTTTAATGAGGAAGTACAACCGGGCTACCAAACTTAATTAACATTTCTTCACCGAGCAAGTGGCTGTGCGGTTTCAGTCACGTAGCTGTCAGCTTGCATTCGGGAGATAGTGGGCACGACTCCAACTATCAGCAACCAGCAAAATGGATTCCCATTTTAACTCCAGGCAAATGCTGGGGTTGTACCTTAATTAAGGCCACTGTAGCTTCCTTCCAACTCCTAGCCCTCTCCTATCCCATCGTTCAGACGTGTGTTGGTACTACGTAAGTCAAATTGAGGAACAAACATGGAAAAGGGTGAAAGTGCCGAAATATGAAAAATATGGGAGGTTTTCGTAATAAGGGTATGTATTAGCCATGCGCATGTGGTGATAACTTGTGCATGTGCCTGAGTTTATTAGTTTAGTTGGTAGGAAATACAACAGGTATATCCATAGTCCAACGTGCCTAGCTGAGTTTGGTAGGGAAGGGTGAATGTGCCTGCGTCTCGCGCAGCAATTACCTTGTGCTGTCCATTGTGCCAGTGTGTTATTACGCATGTATTTTTCTCATTTCTGTCCGACTCCATGGCTAAATGGTTAGCGTGGTGGCCTTTGTTCAGAGGGGTCCCGGGTTCGATTTCCGGCAGGGTCAGGAATTTTAACCATCATTTGTTAAGTTCGCTGGCACGGGGGCTGGGTTTATGTGTCGTCTTCATCATCATTTCATCCTCATCACGACGCGCAGGTCGCCTACGCGTGTCAAATCAAAACACCTGCACTTGGCTAGCCGAACATGTCCTCGGACACTCCCAACACTAAAAGCCATACGCCATTTTTTCTAATTTCTGAGCCAATTAATTAAAGAAATGAAATTTATAGAAGCTAAGTATTGTTTTGTAATTATATACAATGCATTACATGTAGTTTATTTGCACTTCAAAGGCCGTAGGTCTCCTTTGGTAGAGAAGGGTCAAAGTGCCATTGCATTTACTTGAAAACATGTTTCTGGCACATTCACCATTTTCCATCTTTGGCCCTCAATTGCAAAAGTATTGTAACTATTCTGCTTCTTCCTCTTCTTCCTAGACCTTTTCAGTTTTCTTGGGGTCAGCACATGTTTATATTTGGCACTTTTTATGGCCGGATGCCCTTCCTGACGCCAAACCTATATGGAGGGATGTATTCACTGTTGCGTGTTTCTGTGGTGGTTGGTAGTATGATGTGGTATATGTGTAGTTGAAAGAAAGTTTATTGGGGTATCCAGTCCCCGAACCAGATGAATTAACTATATACAGTTCAAATCCACATCACGACTGGGGATCGAACCCAGAGCTCACTGATCCGAAGACCATTATGCTGGCAATTCAACCAAAGAGCCTGATGGCATTTTTATGCTTAATGAGAGATTTTAAAAACACAGTATGAGACAAAGCCTCCGTGGCTCAGACGGCAGCGCGTCGGCCTCTCACCGCTGGATACCGTGGTTCAAATCCCGGTCACTTCATATGAGATTTATGCTGGACAAAGCGGAGGCTGGACAGGTTTTTCTCCGGATAGTCCGGTTTTCCCTGTCATCTTTCATTCCAGCAACACTCTCCATTCTCATTTCATAGCATCTATCATTCATTAATGAATCACTTTGGGAGTGGCGACCCCATCGTACTAACAGCCTATATCTGCTTCATTCATTATTTCCCTGACCCGGTCAAAGACTGGAAAACAGGTTGTAGGGTTTCATTTTCAGCATGAGACAAAAATTTGAAGAGTACAGATAATTTTATTTAATACTGGTTGTATTTGTAATCGGCAGGGATGAGTGATAGCAGAAGAGACAAAGCGAACTTCAACCAACAACAACATTAAATAAGTTTAATGTTATTTTTGATAAGTTTTTGGGGCTTGGGATATGTAGGCCGTCATTCGTACATTATTTTCTTCCGTCTCAGTGTTGTTACGGCATTCGAAGCCAAGACCTTCAACTCTCCCTTCCCTCATCTATTCCTCCAGTGTGCGTTCCTTCAGATTCTTCTCATTTCGACAGTCACTTATTATTTATTTACTTTTTCCTACTGGTTTAATTTCACACCAACACATCGAAGGTTTTTGGCGACGCAACGATGGGAAAGGGCCAGGACTGAGAAAGGAGCGACCGTAGCCTTAAATAAGGTAGAATCCCAATATTTGCCTGATGTGAAAATGGGAAACCACGGAAAACCCTCTTGAGGGCTGCCGACTATGGGATACGACCCCGGCATCTCCCGAACACAGGTTATCAGTTACGCGATCCTAACCGCACGGTCAACTCGCTCGGAGGTAGTCATACCTTTTGTCTTGCTGATCAGTAAGGCTAGTGACCATGTGGTGTATTATGTTAATTCCAAAACCACGAAAAACTCCTTCAGTAACACTTAGTTCATTATCATGACGATTGAATATTTTTCACGTCAGTGGTACTCGCAAATATCAAAGGAGAAATTTGACAGTACCTGCTCTACCCAGCCTGAATATTACTACACAAAGCCAAGTCCCGTGGTGCAACAGCTACGAAGTGTCATAGCCTACCAAGAAACCGCTGCTCATCCCCAACGCCAGCAGATTACCAGGCGTCATGTGGTCGGTATGACGAAGCCTCTCGGCCTTTAAACTTGTCTTTCTAGACCAGGGCCGCTATCTCACCGTCAGATAGCTCCTCAATTGTGAATCACGTATGCTGAGTTAACCTCAACTACCCTTTTAATACAAGTTAAAATCCCTGACCTGGCCGGTAATCGAACACGGGGCCTCCAGGTAAGAGGCTAGTACGCTACCCCTACACTGCGGGGTCGGCTAATAATACTACATCACTGACTACTAATTATATAATACACAGTTGAGTGCACAATCCAGCTCTCCTGAAATTTTTCAAAAGTGTTTTGACATGATATCGATTGAAAAAAAAGAAGACACTGTTTGCCACCATATCCTCTGCTAAAATTTTCATTTCTACGTAACTACTTAATCCTACACCCACTCTAATCTGTTTGCCATAGCGCTCTTGCCGCTCTACAGCCCTTACCATTTGCACGTCCCTCAAAAACTAACTCTAAAAATCCCGGGATTTAAGATGTGTACCATCACGATATCCCTTCTCCTGGTCAAATTTCGCCAAATCGATCTCCTCTCACTAATTCGATTCTGTATCTCTTCATTCGTGATTCGATCCACCCATCTCAAATTCAGCATTCTTCTGTAGCACCACATTTCAAAAGGTTCTATTCTATTTATTCCTGAGCTATTGTCGTCCATGTGATAGCTTCACGCCTTATCTATCTATAGAAATAAAATACATTTCTTCTGTACATTTCAAATGTTGCCGCCTCTGTGGTGTAGTGGTTAGCGTGATTAGCTGCCACCCCCGGAGGCCCGGGTTCGATTCCCGGCTCTGCCACGAAATTTGAAAAGTGGTACGAGGGCTGGAACTGGGTCCACTCAGCCTCGGGAGGTCAACTGAGTAGAGGTGGGTTCGATTCCCACCTCAGCCATCCTGGAAGTGGTTTTCCGTGGTTTCCCACTTCTCCTCCAGGCGAATGCCGGGATGGTACCTAACTTAAGGCCACGGCCGCTTCCTTCCCTCTTCCTTGCCTATCCCTTCCAATCTTCCCATCCCTCCACAAGGCCCCTGTTCAGCATAGCAGGTGAGGCCGCCTGGGCGAGGTACTGGTCATACTCCCCAGCTGTATTACCGACCAAGAGTCTGAAGCTCCAGGACACTGCCCTTGAGGCGGTAGAGGTGGGATCCCTCGCTAAGTCCGAGGGAAAAACCGAACCTGGAGGGTAAACAGATGATGATGATGATGATTATACTTAATAAAAAACCTGCGGCAATTTTTCTTGAAATATTTTTCTTGAAAATTGATTCGCTGAGATCTAGTGGACAGTAGCCCATCTAACGTGCAAATCCACGCAGACTCTGACAGTGTAATTTTGATTTCTTTATTTTTTGTCCCCCTGTGTTGTGTAGTGGTTAGTATGATTAGCTGCCAACCCAGGAGGCCCGGGTTCGATTTCCGGCTCTGTCACGAAATTCGAAACGTGGTACTAGGACTGGAACGGGGTCCACTCAGCCTCGGAAGGTCAATTAAACATAGAGGTTCGAATCCCGACCCAGCCACCCTCAAAGTGGTTTTCCGTGATTTCCCATTTCTCCTCCAGGCAAGTGCCGGGATCGTACCTAACTTGACGCCACGGCCACTTCCTTCCCTCTTCCTTGCCTATCCCTTCCAATCTTCCCATCGCCCACAAGGCAACTGTTCAGCATAACAGGCGAGACTACCTGAGCAAGGCACTGATCCTCCTCTCTAGTTGTATCCCAGACCAATTGTCTCACGCTCCAGGACACTGCCCCTGAGGTGGTAGTGGTGAAATCCCTCGCTGATTCCGGAGAAAAATCCAACCCTGGATGGCAAAAGGATTAAATAAAAGCATATTTTGCTTTATAAATATTACGGTAATCAACTCATAAGCTTCGGGGTTATTACTACTGTAGCTGATGACTTCCACCAGATCATAGACGGCCAGATGTACATCGCAAACTCACATGGCGTGCTGTCAACAATGTTGTAAAGCAGAAGACGTGACAAAAGAATCGGCTATAGGAAAACAGTTAATTACATCATTCTGAGAACATAGTAAACTGTATTGTGTAACACCAGAACTGGTATGAGATAAAAATAACTCATAAAGTGTCCACTTAAAATTCATCGCCCGAGAGAACAAAACACATAATAACGAACCAGTGCTTCAAAGAAAAAGCAGAGACATAATTCATGGCTGTCCATTGGAGGGGATCAGTGCAGGCCAATTGTCAATAGTTGTAGTTTTCTGAGTTTGCTAAGAGGAAGTTGATTCTAACATCGATCTAATTCGAGAGTGCTGTAATGTTAATAATATGAATACTAATTAATTAAATAATAATAATAATACATATATACAGTACACACATACGTACATACAAAAATCAAACATTCTAATACGGTGATTTAACCTGAAGTGCTGTATGCATGTGAAATCTTGATACTTAATAATAAAGGTGATCTGGAAAACATCTTGAAGGCGGCAAGGAAGATCTTGAGGAAAATTCTGGGCCCAGAGGAAAGAAAGAAGAAGGGTATAGACTCAAATCACGCAAAGCTACGGAAAGACTGTCTAACCTTGCCGCAGACATCAGGAAACGAAGACTGAAATTCTATGGACACGTTCACAGACTATCGTCTTCAAGGCTAACTCACAAGATTTTAACACAAATACTGAAAAACTGAAGAACGTACCATGGATACAAGATGTTAAAAATGATCTGGAAAAGGCCCAGATAGAACCATTAGAAATACAGGACAGAAACATTTACCGTCACAAGATACAAAGATGGGTAGTAAAGCCAGAGAATAAAGTCCCTAAAAGATCGGGGACTGAGTAGTCAGAGGAAAGAAAACAGACACACATTGAAAAAATGAAAGCAGTATGGTCTGTTAGAAAGGCGAATCATACATGTAATGCGTGATCCAACAGGGTCCATACGCAAATAATAATAATAATAATAATAATAATAATAATAATAATAATAATAATAATAATAATAATAATAATAATAATAATAATAATAATAATAATATACGTCTCGTCCGCTATGAATCAGATATCTCAAGATAATCTGTTAGATGGTGACTCTGGCCTACATACAGCGTGCCACTGAATCGTCGTCCACTTTGACCGAATAGGCAACCCAAATGACATCATACGGGATTGGCTTTATACCGTAATGTAGAACTACCAGCTTCCATTTCATTTTTTAAATTTAAAAGTAATTTTTTTGGTATTGCGAACACTATTAGCGCGTACGAAGCAAGTGTATTTGGTGTACTAACATTTAGCTTTGGTTGTTACATTGATCTAACAGACGTACGTTTGGCATCGTTAATTTTTATAGTATTTAATGTTAATACTATGAATACTAATCAAAACATTATGTAATAATAAATATAATTCATTAAGAAAGAGAAATCTGAAGATTATGCATCTGTCAGGTAGCGGCTTCGATCTACAGCTGTATTTTGTGTAGTCTTTAGGGCGGCGTGTTTCTAACAGAGAGGTCCCAGGTTGGATCCTGGTCCCACTTAGAGATTTTTAAACCTGTAATAAGTAGAAAAATGTACGTAATAATGTCCTGTTTCCAGGATTTTTGAAAGGCATTTTTGTATTAGTTTAGAAGAATATGTTTCCAATATATTTCCGACAGGTATGAAAGCTCATGCGAGAGTGACTTATTACAGTAACGTAATGAAGATATCTACAGTGCGCGTTCAGTAGCACGTATCCTACAATGCTCTTCCTGTCCATTGTTCTCCTTGAGACTGGTCTCGCCTTACAGCCACACATGGATATGCTGTCCATCAGAACAATGTTCGTTACGTTCATTTTCCTATGGCAACATGTAAAGGAAAATGAACCTTATTGTGTCGTACATAATAGGAATGTATATTTTTTATGAAGTATTTACACACTCCTACAGTATAATGCATTTAAGGTTCTTTTCCTTTACACATTAGCACAGAAAAATTAACACAAAACCGAGCCAGATCCACATGTGCGATACATTCGTATCCGCAACCCTACCAGTGTCGGAAAAGTGGAAGAATAAGAAAGAAATTATGTGACATTAGTAATTACCTCATTACAAGCAGCGCTCCTCTACTAAAAGAACATTTACACATTGACTGAATTCGACGAAATTTAACGTATCTTTAATAATCGTATTCACGAGCATCACAACTAATTTTGCCGAACACACACCATTACACAGAAAGAGGCACAACTGGTAACTAAATGACTACCCTTGAAAACCCTGTAATATGCAACCAAGATTACGGACACGCCGCAGCCAACATAACAGAGGAGCCATGCACAGTTACTAGTTACTACCTCAAGGATGGTGATTTGGGGTGTTCCGGTAGAAAGGTTTCAGTATTTGGAGAGGAAGTAGAATGTATCGAAACAGAAATAAAATTTCAGCAAATATTGGTCCTAAAACGAATATTTCTGGGAAATGAACGAATGTTTATCATCACTGTAATATTGTATCTTCTGCTATGAGCTCTTTGTCAAGAACAACTTTGTTTGTATCAAGAGGAAAATTAAGCAGATGTCAATACGTAGAGTTCGTAGTACAGATCTTTCTTCTTTTTTTTTTTCGCTAGTGGCTTTACGTCGCACCGGCACAGATAGGTCTTACGGCGACGATGGGATAGGAAATGCCTAGGAGTTGGAAGAAAGCGGCCGTGGCTTTAATTAAGGTACAGCCCCAGCATTTTCCTGGTGTGAAAATGGGAAACCACGGAAAATCATCTTCAGGGCTGCGAGCAGTGGGATTCGAACTCACTACCTCCCGGATGCAAGCTCAGAGCTGCGTGCCTCTAACAGCACGGCCAACTCGCCCGGTATGCAGATCTCTTGAAAATAGAGGTTTATTCCTAGATAACTCCGTTTTTCGCTACAAATATCAATAATTCCCAAGTTCTCAGAATGTGAGGTATGACCACCTAACAGTAGGAGAACGTTCCTTTCTTGTTAAGGAAGTCATTTGGCAATAAAATGCTTCAGATACTTCGTAAATAAGTCTACATTGAACTGCAGAAGATACTGGAATTAGAAACCTACAGCGTTGTGAGAAAGGTGCTGAATAGGAATTAGACTCCATAATTAAAGGGTATCAGTAGGTCAATAGTGTTCCATTAGGTCTTGAATAGTAACCCTGTCTAATGTAACTGAACGCCAGCGAAACCCGAGAAACCATGAATAATAATAATAATAATAATAATAATAATAATAATAATAATAATAATAATAATAATGATAATGATAATAATAATAATAAATTAATAATAATAATAATAATAAAAATAATAATTGTACTGGGAGGTACAACTCAACGCCGCGCATTCAAATAAGCGCCTTAATGAACCCCTATATCGGTCAAAAGGTGAAACTGATAATACCTGAACTTGGAACTTTAATCGGAAGATGTCACCACTGAAAAATTAAGTAATTTTGTTATTGTGAAGTTTCCTAAACTGACTGAATTTCTCCTTGTTTTGTTTGCGATACATTAAGAAGTTGGAACATTTTTCCACAGATGACACTACCAAGAACTCTGATCATGCACTCTGGTACAAGGTGAAAGAACTTATAACTTAAAGAAGTTTTGCATTTCTAGGTTTTCCATAACTGATCTATGTTCATTTATTTTTGGGTTGGCAATACTTCCTTTTCTTTCCACCAGGTTTGAATCTAACCAATCATAAATGTTTGTAATTAATTTCCAACCAATCCCGCATTTCTCGTTCACTTTGAATCTGCCAATAAAAATTAAGAGGGTGTGTCCTGATTAGTCTTGAATGCTCCCGAACCTTCCCTGGGGGTATATAAGTTGCGGCTTTTCATGTTTCCTTGTCAAATGATCGTCGTCTTTCTGTGTGTGTGTTAAGGCAGGAGGCGGGGCCGCCTCTTTCTTCGGTCAGAAGAACATCTATAAGGTAATGGCCACGTAAAATTTATCTTTCATGCTAACTCCGCAGCTTTATTCGAGGGGAAGGTCCGAATCTTTAATTATGTAACAATACTTTTCTAAAATGTAACTTTTCTTTCGGCCAATGTAAAAACTTCGTAAAATCTTTAATTGTAAATCGGGGATAGAGAGTGAATTACCCTCTCGAGCTCCCCTTCATCTTGGGTTGAGGTGTCTGCGATTTTGCAACCTTTCTTTCCTGTAATGTATTACAGATAATTTCCATTCGGGCCACCTCAAGTAGCTTGGGATTAGCCTCTGGTTCATCAGCCGAGAGCCCTGTAGGTTTTAATGTTTCATTATCTGGGAGCGCAGTGTACGCCTCCATTCAGTTTGTGTTCGGGCCGTTTATTTAACCTGTTCTTTTTCGCAAAGGCCTTTGTAGGTTGGGTACTAGATACCCCTGTGTGAAAACCAATTTAAATTGTAAATTGTGGCTTGAGGGGCCAGAGATTGTAAATTTTGATGTAATGTAACCTTGAGTGGGCAGTAAGACACTGAGAGCCTGTCAGCTCTTCTTCAGAATTTTTGTAATAGTAACGAGTGCCTCTGGAAGGCTAGATATTGTATTTTTGGGAGCAAGTGCTCTTGAATTAGGGGATTTCTGCCCTTAACTAAATAATACCACTTTCAATTGTAAATTTGTAACCTAGGGGTTTGTAGCCCAGAATTGTCAAGATCTGAATCTTGAATTTTCCAATTTATGAAATTGTCATTGTACCTGATGTTCACTGTTATGAAAAATTATTAAGTTTGAAGTTCTAAAAGAAATACAACCTTCAGTTCAAGTTTTAAATTAATTTTGACATTGTAGATAGACCCATTCACACCTTCTTTAACCTCTTTCTGCTCCATGGGTAACCCCGTAATAATAATAATAATAATAATAATAATAATAATAATAATAATAATAATAATAATAATAATAATAATAATAATAATAATAATATAGCTGGGTGCAGCCCTTCTTGGGCAGATCTTCCATGGAGTATCGTGTTATATGTCGTGCATGAGTTGTGAACAAGTATATAGGTAGTACAAATATTTACTCACCGAGCCATTGGAATTAACAATTTGCAGTTAAAATCTCACAACTCAGCCTGGAAACGAACGCGGGCTCCATCGGATTACATACTAAGGCACTACCACGCGGTCAAGAAGGCAGATAAAATTCATTACTAGACTTACTAATCGAGAAAGGAATATTTCCCCAAAACCCTAGTGAAAGAGACAACTATCACGACAGTAAAAACAGACTACAGTATGAATATGGGATATAAAAAGGAGGCAGCCGAAGTATGAGGTCTGAGTCTTTAAGGAAGGAAGGGAGTGAGAGAGAGAGAGAGACTTTTCCATCTGCTAAGTCATTCAGGCTGTCACCTTGTCCAAGGAGCGCACGTGCGTCGGCGAGTACCAGAGAAATGCCAATGTGGTCATCTTTCAGTCTGGCGATATCCCTAAAAATGCACGAATTTTATCTCATTGCTGAACTTTTGGTACGTGCTGTAAACTTAGAGCTATTAAATAAATGAATGAGAAAATCTTATTGAATGCTTTTGACATTACCGAAACCCACTTTCAACCTATTAGGTCGCTTTACGTACATTTAGTACGTGTTGAAGAGATGTTAAGTACAGAACAAAAATGGCCAACCAGACACCGGTGGGATCCGAACCCAGAATCACCAGATTTCGCGTCGGTTGCTCTAACAATTGAGCTATGGTGGCCTAGGCCATCTTTGTTCTGTTGGAAATGATCTAAGCTACAGGTCTGGTACTACTACCATCACACTGTAGAGTGCGTTAAAGTTGCCCATTGAGGGCCAAGTCAATGTATATTGAATTTTCACGACCGCATTGTAATCGACTGGTTGGCCATTTTGTTATGATCTTAACATCTCTTCAACACTTACTAAATGTACGTAACACGACCTAATAGGTTGAAAGTCGGTTTCGATTACAATTCGGTCGTGAAAATTCAATATTCTTTTGACATTATCTTAATTAAAGCATACATTACAACTAACCCCACCTCACTGATTTCTAGCAACGAAGAAAATAAGAAATTTCAGCTGTGTATATGATGATAGGTTCAAATTTATGTCTACTAGTTTTATTTATTTATTTATTTATTTATTTATTTATTTATTTATTTATTTATTTATTTATTTATTTATTTATTTATTTATTTATCTTTTCAAGACATTCTCATAAGTCATAAGCGAAGAGAGGAGGAAATGAAGGTATGTAAACAAAATTCTTACGTAAACATAGCAATAATGTTCAGCATTATACAACCAGTCCGCCTCTGTGGTGTAGTGGTTAGCGTGATTAGCTGCCACCCCCGGAGGCCTGGGTTCGATTCCCGGCTCTGCCACGAAAATTTGAAAAGTGGTATGAGAGCTGGAACGGGGTCCACTCAGCCTCGGGAGGTCAACTGAGTAGAGGTGGGTTCGATTCCCACCTCAGCCATCCTGGAAGTGGTTTTCCGTGGTTTCCCACTTCTCCTCCAGGCGAATGCCGGGATGGTACCTAACATTTAATTTACTTCTATGACTTGATAAGCCTCCGTGGCTCAGACGGCAGCGCGTCGGGCTCTCACCGCTGAATACCGTGGTTCAAATCCCGGCCACTTCCTTCCCTCTTCCTTGCCTATCCCTTCCAATCTTCCCATCCCTCCACAAGGCTCCTGTTCAGCATAGCTGGGGAGGCCGCCTGGGCGAGGTACTGGTCATACTCCCCAGTTGTATCCCCCGACCAAGAGTCTGAAGCTCTAGGACACTGCGAGGTGGTAGAGGTGGGATCCCTCGCTAAGTCCGAGGGGAAAACCGAACCTGGAGGGTAAACAGATGATGATGATGATGATGATTAACAATACAGTTATGATATATTTACTTCGTAATATACTGCTCAATATAGCATATATACAAAGTAATTTAAATTTACTTCTATGACTTGATAAGCCTCCGTGGCTCAGACGGCAGCGCGTCGGGCTCTCACCGCTGAATACCGTGGTTCAAATCCCGGCCACTCCATGTGAGATTTGTGCTGGACAAAGCGGAGGCGGGACAGGTTTTTCTCCGGGTATTCCGGTTTTCTCTGTCATCTTTCATTCCAGCAACACTCTCCATTCTCGTATCATAGCATTCGTCAGTCATGAATAAATCACTTTGGGAGTGGCGACCCCATTGTAATAATAGCCTGAATATATGGCTCATTCATTACATCCCTGACCCGGTCAAAGACTGAAAAGCAGGTTGTAGGCTTTCTTTCTATGACTTGAGTGATCTGCAGATGCTAATTCTTGATAGGACGAAACGTGTCCTTCCTTATTTAATTAATTTCCAGATTTTTCAGTTTAACTTTTAATGATATTACAAATAGCGTTTAACTGACAGAATTTTTTTTCATATTGTCATATATGAAACTTTTAATGTAATTTGTAGGATATTAAGGACACCTGAAATCTGCCCTTAAAAACTGGATGACCAAGCTCGATAGCTGCAGTCGCTTAAGTGCGGCCAGTATCCAGTAATCGGGAGATAGTGGATTTGAGCCCCAATGTCGGCAGCCCCGAAGGTGGTTTTCCGTAGTTTCCCACTTTCACACCAGGCAAATGCCGGGGCTGTACCTTAATTAAGGCCACGGCCGCTTCCTTCCAATTCCTAGGTCTTTCCTCTCCCATCGTCGCCGTAAGACATATCTGTGTCGGTGCGACGTAAAGGAAATAGCAAGAAGAAAAAGTGGATGATGAGACTAAGTGAAACTTTTATACAGCCAGGGACTCCAACAAAGAAGATCCTTCTGTGTCACTGTTGATGCCAACGAATCAAATACATGGGCGTTGATTTCCGTTCCAAATCTCCAGTGAGCTGGTTTCCTTCAACATTCATTAAGCTATGACCTTGTGACTCATGCACTGTTTTACTTGCCAAATCTTTTGCGACACTTGAACAATAGCAAAAGACCATAATCAATCTGAACATTGCATATCTGCAAGTTTTAAAGAATATTTGAATGTTACAGTCAGGATTATTCTAAATTTAAAGAAATATTTGAATGACTAGCTTTCTGTTAAATGGTATGCTTTTGTTGGATGCTAAATTTTTATGTTTTGCAATATGATCATAAGAATGTTGGTAGATCAAACCACACATCCTAAACCTGTTTATAATACTGTACCGAGCTCGGTAGCTGCAGTCGCTTAAGTGCGGCTAGTATCCAGTATTCGGGAGATAGTGGTTTCGAAACCCACTGTCGGCAACCCTAAAGATGGTTTTCCGTGGTTTCTCATGTCACACCAGGCTGCACCTTAATTAAGGCCATGGCTGCTTCCTTCCTTCCCACTCTTAGCCCCTTTTCTTCCCCTTCGTCGCCATAGACCTATCTGTGTCGGTGCGACGTAAAGCAACTGGTAAAGAAAAAGTAATAATAATACCGTATATCCAGTGGTCTCGTCCACTACAGCTCGTAGTGGAGCTGTAGCAAAGTGTACGGTTTATCATCGAACCTTTAAATGACGATTCAACGAGCAAGGAAGGCTAACAATGAGTTGAACTGATGGTTGGAGAATTTAGAAGGATAAAAGGGAGTAAGATATCCAGAGAATGCTTTTTGCTCAAAATATTGTATATTACGGTATTTACATTTTAATTCTGAAAACATTCTTAGCAGACAAAATAGGGGTTCCCAAAGACAAAGACACCTGCGTACAGGCCATGAAGGCCCTTGGAGGAGTGGAAGGTAAAGGCTTCCACCATTCTCAACCAAGCTCTACGCCCGGCCGCCTTTGCCCCCAGGAATTAACCTGGTACTCATTTTTGGTGTAGGCTGTGTGAACCTCAGGGCCATATGCACCTCCCGAAGTGGAAATCTCGTTTCTTAAATTTTACAACTTCCTGACGGGGATTCTAACCCACGTCCTTCCGGGCGAACCGAGCAAGCTTTTACCGTCTCGGCCAGGCAGCCCCTAAGTAGGGGTTCCCATACTACGAAAAACGTAAAATTAAACATTTTTCTCATTTATACCGAAAGTTGAAGGGCTAAAGGGGCTGAAAAGGTTTCAGACTAATAAAAAATTCGAAAATAATTTCCGGTCTAAATGCACTTTCGGAAAAACAGCCTAAAAACGCTGGTTTCTTTAGTCGGATTCTTTTTTATTCAAATCCTAGCCATTTAACTTATTTACATAATTCTTTCTCTAATGTATTCCTTGGTTAAATACCCTCACATGCTTTTAGATTTTTTTTAAATGTCCACACCGAATATAGGTATCAGGGCTTCAGTGAAACTCTGCACCAATGCACTTTACCGCTCGTAGTGGCCCTTAAGTGAAACAATGCATTGACCCCTCCAAGAGCCTTCATGGCCTGTACGGAAAAGGCTTTGCTTTGCTTTACATATACACACATTCATGGAAGAAGAATGATAGCTGAGCAGCATCGTTACTGGATTATCAACCAGGTGGCCACCATTCCAACCTCGACCTTTGAATGTCAAGTTTGAAATGAATAGTCTCATTACTGTTGTTCGGATTCCACGTAAAGTGGAGGTTAATTTATTAATACCATGATATCAACAGTCATTTACAACTATAAGCTGTTCGGCTACATGACTACATGGCTTGACCTTCATTCGTTGGGGCCCCAGGTTCCACTCGTGGCTAGACCGTGGTATTTTAAACATAAATTCCCTTGCCCCGACGACTGGCTTCTGGTTCGATTCCCATTATTCCTGCAACTAGCATACCATACACAGTATTACCCTCCAACAGACAAACACGCAGTTTCCTATGTACAGCAGACGCCGTCCATACTTGTCGGAAGGTCTACCTTATAAGGCCTTCTCAAGACTAGCAAAAGCCACACGATAATGAAGCCAGGTTCAGTAAATATAGAGGTAGAGGAATTAATGACGTGTTTAAAATTCCCGTCCGTGCCGCGAATCGAACCCAGGACCCTCTGAGCTGAAAGCCAGTACGCCGACCATTTAAAGAGCCATAATAATAATAATAATAATAATAATAATAATAATAATAATAATAATAATAATAATAATAATAATATTTTAACGTACTACTAACCATTTTAAGATTTTCAGAGATGCCGAGATGCCGAATTTTGCCCTATACGAGTTCTTCTGCGTGCGGATGAAGCTTTTGACACGGACTGGCGTATCTCACCACCGCACTGAACAGGGATCGAAGCCTCCAACTATGGTTCAGAAATCCGGCGCTCTACCGACTGAACCACGTATCCCGGCAAGCATAGACAATTTTCGGTCTAGAAACAGTCTACCGGAATGCCATGTTCCCAATCAGAAAGGGAGTTATTTGGCGTTCCAGTAAATTTACTGACGGATCTCGTAAATGTATGCAGTCTTGATATCCACTGTCTTCGCCGGTATTCGATTCTGTAAGCTTGACCACAGCCCCCCCCCCCCAAAATGCCAGTTTCTTGACAACTTCACATCTGACCTAGATAATAGAAAAAGTATTCATAAGCTATGCTATACTACTCCGACTCAGCATAGTGACGTTCGGTTCACAGGGACGCGGGTTCAATTCCCGTCCGGGACGAGAATATAAACCGCATCTGGTGATGAATATTTGTGTTCGTTTCAGTACATACAGTAATCTTCATTTAAATATAAAACGCAGGTACCTCTACAAACCATCTCAGAAACTCGCAATAGTGAATATCGTCTTTGCTGGGACAAAACCTCCTATGTGATAATATTTTTGGAGATATACTGACCCGCAGCGCATACATTATGAAGAGCGAGAATGCCTTGACAATATTCACACAATATTGCACCTTAGATGACAGAACGTCCGCCTCTGTGGTGTAGTGGCTAGTGTGATTAGCTGCCACCCCCAGAGGCCCGGGTTCGATTCCTGGCTCTGGCACGAAATTTGAAAAGTGGTACGAGGGCTAGAACGGGGTCCACTCAGCCTCAGGAGGTCAACTCAGCCATCCTAAAAGTGATTTTCCGTGGTTTCCCACTTCTCCTCCAGGCAAATGTCGGATTGGTACCTAACTTAAGGCCACGGCCGCTTCCTTCCCTCTTCCTTGTCTACTGTATCCCTTCCAAACTTTCCAACTCCCCCACAAGGCCCCTGTTCAGCAGAGCACGTGAGGCCGCCTGGGCGAGGTATTGGTCATTTCCTCCAGTTGTATCCTCTGACCCAGAGTCTGAAGCTCCAGGACACTGCTCTTGAGACGGCAGAGGAGGGATCCCTCGCTGAGTCCGAGAGAAAATCCGATTCTGGAAGGTAAACAGATTACGAACGAACGAAGATGTCAGAACATTACCGGCCAAAGTTCTAAGCTAAATATTTCACATAGGAGGCTTTTTCTCGGCAGCGACGATATATTCCTCCACATACAGTATGGTTAGCATCAGGAAAGGATCAGGCTGTAAAACCGGACTAAATCCACATATTGGAAGTAGCTGCCAAAAGGCCAGGGAGAAGAAGATGAAGGAAAGTAAAAGAAGGAGAAGGAGAAGAAGAAGAAGAAGAAGAAGAAGAAGAAGAAGAAGAAGAAAATAGGCTATACTACAAATTCAGTACTGGCTACTATTCCCAAGTATCTTCGGTCTGAGTGACCAACTGAAGACCACTGTGCTCCTATGATGAAATAAACTTGATAATTATTGCTGTTTTAAGATATCAAACGTCGAGGTCATCGACCTTTAAGATGAAATTCTACCATGTGCCGGATTTATAAACCGGTTCTCTAGACCCCTTGGCCCAGTGGTTCAAATTTTGTGGAGCACATAGATCACAAAGATCGCCAAAACTTGTTTCTTCTCCTTCATCTTTCTCAGCATTTTCCCAATTATATAAGGTAGGCACTTAAATTATTAAGCCCAGTTTTACGGCCGGATTCCCTCCTTGACGCCAACTCCATGTGGAGGGATGAATTCACTATGGTGTGTGTCGGTGTTGGTTGGCAGTAATCATAATGTTTTTGTTTTTACGATCCACAAACTACCTTTGCGATTTGCGAAGACGCAAAGGTGCCGGAAGTTTGTCTCTTGGGAGTTTTCTAACATGCAGAGACGAGTCTGACGCATTTGAGCACCTTCAAGTACTACCAGATTGCGCCGGAATCGAACCCGCCAACTTGAACTCAGAAGACCAGAGCTCTACCGCGTGAGCTATTGGCGTTAGTTGCTAGTGTGATGTATTCTATTTAAATGGAGGTGTGTATTACGACGATTACAAGCAATGAACGCTCGGGTTAGGGGAATAAGCCAAACGCGGCTTAAGTCCCTGATCCAGCCGGGAATCGAATCTGGCGCTTTCTGGACCGAAGGCCACAACATTCAGTCAAAGAGCCGGGCAAAGCTCGCCGGAACTTAATAAAGTATTATTGCTGTTCTATAAAGGAATAATATTTTAGTGTTAATGTATTTATTTTTAATTGAAATTAATTAGTTTCTACATTTTCTAGATTAATAATAAATACAATCATCACTGCCATCGTATCATAAAATTAACATTTGAACACCGTTAAACAGGGTTACTTTGTACCAGCTTTTTCTTAAATTTTCCAGTTGTTTGATGCTTCAACGTTAACCTAATCATGATTTATGATGCTGCGATAATTGTGTGTAAATATAACGCCTGTTTTTGTGTTTCCAAGGGGCATATTTCAGAATACTTCAGGAATGTTTAATCATGTTAGGAAAATATTATGGTAAAATGACTGGAATATTTTGTGCTATTAAGATACGATGAAGACAGTTTCAGTTATTATTATTATTATTATTATTATTATTATTATTATTATTATTATTATTATTATTATTATTATTTCTTAATCTGTTTACCCTCCACGATTGGTTTTTCCCTCGGACTCAGCGAGGGACCCCACCTCTACTGCCTCAAGGGCAGTGTCCTGGAGCTTCAGACATCGGGTCGGGAATACAACTGGGGAGGAAGACCAGTACATCGTCCAGGCTGCCTCACCTGCTATGATGAACAGGGGCCTTTTGGGGGGGATGAGAAGATTGGAAGGGATAGACAAGGAAGAGGGAAGGAAGTGGTCGTGGGCTTAAGTTAGGTGCCATCCCGGCATTTGCCTGGAGGAGAAGTGGGAAACCACGAAAAAACCACTTCGAGGATGGTTGAGGTGGGAATCGAACCCATCTCTACTCAGTTGACCTCCCGAGGCTGAGTGGACCCCGTTCCAGTCCTCGTAACAATTTTCAAGTCTCGTGACAGAGCCGAGAATCGAACTCGGGCCTTCGGGGGTGGCAGCTAATCACGCTAACCACTACACCACAGAGGCGGACATTATTATTATTTATTTATTTATTTATTCATTTTTCCCTAAATTGTTGAGAAAATTCAAGGGTAGTGAATGGAGAAAAAGCATTGCCCCACGAACAACAAGGTGCCTCCTTCCCCTCTTAAAATTACAATACTAAATAATTATAGGCTCTAAAGTGTGCGTATACAGGCTGGTCGGACACAAAGCGAATCGAGTGTATGAACGTTAGAGCGTTGAACACGCTAATAAATAATGTGGAAAAAAAAATGTCTCTCTCCATTGTCATTTCATCAGCTGGTGAACTTAGCCAATCAGATAGTTTTGAGGGCCAATTCAAATGGCTTTGTGAGGAGGCGTTGCTATATCTGCACGTGGCTTAAGACAACATGACAACGGCGCGATATATATTCTACCGGGTGATACAGCTGCCCCTATTTTTTTCCAAACATATGCAACCAGCTAGGAACTAAATGTCTCTTAGTCCTATCTTGCGCAACATCTTACAGCAATTGTATGTACAGTTAGTACTATGACCGTTCACAACGTAACTGGTTCATGTACTGATGTCTTGGAAAGGTACAGTACGATATAGACTTCCCCATACAATGCAGAAACGGTAGGCACAAAAGACAGTAAGTGAGGCCCATCTCAAAAACATTGTACCATTGTATGTAGAGCGGAGTCCAATACTCCAGTCATTTTTACGAAACGTTACTGTACTGCACAAACCATAGCCACTCCTTTAGCTGTCAGTAGAGATTTGTGCACCTGATTGGTATCAGATATTTTCATTTAAGAAATATTTTCATTTTATATTTAAGAAATTGTGTTACGAGAAACTTCTATTACGCTCTCTCACAAGACTCTAACAGACACTTGAAGTGCGCCTGCGCTGTGAGTGAGTTTCTACATTGGTTGTTCCCCCTCCTGTCCCTTCCACTTCCCTTCTCAAACGTAGTCTTGGTGGCTGGTTGCATCCAGCGTTAGATTCTCACTAATTATTTGTCGCTCTCTTGAGCAACTACTGGGAGGTTCCTTTCGAACCCAAGCCTTCTGGGCTGCGAACATCGGAGCGTAAGTCGTGAGTGAATGTTGTATGTGTGTGTATTGAGTGAGAGGTTAATGCTTGTGGCCGCGAATGTGTGTGTAAGTGGATTTGAGTTGTGCTTCTGTGTGTGCTGTGCTGTTTGGATGGGCCGGGTTCGTAGTCCAGGGGCCTATGGCCAGTTGGAGGCCGTTTCTTTTTCTTTAATGTTAACGTTTAATATTACTTTCTAGTACTACTTGTTTCCATTATATTTTCTGGAGATAATAGATATCCTGTTCTTTCTTGTACGTAAGATGCCAATAGGAGTTTATTGGTTTACTTTTGAAAGAGTGCTTCAGTTATAATGTTGTACATATGTTGTTGTCAGTGAATAAAAGACAGATGGATTTACAGATGGAAAGCTCCCTCACCTCGGTCCACCTAGCTTCCTCTCTGGGAATGTTCCTATTTTCCTAGGCCCTTATGTTAGCACCTTCTCATTGGTTCAAGAGGCCATTTTCTTTCGACAGAGAAGGGAGGGCACGGTATGATAGAAAACGTGATAGGTAAGGACCAATTACAGACATGTCAATTCACCGCCATTTTGTATAGTCTCATCAGATCGAAATTGATAGAAACGCATTTTTCACAGTATGATATAATCTATGACATGCAAATGCTGTACAGAAGTTGTGATAGCTTACGCCATGTAATTACTACCGTTACGGCGTTCAATAAAGTCATCAAACTGGACCATAAGGCTGTAACACATCAGTAAATTTACAAAGCAAGAACTTTCGTTCTCCTTGTGAATACAGAGTTGTAAGAGCTAGACGTTCAAGTAGTAAGTAGCTGCGCGGAATTAGGCACGTTAGATGTACCTGGATAAGCCACAGAAAGCAGTGAGGGTTCGAAAAATTATTGAGTCATGCCTTTTCTTTAAATTTCATTTCTTGCTCTTCTAGGCATCCTTTTCGAAGACTTCACTTTTCTGAAGTCTCAGATATTCTTCTAGGGACGTTATAATAAACAGACATAATAATTATCGCCACGTAAACACCGACTGTCCGCCTCTGTGGTGTAGTGGTTAGCGTGATTAGCTGCCACCCCCGGAGGCCCGGGTTCGATTCCCGGCTCTGCCACGAAATTTGAAAAGTGGTACGAGGGCTGGAACGGGGTCCACTCAGCCTCGGGAGGTCAACTGAGTAGAGGTGGGTTCGATTCCCACCTCAGCCATCCTGGAAGTGGTTTTCCGTGGTTTCCCACTTCTCCTCCAGGCGAATGCCGGGATGGTACCTAACATTCGGCCACGGCCGCTTCCTTCCCTCTTCCTTGTCTATCCCTTCCAATCTTCCCATCCCTCCACAAGGCCCCTGTTCAGCATAGCAGGTGAGGCCGCCTGGGCGAGGTACTGGTCATTCTCCCCAGTTGTATCCCCGACCAAGAGTCTGAAGCTCCAGGACACTGCCCTTGAGGCGGTAGAGGTGAGATCCCTCGCTGTGTCCGAGGGAAAAGCCGACCCTGGAGGGTAAACAGATGATGATGATGATGATGAAACACCGACTACGGACAAATTCATTGTGAATACCACCTGAAACGTAGTGCCGTACTCATTTAACAAAGTAATAGGCAGGCCTACCTGCTCTTCTCGTAGTGAATAGTTGCAACTATCTGGGCTTAAGAGAGATGTGATTCTTTAACATACTGTGGTGTTTGCAGCAAGGTAAACCTGTCTGCATATTCCAGTTCAGAATTTGTTCGTTCGTTCGTAATCTGTTTACCCTCAAGATTCGATTTTTCCCTCGGACTCAGCGAGGGATCCCACCTTTACCGCCTCAAGGGCAGTGTCCTGGAGCTCCAGACTTTGAGTCGGGGGATACAACTGGGGAAGATAACCAGTACCTCGACCAGGTGGCCTCACCTGCTATGCTGAACAGGGGCCTTGTGAAGGACAGGCAAGGAAGAGGAAGGGAAGCGGCCGTGCCTTAAGTTAGGTACCATCCCCGCATTTGCCTGGAGGAGAAGTGGGGAAACCACGGAAAACCACTTCGAGGATGGCGGAGGTGGGAATCGACTCCACCTCTACTCAGTTGACCTCCAGAGGCTGAGTGGATCCCGTTCCATCCCTCGTACCAGTTTTCAAATTTCGTGGCAGAGCCGGAAATCGAACCCGGACCTCCGTGTGTAGCAGGTAACTACAGGTAACCACTACACCAGACAGGCGGACAATGACTAGTTACCTCTGCAAATTCTACTCAATTCCACGATTCAATGTCGCAGGTAGGCAAAGGGATTTAGACCTATCTTGCTCTTTACGTTTGAAAGGTGGTCGAATATCTAAGACTGAAAGGGGCAGACGACACACACACTGTATATAAAAAATATGGAGGCCCAATAAAACTACCTTGCGTAACTCCCCTCTAATCATTCCAGGATCTTATAATGTATCACCTGGGCCGATGAACTAGTCTTTCGAAAGCAAAGCATAGGCTTCTCCGTACAGACCATGTACGCCCTGGGAGGGGTGGAAGGTAAAGGCTTCCACTATCCGTGACCTCAGCACTTGATGGGGTAGAGTTGTTAGCTCTACGCCCGGCCGCCTTTGCCCCCAGGAATTAACCTGGTACTCATTTTTTGTGTAGGATGAGTGAACCTCCGGAATTGGAAATCTCATTTCTTAAATTTTATGACTTCCTGACGGGGACTCGAACCCACGTCCTTCCAGGTGAACCGAGCACGCCTTTACCGCCTCGCCCAGACTGCCCCTGGACTAGTGTTTCACCTACTCTAATTTTCTTTCTTTATTTCTTTCTTTCTTTCTTTCTTTCTTTCTTTCTTTTTTCCAGAGTTGGTTTTACCCTCGGGCAGTGCTGGAGCGTGAGACTTTGGGTCGGGTGATACAACTGGGGAGGAAGTCCAGTACCTCGCCCAGGCGGCCTCACCTGCTATGCTGAACAGCGGCCTTGTGAAGGGATAGGAAGAGGGAAGGAAGTGGCCGTGGCCTTAAGCAAGGTACCATCCCAGCATTTACCTGCAGGAAAAGTGGGGAAACCACGGAGAACCACTTGGAGGATGGCTGAGGTGGGAATCGAACCCTCCTCTATTCAGTTGACCTTCTGAGGCTGAGTGGACCCTTTCCAACCATCGTACCACTTTTCAAACTTTGTGGCAGAGCTGGGATTGGAACCCGGCCTCCGGGGGTGGCAGCTAGTCACACAAAATACTACAACAGAGAGGCGGACTACTCTAATTTTGTGAGTTATTTTTTCTAGAAATTTAGCCACCTATTCAGTCACTCGTTTGTCTAGCCCAATAGCCTTAATTTTCATATGTAGCCTCCCATAATCTACCCTATTTAAAGTCGAATAATGATACAGTCTATTTGATCACGTGAATCTAAAATATCTGGTATATCAGTCCCTGTACTTAGGTACGTGGATATTATCTACTATTAATTCATTACGGGGTTTGTGGAAGTGGCGATTGTATTTTAAGGGGAATAACAACGAGATGACCATCCCTTTGTCATATAAGTGAAAGAAGAAAGACGAACATTCTTGACCCTTGTAAGAAAAAGTGGGGACAGGGGTATTAGGTAATGAAGATAATATACAGTATATGAATGCTGGAAAATTAAAAACTCCCTTGGCCGCATAAACCTTATGCAATCAGGATGATGAAGAACCAGAGTTGACCGGAAAGGACAGTCGAAGTGTATTCTCTGTCAGGGCTGGGGATCCGTGATCGCTATACACGTCTCACAAATCACAAATTGAATTACCCTAGAGAGGAGAGGTGTTAGTACTTCTAACTGAAATCTTTTAGGCTTATGGTAGGTGACAAATAAGCTGCAATTCAACATTTTCCTGGGGTGAGTGTGCAAAATATCGTGGAAAGTCACTTTGAGGACAGCTTGTACCAACATCGCGAGTCGAACTTGGGATCCCCGAAGGTCGCAGCTAATATCTGATTGCGAAACGCCTGCCTACGGATAAACATCCAAACAGTTCAGTTTGTTTACTGATACAGCATTCAGCATTGTCCGCAGATTCGCTTTCATTTCCACCAACAATCACGACAGAGAGAAGCTCTATTCTGGGAGGTCTATAGTAGAACCAAGGGACTTCTAGTTCAGTCTGATACTGCTCCCTCCCACTAAAGTCACGTTCATCACATTTATCTTTCGCATCTGAACTCACTTGCTGAAGATCAGCTACTGTTCTCTTCCCACAGAGCAATCACAATGTCTTTCGTAGTAATTCCCTCGACGTGCTGAGTAGCTCGTACGGTGGAGCGCTGGCCTTCTGAGCCCAACTTGGCAGGTTCGATCCTGGCTCAGTTCGGTGGTAGTTGAAAGTGCCAGAACACCACAGCAGGACAAAATTCCGGCACGCTGGCGTCTCCGAAAACCATAAAAATGTAGTTAGTCGGAAGTAAAATTATTATTATTATAACAAATTGCTTTACGTCGCACCAACAGAGATAGGTCTTATTCTGACGATGGGAAAAGAAAAGGTTAGGAGTTGGAAGGAAGCGACCGTATCCTTAATAAAGGTACAACTCCAGCATTTGTCTGGTGTGAAAATGGGAGACCACGGAAAACAATCTTCAGGGCTGCCGACAGTGGACTTCGAACCCACTATCTCCCGAATGCAAGCTCACAGCTGCGTGACCCTAACCGCACGACTAACTCGCTGAGATTATTATTATTATTATTATTATTATTATTATTATTATTATTATTATTATTATTATTATTATTATAGTATGTATGTCTACCGCGTTGTCCCGTTTTTTGATATGAGGTCGGGGGTGAATTTTTTTTAAATTCCGTGTGGACATTTCTAGCCTGGTGCAGCCCCTGTAGGACACACCCTCCGACGATGGCGGTTGGCACCTGCCGTGTTATTCTCCTTTTTTTTTCTTTGCTATTTGTTTTACGTCGCACCGACACAGATACGTCTTATGGCGACGATAGGACGGGAGAGGGCTGGAAGTGGGAAGAAAGCGGTCGTGGCCTTAATTAAGGTACAGCCCCAGCATTTGCCTGGTGTGAAAATGGGAAACCACGGAAAACCATCTTCAGAGCTGCCGACAGTGGGGTTCGAACCCATTCTCTCCCGAATACTGGACACTGGCCGCACTTAAGCGACTGCAGCTATCGAGCTCGGTGCGTGTTATTCTAGTGGAGAATAGTGTTGTGTGTGAGAGTTTCAGCGATGTTGGGGACAGTACAAATTTCCTGTCCTCGAGCCAAGAGAATTAACCATTTAAGATTAAAATCTGTCCGCCTCTGTGGTGTAGTGGATAGTGTGATTAGCTGCCACTCCCGGAGGTCCGGGTTCGATTACCGGCTCTGCCACGAAATTTCAAAAGTGGTACGAGGGCTGGAACGGGGTCCACTCAGCCTCGGGAGGTCAACTGAGTAGAGATGGGTTCGATTCCCACCTCAGCCATCCTCGAAGTGGTTTTCCGTGGTTTCCCACTTCTCCTCCAGGCAAATGCCGGGATGATACCTAACTTAAGGCCACGGCCGCTTCCTTCCCTCTTCCTTGCCTGTCCTTTCCAATCTTCTCATCCCTCCTCAAGGCCCCCGTTCAGCATAGCAGGCGAGGCCGCCTGGACGAAGTACTGATCATTCTCCCCAGTTGTATCCCCCGACCCAAAAGTCTGGCGCTCCAGGACACTGCCCTTGAGGCGGTAGAGGTGGGATCCCTCGGTTAGTCCGAGGGAAAAATTGACCCTGGAGGGTAAACAGATCAAGAAAAAGAAGAAGAAGATTAAAATCTGTGACCCACCCGGAAATCAATTTTGGGGCCCTCTGAACCGAAGAGCACTATGCTGACCATTCAGCCAAGATGCCGGACGAATATGAGGCGAGATGATATTTATGCCATGTTTTACGGCTGGATGCCCTTTCTGACACCAATCTCTTTTCAGGAGCTAATGGAGATGAAATGAACGATGGTGAATGACAGTGGATAAGGAGGTGGAAGGATTCTGCTGTGGCCTATGAATAAGAACTGTCCTGACATTCGTCTGGAAGTAAACATGGGAAACCATTCTCA
Organism: Anabrus simplex; assembly: GCF_040414725.1. NCBI lineage: Eukaryota > Metazoa > Arthropoda > Insecta > Orthoptera > Tettigoniidae > Anabrus > Anabrus simplex. The sequence goes on along the minus strand of NC_090265.1, from coordinate 1,612,100,548 downwards.
GGACAGTCGACGGTGGTTTTCGAACCCACTCGCCTCCGGAATGGAGAGCGTGGCTCCATAGCGTACTCCATTCGGTTATTATAATTATTGTATTTCTTGTTTGAGTAGTGTTAAAAGAGGGAAGAATGTCTCGTTTTATTCCGCTTAAAACAATAATTACCATCACTACTAATAATTTCAAAGAATGTATCCGAAAACGTAGACAGGAATGTGAAGTTATTATCATCCCACACGTGATTCTCAAGGTTTGGTCTTACCTGTCAAAAAAAGTTGAACAGCAGATGTCACACTATCTTCATCGGTACAAAGAGTGCACTTGACCCCGTATCGTTCACTTCCCGTATCGGTTCTTGACTGCACGAGTTGTCTGCGCGCCGTACACAGAATACATCCTTGGCTCACAGCGTCCTTCATCGAACTGAGCCAGCCAAAAGACAGGTTCACTCCGCGGAGCCCGAGCTGCTAAATCCGCTAATCAGTGACGCAGGAGCTTGCCGTCCGCTCAACGCCTCTATGCTCTCCAATTAACGCAAGCATTCTTCTCGTAGCAATGATTGAGCCTCCGCGTCAGGTGTCCTCCCATTCTGTTGCCCACGGATTTCAAGAGAAGACCGCATCCTCCTAGTGATGTCACCTTTATCGACAAGCCACAATATGTACATAATAATAATAATGGCGTGTGGCCTCCGGAGAGGCCTCGTGCAGGTTGTTTGATTTGACACCTGTAGGCGACCTGCGCGTCGTGATGAGGATGAAATGATGATGAAGGCGGCACATACACCCAGTCCCCGTGCCAGAAGAATTAATCAATTAAGGTTAAAACATCCGACCCTCACGGGAATCGAAACCGGGACCCCTGTGACCAAAGGCCAGCACGCTAACCATTTAGCCGGGGAGTCCCATAATATGTGCATGATCTGATAAGCTGTAATACTTCAGGATGTTAATATGGTGATGTTGAATACTTGTATTGCTCGGATGAGTGGCTCAGACCGTTGAGGCACTGGCCTCCTGACCCCAACTTGGCAGGTTCGATCCTGGCTGAGGTCGGTGGTATTTGAAGGTGCTCAAATACGTCAGCCTCGTGTCGGTAGATTTACTGGCATGTAAAAGAACTCCAGCGGGAATAGATACCGGCACCTCGGCATCTCCGAAAACCGTAAAAGTAGTAGTTAGTGGGACGTAAAGCAAATAACATTATATTATTAATACTTTTAAGATCATTATTTGTTAATACTTGTTCACATTATTACCTAACTCTCTATCATTGACAAGTTTACGCAACGTAAACAATACTGTACATATATGCGCATTATTTAAGTGATTTGATAGAATCTGAGGATGTTCTTATAGAACGAAACATGTCATTCTTTGTATATAAGTTGGTATTTTTATAGGTATGTTTATAGTGTTGAAATTGTGTGTGTTTGACAGACGGGAAAGCTTTTATGTTACATTTTACCAAGTCGACACTAGAAAGTAAGAAAGTATGGCTTCATTCTTCTTCTCCTTCATTTTCTTCCTTATCTGTTTACCCTCCAGGGTTGGTTTTTTCCTCGGACTCAGCGAGGGATCCCACCTCTACCGCCTCAAGGGCGGTGTCCTGGAGTGTGAGACATTGGGTCCGGGAATACAACTGCGGAGGATGACCAGTACCTCACCCAGGCGGTATCACCTGCTATGCTGAACAGGGGCCTTGCGGGGGGGGGAGAAGATTGGAAGGGATAGACAAGGAAGAGGGAAGGAAGCGGCCGTGGCCTTAAGTTAGGTACCATCCCGGCATTTCCCTGGAGGAGAAGTGGGAAACCACGGAAAACTACTTCCAGGTTGGTTGAAGTGGGAATAGAACCCACCTCTACTCAGTTGACCTCCCGAGGCTGAGTGCGCCCCGCTCCAGCCCTCGTGCCACTTTTCAAATTTCGTGGCAGAGCCGTAAATCGAACCCGGGCCTCCGGGGGTGGCAGCTAATCAGTAACCACTGCACCACAGAGGCGGACATGACTACATTCTTAACAAATGGTTTGATAAGAGGGCCGATGACCTTAGATGTTAGGTCCCTTTAAACAACAAGCACCATGACTTGAAAAGTCTTTTAGAAACAGATTTTAAGAAAAGTGTGCCTAGCAACACTTCTAGAAATTTTCTGACTGCCAATTTGTTTTGTCAACAGTCCGCCTGGTGGCAATCATCGTTAAGTCTATATGATCTGACACTGTGGTTAGCCGGTTCGAGTCCCGTTGTTCAAAAATATTTCACCATCAGAATACTATTGGCCGACAGGGTAGGAGAGGTGGTGCTATATATAATCACTAGATTGCGTGCCAAAAGCCTAGATTCAGTTCTAAACCTCTCTAAAATTTCCATGTGGAGTGAGGTCAAATGGCACTGTTGATGGTGATTTGTTCGTCGGATGAAGATGTCAAGCCTTGAGCAGACACCTTGGCGCTATTCGACAGGAGTAGGCTATGTTTCGGCACCGGGTTTCACCCTCTCCCTTCCTACAATCATATCATGTCTTTTTTTTTTTTTTTTTTTGCTAGGGGCTTTACGTCGCACCGACACAGATAGGTCTTATGGCGACGATGGGATAGGAACGGCCTAGGAGTTGGAAGGAAGCGGCCGTGGCCTTAATTAAGGTACAGCCCCAGCATTTGCCTGGTGTGAAAATGGGAAACCACGGAAAACCATCTTCAGGGCTGCCGATAGTGGGATTCGAACCTACTATCTCCCGGATGCAAGCTCACAGCCGAGCGCCTCTACGCGCACGGCCAACTCGCCCGGTCATATCATGTCATTCGTCTCATCTCATTGACTCCTCTGATGAGGTTGACGTCAGGAGGAGCATCCGGTCGTAGAAGCTCGCTACAAAGCGTCCTCTCACTTCATACCCGACTCCGTAGAGAAACTGGGCAAGCATTGGACATACGCATTTTGTTATATCAACAGTAACTCCGTCGTGCCAGGACATCACGTGAAGTCTTATTCCCCGCACAACGCAGCCTATTTCAATCACATCTTCAGAAATCACAAATTCAGGATGATTCACATGACCACAGAAGGTAATTATAGAGTCCGGCTCCTTGGCTCCTTCAGTTCAGAGGGTCTCAGATTCATTTCCTGGCCAAGTCGGGGATTTTAACTGCGTATAGTTAACTCCTTAAGCTCGGAGGCGGTGTGTACGTGTTTGTCTCAATGCATAGGCTTACCTTCATCTACACACAACACATCCACACTAAAAAGCACCACAGAAACACGTAATAGTGAATAAATCCGTCAACATGTAGTTGGCGTCAGGAAAGGCATCCAACCATAAAACTGGGCCAAATACATCCAAAGAGCTCACTCCAAGCAATTAGGGAAAGGCGAGAAGTAATAAAAACATACATCTTCATTGTATACTGTTATGCCTTTCAGCAGTCAGTCTGCAAGCCTCTGTGAATTTATTAGAATGGAATAGAATACCCTCATCCCCGAGTTCCGGATAGCCAGATACTCGGGAGAGAGCAATCATTTATTGCAATTCAGACCATTTTGACTCATACATAATTTTGTTACAATTTATCTATTACTACCTTAAATATTACAATTACGCATACTCACTAACTTCACCCGATTCCTAAATTGTAGTTTCTAAGATGTTTATTTTTGTCGTAGACGTTATATTATTACATAGTCTAGGACAGCATGTATCGTACTCCTATTAATTCCTGTCTGTGCAATTATTTATTTATATCACAATCCTCTATTTGTAGCCTAACTAGTTAGAATTGTTAGAAACTGAGTCTATCCATCGTCGTCTTGGTCTCCCTCTACTCCTCTTACCCTCCATAACAGAGTCCATTATTTTCCTACGTAACCTATCCTCCTCCATTCGCGTCACATGACCCCACCACCGAAGCTGGTTTGTGCGTACAACTTCATCCAGCGAGTTCATTCCTAACTTAACCTGTATCTCCTCATTCCGAGTACCCTCCCGCCGTTACTCCCACCTGTTTGTACCAGCAATCATTCTCGCTACTCTCATGTCTGTTACTTCTAATTTATGAATAAGATAAGTCCGCCTCTGTGGTGTTGTGGTTAGCGTATTTAGCTGCCACCCCCGGACGCCCGGGTTCGATTCCCGGCTCTGCCACGAAATTTGAAAAGTGGTATGAGGGCTGGAACGGGGTCCACTCAGCCTCGGGAGGTCAACTGAGAAGAGGTGGGTTCGATTCCCACCTCAGCCATCCTGGAAGTGGTTTTCCGTGGTTTCCCACTTCTCCTCCAGGCGAATGCCGGGATGGTACCTAACATAAGGCCACGGCCGCTTCCTTCCCTCTTCCTTGCCTATCCCTTCCAATCTTCCCATCCCTCCACAAGGCCCCTGTTCAGCATAGCAGGTGAGGCCGCCTGGGCGAGGTACTGGTCATTCTCCCCAGTTGTATCCCCGACCAAGAGTCTGAAGCTCCAGGACACTGCCCTTGAGGCGGTAGAGGTGGGATCCCTCGCTGTGTCGGAGGGAAAAAGCCGACCCTGGAGGGTAAACAGATGATGATGATGATGATGATGATGATGATGATGAATAAGATATCCTAGGTCCAGCCAGCTTTCACTCACGTAAAACAAAGTTGGTCTAAAACAGTCCGATGTAAGGAGTTTCGTCCGGGAGCTGACTTTCCTCTCACAGAATACTGTTGATCGCAACTGCGAATTCACTGCATTACCTTTACTGCACCTTGATTCAGTCTTACTGTACTTACTATACTACCATCCTTGGAGAACATTCATCCTAAATACTTGAAATTATCTACCTGTTTCAGCTTTTCATCCCCAACCCGACATTCATTTCTCATAGATTTCTTACCTACTGACATCAATTTATTCTTAGAACGGCTAAGTTTAATACCATTTTCATTGCACCTATTTTCAAGTTCCAAGATATTAGACTGCAGGCTTTCAGCACAATCTGCCATTAAGACCAAGTCGTCAGCATAGGCCGGACTGCTTACTACATTTTCACCTAACTGAATCCCTCCCTGTCACTTAATACCAGGAAGAACAAGAAGAATAGGAGATAACAATAGAAGTGGGTGTTTGGCTCATGCAGCCTCCTTGGTTAGTCGTGACAGGGATGCAACCTATCGCTCTTTCTCTCTCTGAAACAGAAAAAGGACTCATATCCCAGTTTGAGCCTTAGACCTACCAGAATGACCGTTACCAAATCAGATGACTTACAAATATTGGATTTTAACTTATTCACGTACATGGAGAGCGTGACAACATCTGCGTATGTCTTGGCTTCGTCGCTTCTCACTTTACACAGCTCTTCAGTTCATCTCACTAGGAGATGGCCGTGCTATACCTTACATTCCGGAGATAGTGGGTTCGTATCTCACCGTCGGCGGCTCTGAAGGTGGTTTTTCGTAGTTTCCCATTTTCACACTAGTCAAATGCTGAGGGTGTACCTTAACAAAGACCATGGCCACTGCCTTCCCAATCGTAGCCCTTTCCCATACATCCTCCGCCGAAAACCTTCGATGTGTTAGTGAGACGTTAAGCAAGTAGCAAAAAAAAATTAAAACATTAAACAATCTCACAAGGCTGAGCGATCCCTGCCCAAACCTCAGACCAGCATTAAAAAGAAAAAGGAAATCCCGGAATGAGTGGCTCAACGTTGGAGGCGCTGGCCTTCTGACCCCAACTTGGCAGGTTCGATCCTGGCTCAGTCCGGTGGTATTTGAAGGTGCTCAAATACGCCAGCCTCGTGTCGGTAGATTTACTGGCACTAAAAGAACACCTATATGACTAAATTCCGGCACCTCGGCGTCTCCGAAAACCGTGAAATGGGTTGTAAAGCAAATAATGATATTACTTACTTACTTACTCCTTGACGCTACGGTCCTTGCAGAACCTTGGTCTCCGCAACAATCTTCTTCCAAAGCTCTCTGTCGATTGCCTTAGTCCTCCATCTCCGGACTCGCCTGGTACGTAGATCAGCCTCCACCTCTTCTATCCACGCTTTCTTGGTCTACCTCTACATCGTCTTCCACCTGGATGCCCCTCCAGCACTTTCTTAGGTTCTCTTGTTATACTTTTCCCTGGCTGGAGTAGGCTTCTCACATTCCAAGTCGCTAATACCAATCTATAACCATTTCCTCGCCTAGGTCGTTTATCAATTTTATCCGTCCGGTTTGTTCTTACTCTTTGCGGCTTCTCAACAGTTATTTTTTAACGGGATAGAGTTGTCAACCCTATGCCCAACCCCCAACCTGGAGGACCAGGGTATCCCTTTTAGTCTGGATCATCGACCTGTCCGGCAAGGAAGGCCCTATCAGTAGCTAAGCTACCGCCGGCGTAGCTCTCAGGATCTTTTGACCACACAAGCCCCACCACTACGACAAGGTAAAGATACCATCGATGGGGGAATAATGATATTATTATTATTATTATTATTATTATTATTATTATTATTATTATTATTATTATTATTATTATTAGACAATTATTGCATTTTAAAAACTCGAACACAGCTGTGTCGGGGTCACGACCGCAACTTCAGACGAGACACACGTATTGTGTGATAGATATTATCGAAATAACCAAGTTAATGTGGGTTTGAAATGTTTCTTTCACTGGAGCAGTAAATGTGCTCGGCTGGGGCTTGCCGGTGGTATTTGAAGAAGCTCGAATACATCAGCCTCGTGTTAATAGAATTATTGGCGCGTAAAGGAACTCCTGCGGTTCTAAATTCCGGCACCTCAGCGTCTCTGAAAACCGTAAAAGTAGTTAGTGGGACGTAGGAACAGTTATTATTATTATTATTATTATTATTATTATTATTATTATTATTATTATTATTATTATTATTATTTCTTTTTAATCTGTTTACCCTTCAGGGTCGGCTTTCCCCTCGGAATCAGCGAGGGATCCCACCTCTACCGCCTCAAGGGTAGAGTTCTGGAGTGTGAGACTTTGAGTCTGGGAGATACAATTGCGAAGGTTGACCAGTAATTCGCCCTAGTAGCCTCACCTGCTATGCTGAACAGGGAATCTTGTGGAGAGATGGGAAGATTGGAAGGGACAGGCAAGCAAGAGGGGAAGTGGGAAACCATGGAATACCACTTCGAGTGGCTGAAATGGGAATCGAACTCACCTCTACTCACTTGACCTCCTGAGGCTGAGTGAACCAAATTATTATTATTACTATTGTTATTATTATTATTATTATTATTATTATTATTATGATTATTATTATTATTATTATTATTATTATTATTATTATTATTATTATTATTATTATTATTATTATTATTATTGGGACAAAGGTGGCTGGATACCAAACCTGACCACTCCAACGAATTTGGACCTTTACCTTCGACTCTTCCATGGGCCTTCAATGGCCTGTACAGACACGGCTTTGCTTCCGTTTAGGCGACCCCATTGTACAGTACTTCAAATAGATTTTTAATTTCAGTTTTATTTTTATTTCTTTATTTTCTTGTTTTTTTGTGGTCTAAATTCGTACTAACAAATAGCTTTTCGGTGGTGCAAGATGGGAGAGGGCTAGGGATTGGTAGATAGACGCCATAGATCCTCATAATTTGCCTGGTTTCAAAACGAAAAAACACGGAAACCCAGGTATACTGACAGTGGGGTTCGAACCCACAATCTGCCGAATGCACGCTCACAACTAGGTGACACGAACCGCGCAGCCAACTCATTCAGTTTTCAGCCATGAGGTCGTGTTAGTACATGCCAAGGAATTTTCGAAATGCTCTACCGTCGAGTAAGGCTACCATAGCTCAATAGTAGAGCATCAGACGCGAAATTCCGAGGCTTCTGGGTTCATTTTAATTTCTAAGGTGAATTTTCCGATGAAAACAGAGTGTCGAAGTTAGAGTATAGTCCCAATTAAATTGTATTTTTATTAATTAACTGACTACCGAGTCCGCCTCTGTGGTGTAGTGGTTAGCGTGATTAGCTGCCACCCCCGGAGGTCCGGGTTCGATTCCCGGCTCTGCCACGATAATTTGAAAAGTGGTACGAGGGCTGGAACGGGGTCCACTCAGCCTCGGGAGGTCAACTGAGTAGAGGTGGGTTCGATTCCCACCTCAGCCATCCTCGAAGTGGTTTTCCGTGGTTTCCCAATTCTCCTCCAGGCGAATGCCGGGATGGTACCTAACTTAAGGCCACGGCCGCTTCCTTCCCTCTTCCTTGTCTAGCCCTTCCAATCTTCCCATCCCTCCACAAGGCCCCTGTTCAGCATAGCAGGTGAGGCCGCCTGGGCGAGGTACTGGTCATTCTCCCAGTTGTATCCCCCGACCAAGAGTCTGAAGCTCCAGGACACTGCCCTTGAGGCGGTAGAGGTGGGATCCCTCGCCGAGTCCGAGGGAAAAACCGAACCTGGAGGGTAAACAGATGATGATGATGATGAACTGACTACCGTTACATTAGGTAGTCCTAAGCACAAGCAGAGCCACGACTTGGAATATACCCGAGATGCCCACTTCTATTTCAAGAAACTGGCTTTACTCTCAAGAACACTTACTTTACCTCTCAGCCATTACTCAACATTCACGAAGTAGACAGCAAGAACCCACATCACGATTATACAGCATATTTCGACAAAGAAATTACATCCAAACTAAAACAAATTTAAGTATATGTGAAGTTAAGTGCAAGCAGGCATGACTGGCCAAAACAAAAACATCCTAACCGAACTCGATAGCTGCAGTCGCGTAATTGCGACCATCCAGTATTCGGGAGATAGTGGATTCGAGCCCCACTCTCGGCAGCCCGGAAGATGGTTTTTCGTGGATTCCCATTTTCACACCAGGCAATTACTTGGGCTGTACCTTAATTAAGGCCACAGCGGCTTCCTTCCAACTCCTATGCCTTTCCTATCCCATCGTCGCCATAAGACCTATCTGGGGCGGTGCCACGTAAAGCAACTTGTAAAAAAAAAAATCCTAAGGCCCCATGTAAACTGGAAGGAAAATTGTTCTGCACATCGTAACCTCAACACTATGTGGGATAGAGTGATTAGCTCAAGCTCAGCCTAGATCACCCAGTAGAGAACCGGTTTTCTTTGACATCGGTAGAGTAAAATGGAAGATAAAATTGACCCGCAGGCACCCTAGATGACGTCAGAAGTTGAAGTCGTACTTCAAAATTCCTCGAATTTCTCGATAAGAATAAAACCTACTCATTTCACACCTTTACCAGCTTGACAAGACAACACGTGCAGGAAGAATAAATAGAAATTGTTCTTTAATATCAAGAACTGTCTAATTTGTTTTATGTCACACCGACACAAATAGGTCTTATGGCAACGGCGGTATTATTAAGGTACTGTAGAGCCTAGCATTTTCCTGGTGTGAAAATGGGAAACCATGAATGCCCATCTTCAGGGTTGTCGACAAATGATGATGATGATGGTGATAATAATAACTGGATGAACTGAGTAGTTCAGTGGTTGCTGTTGCCGGTCCCAAGCCCGGTTAAGGAAGGAGGGTTGATTTTGACTAGATATTTGGTCAACCGTAAAAAGAATTTATCCAGAAGACACCAAGAGGCACCTCTCGATCTCATCAATCGCGTTGCAATCTTGTGATCATACCATTATGATCAACCCTGCCCGTATCTTCACCTTGCAACATTGGCATGATGGATAACACGTTATCACAGCAACTACCCCAGGCTCCGGACACACCTAGTCCGGTTTCTCCCAATCATTGGATTCTGGGAGATAGGGAGCATCATGCAAAGAAGAGTCCGAGTTTCTCAAAATATCCTCGTCCCAAGAAAATGACCTGCTGAAAACAGGAAAGCCTAAACAACTCACAAACACCCTGGACAAGTTTGACATTCAAATAGCCGCACTCCAGGAAACGCGCTTCGGAGATGGAAACCATCTTGACTCTGAAGAATACAGGATGTTTAAAGGTAAACCTGCCATCAGAATTCATGGGAAGCTACCACAAATAGGGACAGCCTTCACAGTACAAAAATCAATCATCAATTCAGTACTTAACTTTACATCTCCATCTGAAAGAATGTCAGTACTTAATGTGAAATCGAGCAACAAAGCTTACTTCTTGGTCAACGCCCATGCTCCCACAAACAATGACAACAAGAAAAACCCACACAAAGTTGAATCCTTCTGGGAACTCTTAGAAGAAACCACAAGCAAGATTCCAAAACATCGTGGGAAAATTTTAGTAAGTGATTTTAACGCCCGGATTAGCAGAGAGCAGAAACACCAATGTATTGTAGATCATCACTCGTCACTTCGGAGGACGAATAAGAACGGAGAACGCCTTATAGACTTTTGTAAAACTTTCGCTTTGAAACTCATGTCTACGTATTTTCTGAAACCTCCACACGAAAAGAAAACATGGAATTCACCGAATTCGTTATCAGGGTAATTCCAGATTGATCTCCTTTCAATATCCAGAAAAAATATGTACAAGATACAAAATGTCAGAGTACGGAAGGAAGTTGTCGACTCAGACCACCATCTGTCACAAATCAAAGTGAGATTCCAATCAACCCGATCCATACCTAAACACAATATATCTCACAGAGTTCACCCAGAATGCCTTAAACAGAACATCAGCACCTTCTTACAAGACATACGAGACCAGGATCGCAAGGACTGGCCAGTCCTACGTAAAACACTTCAAAAATCAGCCCTGAAATTAGGACAACCTCCGAGGGAACGAAGAAACATATGTAGTACACAACCTGTGATAAAGCCATTGGTGATCGTATGAAAACGTGGAATCAGTGGAATGGACATCAAACAACTGAAAAGTGATGAAAATTACCTCAAAAATAATTCTCCGGGAGAAATGATCGTGTAACAAAAAGAGACTCGTAGAAATCGAGCAAGAATTCCTCACAAACAACATTAGGAATTTCTACAAAACCTCCCGTAAGAATTTATCCAGTTATCAACCACCATCTTTATGTTTCCATCGAGCAGTTGGAACTTTAGAAATGAACACCAAAGATAACTGCACAATCCTGACTACTTCCGAGACCTCCTCAACTGTGATCCTCCAAAAGAATGACTGAACTACGAAAAGCCCATGCCGAACCTTGATTCACAACCCCCTACAATACAGGAAACAGAAGAGATCATCCGATCGCTTAAAAATAATAAAGCCCCTGGAGAGGATGGCATGCGCGCGGAGATGTGGAAACTAGGAGATGACCTCGTAAGTAGAAATCTGGGGAACTGAAACGGTCCCGCATGTGTGCATTAATACACCCATTGCACAAGAAAGGTGACAAGGTTGATCCAAACAAGTACAGAAGCTTATCCCTACTACTGATCACATACGCAATTCTTTCTAGAGCTCTCTTAAACCTTTTAGATAAACAGACAGGTCACCTGATCGGTGAGTCCCAAGCGGGTTTCAGGAAAGGTCGATCATGTGCTGAACAAATATGGAATTTGAAAACCACATTAAGGATCCGTCAAACTACCAGCACTATCGTCAGTTTTGTGGACTTTAAGAAGGCGTATGATATTGTGCACAGACAGACCATTTTTGATACTCTACAAGAACTCAGAGTGGACAGGAAGACCAGGGAATGTGGCATGTGCGATAGGCTTCGGCAGCCGGCACAATTCCTATCCTCGCCGCAATATAGCGGCTTCATTCATTCCATCCCTGACCCGGTGAAATGAAATGTCGTATGGCTTTTAGTGCCGGGATATCCCAGGGTGGGTTCGGCTCACTAGGTGCAGATCTTTCTATTTGACTCCCGTAGGCGACCTGCGCGTCGTGATGAGGATGAAATGATGATGAGGACAACACATACACCCAGACCCCATGCCATTGGAATTAACCAATTACGGTTAAAATCCCCGACCCGGCCGGGAATCGAACCCGGGACCGTCTAAACCGAAGGCCAGTACGCTGACCGTTCAGCCAACGAGTCGGACCCTGACCCGGTCACTGTCTGGAAAACAGGTTGTAGGTTTTCATTTTTCAATGTTAGATCAAGTTGTATGTATGATTATATATGATTGATGTTTACGCTCGATATGTATCGTAATGACATTCAGAGCACATTCTGAGTGTCATGAAAGATGTTGCTCATATGCTTAATATTGTGCTATAATAGAACTGTCTGGCCCAGTGAGGAAAGCAATGGCAAACTACCTCACTCCTTGTCTTGCCTAGTATGGCTCATTTTGGTACTGCCATTGGTTTTTGTGGTTTTATTATAATTGCGTAGCCTTTGGTGGAGCTACTTGAGGATCCAACCAGCCTCTGGGCTGATGACGTAACAGACAGACATGTATCAGTCTGAAAGTCGAGCTGGAAGGCGTGAAATAGAAAGAGGGCGTGATGTTGTATGTGAATCGGAACATTTCAACAGTAATAATAAGCAGAAGAATCCTTACATATGATGATACTGAGTAGATCAAAAATGTGGTAACTTAATATAACTTGAAATGGGAGCATGAGCCTGAAACGCAGATTGAACTACAAATACTTGAGTTGCAAAAGGCACCACAAGGAGACACTCAGACAATAATGTATCGAACGTCTTTGAGGCATAGAGGCATGGAACCAATGCTCAGACCTTGCTTAGCCAGACGGATAACTAACTGGAAGACAAGGAAAGTGCTAAATAAGGTGAATGAAATCATGGCAGTCCAGCACCTCTGAGAATGACAACCTTCAGAATATCAATGATCTAGTCTTCGCTAGCAGTTCCTTCATCAACCATTATCAGCAAGGGTGGACCCCATCAACAAGAAAACCACTAGGAAGCCAGCATAGAAGAGAAAACAACATTCTAGCGAAGTAACGAGAAGTTGCAATAACATTCAAGAGTGTAAGATGGGACTGTCACAACACAAGCAAGGTAGATAAAGAAACCTTTGTAAACTGCGTACATTACCAGAAGGCATTTGACACACGGCTAAGGGATGTGATGAAATGGCGTATGGCTTTCAGTGCCGGGAGTGTCCGAGGACAAGTTCGGCTCGCCAGATGCAGGTCTTTCGATTTGACTCTCGTAGGCGACTTGCGCGTCGTGATGAGGATGAAATGATGATGAAGACGACACATACACCCAGCCCCCGTGCCAGCGAAATTAACCAATTAAAGTTAAAATTCCCGACCCTGCCGGGAATCGAACCCGGGACTCCTGTGACCAAAGGCCAACACGCTAACCATTTAGCCATGGAGCCGGACAGGGATGTGATAAACATCTCACAGAGAGGCCTAGAATTTTTGGGTCTTCTGGATAACTTCATGTCAAAATGGAGGAACAAACCGAAGAAAGAGTGATCGAACCAAGGTCTGTTAACGAACAGTCAGTTTCAATTTATTTTTCAATTAACACATGTGAACAGGACTCATTTCACAAGTAAAATAATTCCGTTTCCATCCGATCAAAGTGATTGCGTTCAAAACGGTGTAAAAAACTTAGAAATTTTTGTCAATTGAGAAAAATTCAACTTATGCCAAGTGTCACATTCTTCGAACTTACTTGGTCGATTTCCTTGACATTCGACGATACGAAGTTACATTATCATAAGTTGCTATTTATTTTGCGAGATCGATTTTACTGACATTCGACTCCTCTTACCTTTCAAGTGCTAAGACTGAGTGGCGTGTTCGATTTTATCGACATTCGGCCGCATAGAATTCACTTCAAATGATTAGTTTCAGAACACGAGGTAGATTTTAGTGACATTCTACCGTGTGTAGTTATTGAGTTATTCTTCGAGTACACAATTTCTAAGTGTTATAAACCTTGTTTAAGATTATTGTAACTCTTTCTCATCTGCGCAGAAGCCGCTTTCCAAATTAACACGTCCGGGACATGAGCGCGTGTATTCACGTTTATCCTATACGTGACAAATCTCGACGCCCATTACTACTAGAACTTCTAGAACTCTAGACATTCTAGAAATTCCTGACCATCCAGAACATCTAGAATTTCCATCGAGGGAAGAATCGTGGTTCCATGGAGCAGAGAGGGGACCCATGGTAGTACGAGAGTAGCAGCCAGATTTCAAGGAACGTCGCCAGCCGTAGGAAAAGGAAAGGACACTTTCCAGTATTTCTTCTGTACAGAGGTGGTATGAAATTTGAACTTTTGTTAATAAACTCAGTTTTCTTTGAACCAGACATTATTTCAACAAACCTCTCTCCCTCTGTAGCACTCCATTTCTGTACCGTACTGTACTGAATCTTATGCTCTTCTAGCCCAAGTACGGCATTTACGGTTACAGCATATAATGTTTCACTAGACTTGGATAGCAATCTCGCCTAATGCAAGTGAACACCGGAGAAACCGTAGACAATCTGAATAATAATTTATTACCGATTTAAGCCCACTAGGGAACGCTCATGACTAGTTCTTTTTGGATGTTCGCTTTCGTTCCCAATGACCCTTGAGTCCTACTAGTATTCTTTTCTTTCTTGTGAAAGTGGCTTGCGAGATTCAACAACTTTTGGCAGAGGATATATCAGTATCAGAAAGTATCAGAGACATGAGTATCGGAAATCCCAGTGGAAACTAAGTCAGTTTCTACTTCATTGAGCCACATGATTCCAGGATTATAGCCTTTGCTTATTAAGAAGACCTTCTCCTTTAGCCTGCCGCTGTCCATTCTCAGAAGGTGCCCGTAAAACTTCAGCTGCATACGTCACATGCTAGTGTTAGCCGTTTACAGCTGTTGGTACAATTATTCAGAGTTCGCTTTCAATCGGTCGGTTCCATCCGGAAGCACACTTAGCCCATGAATTTTCCGGAGGATACGTCTTTCAGATTCTCCCAGGTCATCCACGGTGCCTTTTCAGTTCGTCAGTAAGGTGTCCGCAGCATATAAGAACTGGGCTCTGACAACACTTTTGTAATGACATATTTTGGCATACGATGGCATATATTTATATAATAATAATAATAATAATAATAATAATAATAATAATAATAATAATAATAATAATAATAGTCAAGAGTGAAATTCATGGGAGAAATCTCAGACGAATTCCTGATAAAAACTGGTGTCCGGCAAGGAGATGGACTATCACCCCTCCTCTTCAACCTCGTACTAGATAAGGTGATGAGGGAATGGGAAAACGAACTGAAAGCACAAAATAGCTGGAACCCAGTAAACATCGGGACACGAAAAAACAAGCTTGAAATTCCATGCTTAGCCTTCGCGGATGACCCGGCCCTTTTGTCCAGCGATGAAGTCACAGCAATAAAGCAAGTTGAAATTCTCCAAGAATGTGCCAGAAAGTTCGGACTTCATATCTCCTTCCAGAAAACTGAATTTTTCTGTGCAAAACTAGACATCCATAGTCTCAATACAAAATACGGACAAATCAGCAGAGTCCCTCACTTCAAATACCTGGGCGAAATCCTCGAACCAACCGGACAAGAGAAAATAGCCCAAAACAACCGTGTCCAAAAACTCAGAAGAGCTTATGGGAGAACGAGAGAAATCTACAACAAAAAATGTATGTCTCTCCACGTTAAGATTAAACATTACAATACTGTAATCAAACCGGAGGCTTTATATGCAGGGGAAACTCTAACGCTTTATAGAAAGGGCGAACTGGAAAATATCCTAAAAGAAGAGCGAAAAATCTTGAGGAAAATTTTAGGACCAAGACACGCGGGAGAAGGGTACCGCCTCCAAACCCGGAAATCCACAGAAAAATTATCTAATATTGCGGCAGACCTCAGGAAAAGAAAGGCTAAAATTTTATGGACATGTTAAGAGGCTTCCAGAAACTAGACTAACCCACCAAGTTCTTGAAAGAGTTGACAAACTGAAGAATTTTCCTTGGATACAACAAACAAAAGCGGACATGAAGAACGCACAAATTCTCTGTGAAGACATTTTGAATCGAAATATATATAGAAAGAAAATTGACAATTGGGAAGTTACTCCAGAGAATGAAGTACCAAAAAGAGCAGGTACCAAGTGGACGGAAGAAAGGAAAAGGATCTTTAGTCAACAGATGAAAGCATCCTGGATCCTCCGCAGACGAAATCATAAATAAAGCTTCGTGTGTTCCGAAAGGGACCATTCACGCATAATAATAATAATAATAATAATAATAATAATAATAATAATTACAAATCTAGAAAAGGCATTCCGTGTGATTGAACAAGATATTTGAGGTGATCGGGATCAGATACCGAGAATGCAAGATAATCTGTAATCTGCACAACAATAAGCCTGCAGTCGTAAGAATCACAGACTATGAAAAAGAATCTTTTTTTTTTTTTTGCTAGGGGCTTAACGTCGCACCGACACAGATAGGTCTTATAGCGACGATGGGATAGGAATGGCTTAGGAGTTGGAAGGAAGCGGCCGTGGCCTTAATTAAGGTACAGCCCCAGCATTTGCCTGGTGTGAAAATGGGAAACCACATAAAACCATTTACAGGGCTGCCGATAGTGCGATTCGAACCTACTATCTCCCGGATGCAAGCTCACAGCCGCGTGCCTCTACGCGCACGGCCAACTCGCCCGGTCAAAAAGAATCAGTAGGATAATCCATAAACGAAAGAGTCAAGCTGCAGTTTGTCCCCTCTCCTTTCTTCCCATTGTTTACATAGAGCAGGTAGTAAAGGAAACCAAAAAAAGAATTTGGAAAGCAAATCGTAATAGGAGAGGAATTCAAAACTCTGAGATTTGCCGACGATATTGTTATTTTATATGTATTCACGTTTTTTACAATTGGCTTTACAACGCTCCGACGCAGATAAGTCTTATGGCGACGATGGGACAAGAAAAGGATAGGAGTGGGAAGAAGCGGCCGTGGCCTTAATTAAGGTACAGCTCCAGCATTTGCCTGGTGTGAAAATGGGAAACCAGCTTCAGGGTTGCCTACAGTGGGGTTCGAACCCACTATCTCCCGAATTCAAGCTCACAGTTGCCCGCTCCTAACTAGGCCTACACATCCAACTCGCTCGGTTATTGTTATTTTATATGAGTCTGCAGAAGATTTGGACAAATTCCTGAATGGTATGAGCAGAGTCTTGGAGAAGTAATGGATTGCAGTCGAATCAAGTCAGGTGATGCAGGAAATATTAGATTGGGAAGTGAGATCTTAAAGGAAATAAATGAATAATTTTACGTGGGTAATAGAATAACTAACTATGGTAGAAGTAAAGAGGACATAAAATGCGGAAAGAAATTTACTCACTTTGAACATTGTTACAGAAATTAGAAAGATGTTTTTTTTAAAGACTTTCGTCTGGAGTCTGGGATTGGAAACGTGAACAATAACTAGCAAAGACCGAGAAGGTTGGCCGTATTTCTAGGGCTGTGTATCTGTTAACTTGCATTCGGGAGAGTGTAGGTTCGAATCCCACGATCCACCGGGCGAGTTGGCCGTGCGCGTAGAGGTGCGCGGCTGTGAGCTTGCATCCGGGAGATAGTAGGTTCGAATCCCACTATCGGCAGCCCTGAAAATGGTTTTCCGTGGTTTCCCATTTTCACACCAGGCAAATGCTGGGGCTGTACCTTAATTAAGGCCACGGCCGCTTCCTTCCAACTCCTAGACCTTTCCTATCCCATCGTCGCCATAAGACCTATCTGTGTTGGTGCGACGTAAAGCCCCTAGCAAAAAAAAAAAAATCCCACGATCGGCAGCCCTGGTTTCCCATTTTTACACCAGGCAAATGCGAGGGCCACGGCAACTACCTCTCCAATCCTTCCCCATTCTTACGTCGCCGAAAACCTTCGGTATGTTACTGCGACGTTAAATCAATGGCAGAACATACAAGAAAACCCAGCACTGAAATAAATAGAATAGAAGCTTTTGAAATGTGGTGTTGCAGAAGAATGCTGCAGATGAGATGAGTAGATCGATTCACGATTAATGAGATAGTGAATCGAATTGGTGAAAAGAGAACGATTTGATGAAATTTGACGAGAAGAAGAGATAGAATGATAGGACACATGTCAAGGTACCCAGGACGTGTTCAGTTATATTTAAAATGAAGTGTAGGCGGTAAGAATTGAATGGGTGGACCAAGGCATGAATATGAAAAACAGATTATTGTAGATGTAGGATGTAGTAGTTACCGGTATATCGAAATGAAAGGTTTCGCACAGGATAGTGTGGCATGAAGGGCTGCATCAAACCACTCTATGGACTCATGACTCAATCAATAATAATAATAATAATAATAATAATAATAATAATGACATGGCGAGTTTTCCGTGCGGTTAGGAGCGCGCAGCTGTGAGCTTGCATCCGGGAGATAGTGGGTTCGAATCCCACTGTCGGCAGCCCTGAAGATGGTTTTCCGTGGTTTCCCATTTTCACACCAGGCAAATGCTGGGGCTGTACCTTAATTAAGGCCACGGTCGCTTCCTTCCAACTCCTAGGCCTTTCCTATCCCATCGTCGCCGTAAGACCTATCTGTGTCGCTGTGACGTAAAGCCACTAGCAAAGAACAAATAATAATAATAATAATAATAATAATAATAATAATAATAATAATAATAATAATAATAATAATAATAATAATAATAATAATAATAATAATAACAATAATAGTTTAATAATAATAAAGTCGTGTCCTCATCCCGAGGTTTTGCAGCTCTTTTCAGGCACACCCCCAAATGGAGGTGAGCTGTATGTACCGATTCAACCACATAACAGCCCTCCTGCTAATCT
Source organism: Anabrus simplex (assembly GCF_040414725.1). Classification (NCBI taxonomy): domain Eukaryota; kingdom Metazoa; phylum Arthropoda; class Insecta; order Orthoptera; family Tettigoniidae; genus Anabrus; species Anabrus simplex. The sequence continues at coordinate 1,612,081,887 of NC_090265.1, read as the reverse complement.
TAAATTTCTGGCAGTACCGGGAATCCAACGCGGACCATTGAGGACGACATCTAATAGTGGTAACCGTTACGCTACGGAGGCAGGAATAATAATAATAATAATAATAATAATAATAATAATAATAATAATAATAATCCATCATGCTATCAAGTTAAGAGTATTGGGGACATCGATCTATGTCGGTGTCATGGTTACAACTGAAGTAGTGAGCTTCAGAGGTTGCTGAAGATGTTGGCGAGCTGTGCCTGTTTTTGGTCCGCGAGAGGTATTTTATTTCCATCAAACCCTCCGGACAAGTCCGGTGTGCCTCCCGATCCGCCACCTGGGACGCGCGCGATAGGGGAACAGGCTGAAACCCCCACGGACAGAAGAACGAAGGAAAAAGCTCAGCGAGAGGATGAAGAGATTTTGGGAGGAAAAGAAGGCCAACACATCAGCTAAGCAAGTTCAACCGTGCTCCTGAGTAAGGCATAACGATGTAAAATAATAATAATAATAATAATAATAATAATAATAATAATAATAATAATAATAATAATAATAATAATAATAATAACAACAATAATAATAATCACAGCTTCTTCTAAAGTCCTTCAGATTTATAAATGTGCACTAGTAACCAAGAGAAGTTAAAAATATGTTAAATAACGTCTCTGTTGTACGAAATTTTAACCTAGAAATGGTAAATATATATCTTCCCATTATATTTAGTAGGCCTACGTTATCTTTTACTGAAAAATCTATAAATACTCATTTCCTCAGCTGTACTCGTGACTGACCTTAACACCTGAACACTAGAGACCTTGAACCCATCAGATGGTCATGACGTGGCGATACTGACAACCGTCCTTCTCAGCCTCGTTACCATTCCGATCAGACAGTTCCTCAATAGTCCTCGTGCGGGTGGGCCTGTCCACAGCCGCATACCACGGCAGGAAGGAATATTATATGCAGGACTACCTGTTGACAATGCTGTGTAGAATTTATAGAGGACTGGGTACGTGTGAAATGTGAATTTAGTTACTAGGGACCTCACCAGTGCCTTAGCAACCTTGTTTCAAGTCGCATCGACGACAGGCCTTACGGCAACGATGCAATAGGACTGGAGAGGAAGCAAAAAAAACATGGCACTACAGCCCTTGAAGGGCCTTGGCGTACCAAGCGACCGCTGCTCAGCCCGAAGGCCTGCAGATTACGAGGTGCCGTGTGGTCAGCACGACGTATACTCTCAGCCGTTATTCTTGGCTTTCTAGACCGGGGCCGCTATCTCACCGTCAGATAGCTCCTGAATTCTAATCACGTAGGCTGAGTGGACCTCGAACCAGCCCTCAGGTCCAGGTAAAAATCCCTGACCTGGCCGGGAATCGAACCTGGGACCTCTGGAGAAGAGGGAGGCACGCTACCCCTACACCATGGGGCCGGCTTGGAGAGGAAGCGAGCGTGGCGGTAATTAAGGCACGGCCCCAACATGTGCCTGGTATGAAAATGGGATACAATGAAAGAGTACCTTTGTGGCTGTCGGCAACGGGGTTAGATTTCACGATCTCCCAACTTGAAGCCTACAGCCGCGTGATTCAAACCGCGTAGCTAAGTCGCTTGGTCATCCAAAGAGACGTACCCAGATGGACTTGATGGTGACTGTATAAGGATCTAGTCGCTATGACGGGCATCAAACTTACTTCGATTTGGTGGGGATATACCCTACACAGTTGTTTTTCTTTTAATTTGTACCACTGTCTTCTACCCATGTCTTAATTTCTTTCACTGGATGGTGTCGTAATTAGCAGCAAGATACCAAGTTTTGTAGGGTCAATCACATGTCACAGAGCCTCAGCGTGGAATTTCTCGATCTTCTACTACTTTACTTCAAGTCCAGAAACAGTCTTCTCAATAATAATTTCGTGTGGCTATTTCTAGCCAAGTGCAGCCCTTGCAAGGCAGACCCTCCGATGAGGGTAGGCGGTATCTGCCATGTGTAGATAACTGCGTGTTATTGTGGTGGAGGATAGTGTTATGTGTGGTGTGTGAGTCTTCTCAATTATAACCCCAAGTAATTCATTACATTAATGTGATACTGTTTATTTATCATATCCCAAGATCCATAGCTCAACCCCATAAGAGACAGTCGGATTTTTGAGGTCCAGAACAAAGTCTTCCCGGCACTCAGTGTCGTATGATGTCGGCAAGTTAAATATTTCTATTAACTTTCTCTCGCCGGGCTAGGTGCCTCAGACGGTTGGGGCGCTGGCCTTCTGACCCCAACTTGTCAGATTCGATCCTGGCTCAGTCCGGTGGTATTTGAAGGTGCTCTAATACGTCAGCCTCGTGTCGGTAGATTTACTGGCACGTAAAAGAACTCCTGCGGGACAAAACTCCGGCACCTCGGCGTCTCTGAAAACCGTAAAATTGGTTAGTGGGACATAAAGCCAATAATATTATCACATCATTAACTATTAACTCTTCGCCGAATAAAATGAATAACTCAGCCATAGGTCGTCCGACAGAGTATGTCTGCGGAAAGAAAGAGACGGCTGAGCGTCGCAAACTCGAGCATATTATCATGTTATCGCTGCTAAAAGTACACATTTTACATGTGACAGGTACCTTTTTTAAAATGTTCTTTGTTCGGGGCGTCGACCTAGAAAGATCTATTGCCCCTACTTGCACCATATGTTAGGAACCTGCGTGTATTTGGAAATTGCGGAAGTGTAAAGTGTTCAATGTGAGGAAAGGAACGTTAAGGACGACACAAGCACCCAGTCCCCAGGCCAGGGATATTAATCATTTACAATGAAAAAACCCTGACCCGGTCAGAAATCGAACCCGGGGCCGCCGGATGACACGCGGACGCGTTGCCCTCTACACCGCGGAACCGGACACAGGTTTCCCATAATCGAGAAACTTTTTCATAGGTATTGTTCTTATAGCCTCTAAAGACCCAAATCTAGATGAGTTGAAGTATTTTCTACTTTCTTTCTGAAAATACAATGGGGTAAATAACTGGTTTTTGACATTAGAAAGAGCTTCACTTTCACAAGACTTTTGTGATGGATGTGCAGGTATATCAATGTTAATGTATTTTGTAATACATGGTGCAATCTAGTAGGAAGGCATGAGAAAATTGTATTGATGGTTACAATAACTGAATATTTTTGACTGTCCACCGTCGCAATATTATTGAATAATTCCCCCCTGCACGACCCTTTTCAAGTGTATGCTGTCACTATAGTAAGTTTCGGCAATTTTCTTCCCATAGTTACAAATCACGAAACAACGACAGGCTTTGACCAAAGAATTAAGAAGTGAATGTGAAAATTACTAGAATTAGGAATTAGCATCGGCAATCTAGATAAGCACAGAAGGTTTTTCGTTATGTTAATACTTGTAAATCATTATTTGTCAATGTTTGTTCGTATTATCAACTAATTCTCTATCACTGACAAGTTTACGCAACGTAAACAATACTGTACATGTATACACATGTTTGAAATGATTTGATAGAATCTGAGGATGTTCTTGTAGAACGAAACATGTCTTTCTTTGTATACTAGTTTGTATTTTTACAGGTATGTTTTTATAACTTATGTTGAATTTGTTGTGTGTTTGACAGACTGGAAAGTTTTTATGTTACAAAGGCACGGACAACATTGTGTAACACGATTCGTTCTAGTTCGTGGACATCACGGAGATGAAAGAATGAATTTTTCTGTAACGACACTCGTACTAACAACACCTCGAAGTGACTGTAAAAATATTTTATTAAATACGACAGTCAGAATAATTTTAAATGCAACTTATTGTCGAATTGAAAGAAACGTGATTGTGTCATTAATCGCAAAAACGTAAACATGCAGAGCCTTACTAAATACAAAATTCAATGCTCGAATGAAAAATAGTCTAACTTCATATCCACCGTATGATTAAATAATTTCAATCAGGCATACAAGCCAAAGTAAATAGCATTCCGGGTTTCGTGCGCGCGGGCCATACATTATAATGTGCAGGCCAACTCCAGAGCGTTCTGATTGATAAATAAAGACGGTAGGGACTTAGGTGTGTCTCAGTCATTCACCTGTGATCTCCTCCAAGGTCATACTAGATTTGTCCGATAAAACATTAATCCGAAGGTCAAGGCCAGGTATGTTATCTCATAATCACTCTGGATGGATTAGCCTAATAAACAAACTGTATTTATTGCAGTCAGGAATCTATATACGTATATTCAAGCACATTCTGCATAACTAGACTATAGAACAAAACTCAGTCTAAACCATTGTAAAAATACATCTTCGTTACGTGATACTAAAGTCCATGGTGAAGGTAAGTAAAGGCTTCCATTACTCACGAACGTGGCACTAGGAAGAATAAGTTAGTCAAATATATGTCAAGCCATCCATTCCCCAGGAATTAATAAACTGTTCATTTCTCTTCGAGGCTGAATAAAACCCAGGGTTTTGTGCCTCACAAAAGAATCGTTCACAAATTTCTCAATTTTCTGATGCGTCTTTATCACAGTCTAAACAACTTCCCTCCTTTACATTAGCCTATATAACCTTCGCGTTTATTGACAAATAAGCCTATAACGAAATCACTTTCCAGAGTCTTCATAACAGTGTATTGTAGTTTGTTTGTCTTCAGACTTAGTCCAAAGTTATGTGCACATAAATGTAAGCATTATGTTTCTCGACGAACATGAAAAACCGTAATAATTTTAAAAATAAACCAAAATGTATTTCTTCACCAGCGAAGTTCGAATACCAGTCGGTGTCCTTAGACATGCTCCACCTCTGTGGTGTAGTGGTTAGTGTGATTAGCTGCCACCCCCCGGAGGCCCGGGTTCGATTCCCGGATTTGCCACGAAATTTGAAAAGTGGTACGAGGGCTGAAACGGAGTCCACTCAGCCTCGGGAGGTCGAATGAGTAGAGCTGGGTTCGATTCCCACCTCAGCCATCCTGGAAGTGGTTTTCCGTGGTTTCCCACTTCTCCTCCAGGCAAATGCCGGGATGGTACCTAACTTAAGGCCACGGCCCCTTCCTTCCCTCTTCCTTGTCTATCTCTTCCAATCTTCCCATCCCCCACCAAGGCCCCTGTTCAGCATAGCAGGAGAGCCCGCCTGGGCGAGGTACTGGTCATCCTCCCCAGTTGTATCCCCCGACCCAATGTCTCACGCTCCAGGACACTGCCCTTGAGGTGGTAGAGGTGGGATCCCTCGCTGAGTCCGGGGGAAAAGCCAACCCTGGAGGATAAACAGATTAAGAAAGAAAGAAAGAAAGAATGAAAGAAAGAAAGAAATCGCTTAGACATGAAGTAGACGAATCATACCTGGCCACCTTTGCATTCAGTAATTAACCGGGTACTCATTTCTGTTACAGGCTGAGTGGATCACCAAACACATCTACCTCTGAAAGAGTGGATGTCTCGTTTAAATATCTCGTCTTATTGACAGGGTATCAAGCCCATGTTTTTCTGGGTGAACTGAGAATATCTTCACTGTTTCGGATAGCCTGTGCTGATGATGATGATGCTTGTTGTTTTAAGGGGCCTAACATCGAAGGTCATCGGCTCCTGGATAGCCTGTTGTACACGATAAATTTATTGTCAAATTCAGGAGTTCACAAGACTTCACAAGAATTGTGAATACTTCAAATCACTTTCAATACCTGACAATTCTTGGGGAGTCTTGAAAAGTCTTTCAAATGAATTAGAATATGTTCTAATCGATCAAAGAATCGCCAACTTTGACAGAATTAACCAATGGAATGCCAGTATATATGATGCGCGCTATACCGCTAGGCATGCTGGGATTGTCGGGACGGGAATCAAAACTACAAAAATGGCTTCTTCATGAATGATGGATGTTGTATGTGTATTAATTGCTAAGTATGACGCACATCCCTGCTCATATTCAGTATACTCTGTGGAGTACCAAAATAAAGTGAATAAAACCGCAGCGTACTAAGAGATTCAAGAGAAATATCTCAAGAAAGTGGACAGCATTTATGTTTATTATCGTACGGTAACCTAGAAATAAACACTGTCAGCAATGATACAATTTATGATGATCATCCGATCATCGCATATTATTATTATTATGCCCGACTCGTTGGCTAAACGGTCAGCGTACTGGCCTTCGGTTCAGAGGGTCCCGGGTTCGATTCCCGGCCGGGTCGGGGATTTTAACCTTAATTGGTTGATTCCAATGGCCCGGGGGCTGGGTGTATGTGTTGTCTTCATCATCATTTCATCCTCATCACGACGCGCAGGTCGCCTAAAGGCGTCGAATAGAAAGACCTGCACCTGGCGAGCCGAACCCGTCCTGGGATATCCCGGCACTAAAAGCCATACGACATTTCATTTCATCATTATTATTATTATTATTATTATTATTATGGAATTCCTCATATGTTTTTCATGTAATAAGATACACTGATCAGCCAGAACATTATGACCACCTACCTACTGTCGATAAAAACCCGTCCAAGCGATAGCAGCGTCACCTGAAGCGGAATGACTGCTAGTCAAACACACGCACGGCGCATGTAGTATCAGTTAGCGTGTGTAGAATGGGGAAAGCGCGCGATCTATCTGAGTTTGTCCGAGGGCAGATTGTGATGGGCCGGAGGCTCTGCACGAGCATTTCGGAAACTGCACGACTAGTCGAGTGTTCGAGGAATGCTGTGGTGAGTGTCTTCGACAAGTGGCGATACCACGTCCAAACGTCGAGGGGTTGGGCGGCCACCCCTCGTTGCAGATGCCGGACGTCGTAGGTTGGGCAGACTGGAAAAACGGGACAGGTGGCAAAGTGTGGTGGAACCAACATCAGACTTTAATGTTGGGCAGAGTGCAAGTGTGTTTGAACACACAGTGCACCGAACACTCATAACCCTTTCAGACCTGAAAGAAAACTGGAGGTGTGAATTTTTGTTTGTATGTCAAAAACTTACTAAAATGCTCCTCAGTACACATATTGATAGTTTATCTTACAAAATAAAAACTAACATCCGAAAAGCAGGACCCACACAATTGTGCGTATCAAAATTCAAAACCTCGTTGTATCACATACGATGATGTATCTGCAAAATTTACGTTCACTAACCAATGTACACACTTCATTGAATATATTCCGGTATTCAGTAAAGCTTCTAGATTAATATACATGCAATTAATAAATACTTAATTTTGGCACTACTGCTTCCCGTCATCTCGCCGATCAACTGTGCTTTTTAAACTCTTCTTCCTTCGCCCTGGCGGTCAAGCGCATACTAAAAGCAATTGAAATATACGCCACGAGTCCCGCACAATCACTGCAGTCCGGTCTAGCGCCGAAAAAACATCAAATACGGCCAGGGATAACTAAAATACGAACCCGCACAATTGTGCGTACTCGGTCTGAAAGGGGAGAGACGACCCGTACACGTGTCAATGTTAACACCACGACATCGACAACTATGACTGAAATGGGCACGTGACCATCGTCACTGGATGTTGGCTCAGTGGCAGAGCGTTACATGGTCTGATAAATCCCGATACTTTCTTTATCATGCAGATGGGAGGGTGCGAATTAGTCGTCTTCCAGGGGAACAGCTCCTTGACACTTGTACTGCAGGACGGAGATAAGCTGGCGGCGGCTCAATCATGCTCTGGAGAACAATCACGTGGGCAACCATGGGTCCAGTGGAGCCTGTGCAAGGCAGTGTGACGGCCGGGAAGTATCGTACTCTGTTGCAGACCGCGTACACCCCTTCATGACGATCATGTTTCCCAACGGCAGTGGCATTTTTCAGCAAAATGCGGCATGTCACAACGCCAGGGGTGTCATGGAGTGGTTCGAGGAATATAGTAGCGAGTTACAATTGATGTGCTGTCCCCCCCCAACTCGCCATATCTTAACCCGCTCGAACACATCTGGGATGTGATTGAAAGTGGTCTCAGGGCTCATCCCCGGGATTTACGGAAATTAGGTGACTTGCATGTGCAGATGTGGTTCCAACTCCCTCCATCGACCTACCAATGCCTCATTGCTTCCATGCCAGGAATCGTCGCCACTGTTATCCGTGCCAAAGGTAGACATACTGGCTATAATGTCATAATGCTCTGGTTGATCAGTGTATGAATTTCCGTTGCATTACTATCATATTTATTCAATTAATGCGAGTAAGTACCTCTGCAAATGGTACTATGCCAGTAAATACATTGAAAAAATTACGTTGAAGATAACTTTAGTAATATTTTCCCTGGGTAAATTATGGTATATTGCGCGTTTCTCTTCTTTTTAAGAATGCATACCAATGCGAGTCCAAGAACCACAACAGCTCTTTGCCTTTCCTCCATATTAAAATAAAATGCTACCAAACCTTGCCAAATCTTTTCAAATCTTGTCAAACCTTCAGCAATGTTGAATACTCTTTGACAAAATTTGACAACATTTCTTGTGAAGTATTGGATTGAAAGAAAAATTTGATGGTGCGCAACAGATATAAGACGACGATCGTTTGAGACAAGAGGTACAGAACTAAACGAGGCCAGAAAGCTACTTGCAAATACAGAGGACTGTGAAAGCACACAGATGCTTGCAGACTGAACACTGAAGACATAAAAGTCTATAATGAAAATACGCGTGTGTGTGTGTGTGTGTGTGTGTGTGTGTGTGTGTGTGTGTGTGTGTGTGTGTGTGTGTGTGTGTGTGTGTGTGTGTGTGTGTGTGTTGATGGGTGGCTGTGTGCAGTTATATATGGATTTGGACGTTTCCAGATTCATCAAATCACAACTATTTTTTTAAATCACATTGCAAAACATATACGAGTAATATGTTGTCCAGATGCGTTCACGAATTTTAACTTGTTAATGTTCTGGGAAAAGAAAGAAGGTTAATTAGTTAGTTAATTAGTTAATTAGTAAATAAAAGTAATAAAATAAAGAGGCTCTTGATAGTGATACGTACAGATCTATCACAGCCTTGCCTTACCCATCATGGCCATGATCGTTAAGGTGGTAGCTGGTTCGAGTCCCGTGCCGTGCCAAATTCTAGATTCATTTCCAAACCTTTCCTCATTGTTCATATGGAATGAGGGCATATGGCACTGTTGATGGTGATTCGACCGTCGAGTGGAGACTTCCCACCCTGAAGAGACCCCTTGGTGTTATTCGGCAGGAGTAGGCTATGTGCCGACACAGGGTTTCACCCTCTCCGTACCAAATTATAGCCATCCTCTTACACACAGGCGCGCTCTTAAGCCATGGGCGTCAAACAGAAAGACTCGCACCTGGCGAGCCGAACATATTCTAGACCACTCCCGACACAAAGAAGCCATATGCTAAATGACAAATAATTTAACGGAGAAATTTGACATTTCCTATTTTGGTCCCTCTAATATTGCAACGCTACTGTATACTAATCAAATAACACATATTCTAGAGCACTCTCCCGATATCTCTGGAATTGAATACCGAGTCAGCTGGTGACAAGCCGTTTTCGCGTGATGTTCAAACATCCAGAGCGACAGACAAAAATTGAACTGAACAAACTTTCGACTATTGTACACATAAATGGGGATACAAATGAAATATGAGGCACAAAAATTTGAAGTGAACGGAAAAAAATTGTAATTTTATTTATATACTGTATTTGGATTTGTTGTATAACCCGTAGGTTATGTTTCCTTTGTCTTTATTTCTGAGTTATCAATTCACCCATCCTCGAAAGCACGTTTTCAAGTGTGGGTTGAGTAAGGCCTACCATCGGAATTGGATTTGCGTATCATCGGACACGATCTGAGATCTCTTCACCGAGCGAATTAGACGTCCGGTTACGGTCAAGCAGCTGAGAGCTTAAATTCGAGAGATAGTGGGTTCGAACCCCAATTTGGGCGGCCCTGAAGATGGTTTTCACTGGTTTCACATTTTCACACCAGACAAATACTGGGGCTGTACCTCAATTAAGGCCACGGCCACTTCGTTCCCACTCCTACGCCTCTCCTATCCCATCATCGCCATAAGACCTATCAGTGTCGGTGTGACGTAAAGCAAATTGTTTTAAAAACGGTTCAATTGCGATTTAATTGATATTTATTTGGAAGGTGTAGTGTTGTGGTTAGTGTAATCAGCTGCCACTCCCGAAGGCCCGGGCTCGGTTCCCGGCTCAGCCACGAAATTTGAAAAGTGGTCCTACGAGGACTGGAACGTGGTCCACTTATCATCGGAAGGTCAACTGAGTATAGAGTGTTCGATTCCCACCTCAACCATCCTGGAAATAGTTTTCTGTGGTTTCCCACTTATTCTTCGGGAAAATGCCGGGATGGTATCTAACTTAGGGCCACGGCCGCTCTCTTCCCTCTTCCTTGCCTATCCCTTCCAGTCTTCCCATCCTCCACAAGACATATGTTCAGTATAGCAAGTGAGGCCGCCTGGGCGAGGTACTCATCCTTCTCTCCAGTTGTATCCTCGACGAAATGTCTCACGCTCCAGGATACTACTCTTGAGGAGGAATGGAGGGATCCCTCACTAAGTCCGATGACTCTCTCCAAATATAAACACATATCCACAAGTTCGTCGTTCGTATAACGTGGCCGTTCCATTCCTATGCAATTAACTACATTAACTGTTTATCCAACGAGTACAGCTGTTTGTTCCTTATCCCTAAGCAATGCACAGAGCTCTCACACCACGTTTCAGCAAATCTAATTCCCTATTATTGTGCAGCCCCTGAAAGATACGGCAACTTCTCCAACATAACCTTATTGCATCTAGCCGTTTCGAGCGTTATCTTTCCCATACTGGACCATGTAGTCCGGCCATTGTACTCCGGAGTATGTATCTAAAGTACCTAATACAATAGATCCTGCCTTGTGAATGGGTCCGGGTTTTGGAATTCACCTCCAGCAAATGTCAGGAACTCTAAGACAATCTCAAAATTTAAAACTGCGAGGAGAGATTACCTGCTAAATGCCGCTGACTATCTCGGGTGACTAATAACGTATGCTAGCGTGTTACAAAAGTTAGTAACATAGATATATTAAAATAAAAGTCCTGTAATTAACATTAGCATTATTTAACTGTAATAATGTGTATGCGCTTACCATTTATCTCATACACACGGAGATTATCTAATGAAACTGCTTACCGCTAAAATTTTCCGGCTCCATGGCTAAATGGTTAGCGTGCTGGCCTTTGGTCACATGGGTCCCGGGTTCGATTCGCGGCAGGGTCGGGAATTTTAACCATAATTGGTTATGTTCGCTGGCACGGGGGCTGGGTGTATGTGTAGTCTTCATCATCATTTCATCTTCATCACGACGCGCAGGTCGCTACGGGTGTCAAATCCAAAATCCTGGACCTGGCGAGCCGCACATGTCCTCGGACACTCCCGACACTAAAATCCATACACCATTTCATTTCATTGCCGCTAAAATTTTCCCGTTTTTTTCTTATTATGCATTTGTACATTTTATGAACTGGCGTGTATCCTAATATTGTATTTTACTTTTTTGCATTATGATGTACTGATTTTCATTATTATTCATATTCCCTTTTGCTTAGTGCTCATTGATTTATTTTCTTGTTATATGTTCTTCAAAGTATTATTAAGCGTAGTTATATTTTCTTTTGTTATTCATGTTATTTACCTTTCAGTTTACCAGGTTAAGTGTAAAGGAGGGCCGCGAACCCTAGCTTCCTTTATACCAAATAAATAAATAAATAAATAAATAAATAAATAAATAAATAAATAAATAAATAAATAAATAAATAAATAAATAAATAAATAAAACGCATTTCAGTTTCTGACTTCCACAGTGGACCAATCAGTCGTACGCTTGGTACTTACTTCATAGAATACTCTGTACACTGATAACGCAATGTTCATTATACTGACAGTAAATTTTCTTCCATGTCTATCGTTTTGATAAAGATACGTCGTTGCCTCACATCGATAGTTCAACAAACCTTTAAATTCGTTATTGTATACGTGAAATATAAACGATGATTGATCACATGTTATCAGTTATCAATAGATTATCGAAGTATCCAGGAAGTCATCACGAGCCAAATGACAATGAGATAAAGTACGTACGGCAGATGTAGTTGTTCAGACATGGTGCATTACGTTACCGTCTGGAACAACTTGGAAATGAGGCCACAATTTTATAGCATCCATGGCGAAACATTCGTAATCGATTTACTTACCAAAATCTTTAACTTTAATTCAAAGTTGTATGGAGAAAGAAACATGTTAAATTAATGAAAAAACATGACAGAAATATAAATACGCCCTGACCCATAACACTTTAAATCACTCAGTACGACATAAGTACATAGCATTCCAATTCATGTTAGGCAGGATCGACAATACATTACAATAAAGATCTATACATCATAAATTATTTCTTAAAAATTGCAATCACACATTCGTTGGTAGTCTATTATTATTATTATTATTATTATTATTATTATTATTATTATTATTATTATTATTATTATTATTATTATTAAGAGGGCTGTCTGGCCGAGGCGGTAAAGGCGTGCTCGGTTCGCCCGGAAGGATATGGGTTCGAATCCCTGTCAGGAAGTCCTAAAATTTAAGAAACGAGATTTCCACTTCCGGAGGTGCATATGGCCCTGAGGTTCACTCAGCCTACACCAAAAAATGAGTACCAGGTTAATTCCTGGGGGCAAAGGCGGCCGGGCGTAGAGCTAACCACTCCACCCCATCACGTGCCGAGGTTACGAATGGTGAAAGCCTTTACCTTCCACCCCTCCAAGGGCCTTCATGGCCTGTACGCAGATGACTTTGCTTTGCTTTGCTATTATTATTATTATTATTATTATTATTATTATTATTATTATTATTATTATTTATTAATTGAAATGAAATGGCGTATGGCTTTTAGTGCCGGGAGTGTCCGAGGACATGTTCGGCTCGCCAGATGCAGGTCTTTTGATTTGACACCCGTAGGTGACCTGCGCGTCGTGATGAGGATGAAATGATGATGAAGACAACACATACACCCAGCCCCCGTGCCAGCGAAATTAACCAATGATGGTTAAAATTCCCGACCCTGCCGGGAATCGAACCTGGGACCCCTGTGAGCAAAGGCCAGCACGCTAACCACTTAGCCATGGAGCCGGACATTTATTAATTAATTATTTAGGATCGTTTCAACCTCCTATGGGTTACAATTATACAACTTCCTTGACTGTTGATGTTTTTTTTCTTTTTACGCCAATACTTCTTCATTCTCTGGCTCGCTTTTGCTCGTCCCCCATCATAGAACACCCTTCTTGTTCTCTTGGGTTTCTCTACGAACAGATCCGTCACCTCCGCAAATTTCCTTCTGAACACTGTTCTGTTTGTAATATATCCCTCCTCAATGCCATATTTTTTAATATCCCGATGAACTTCTTTCAGCCATGGTACTTGGGTCTTTCTTCTTTCCTGGAAGATGAGGATCTTATTTGCTAGGCATCCCGGTCCCATTATTCTCAGGTGTCCGTAGAAAGTCATTTCCTTTTAGCGAGAAATATTGTATGTTTTGCAGCTTCTTGGATTGTCTAGCCATTTCATCTCATTTATATGTGTTCAACAAATCCAGTTCTTTCTGGTAGTTTTCTATTATCTTGGTTTATTTTCAGTTCTTCAATTCTGTATTTTTGTATCCTGAAAGTTTTCTTCTTGGTGTTGATAGGATTAAATTTCATTTTGATCCTTGTCAGACAGTGGTCTGAATCGAAGTTTGCTCTCGTTACACTCTAACATTCATTATTTCTCTGGGGTTATTGGTTGCAACATGGTCAATTTTGAACTCTCCCAGCAGAGGGTTGGGTGACCGCCATGTTTTCATCTGCTTTGGTATCCTCTTGAACTGTGTGGACATTACTTTCAAGATCAAAGATTCACAGATATCTATTAAACTTTCACCGTTCTTGTTAGTCCTGTGGTGAGCTGGGTATTTACCTATCACCTTTCTGTACCCCTTTTCTTTCCCTAGCTGAGCGTTAATGTCGCCCTCCGGACCCTCCGACTGATCCAAGCATGATGGGTCAGGGCCTCCAGAATTCTGTGCCCTAAGAGTTGGCCCCGAATTTTTCCGGCTAGGGTATTAATTTCCAAACGTTTTTCATCCATCATGGTAGATGTGTGCAATAGCACTTGTAAAACAGAGCAATGCCTTGTCCAGGAGTAAAACTAAGTTAGTAAGACCTGGAGTTGGTTCTTCCGCCCTCCAAGCCGTTGGGAATCTTCGACTTCCGCCTTGGAAACCGTTGACCGGGTAGCTTTGTTGTACACATATTAAACCCTGACTGTAGGGCTGCCTCTTCCGCTACCTCCACCGTACCGAAGTCCAACTTCTCCGCTATACATGTCGTTGAGGTCTTCACTCGTAACCCTGCGCTGGGACCCTGAAAAGATACTACACAGCGGGTCAGTGTGCTCTGGGACTCACATAGGCAGGGGCGCCACTCCTTGGGTAGGACTGTCTCCAAAGAGGATTCCTACCTGCTACCTCATTATTATTATGATTATTATTATTATTATTATTATTATTATTATTATTATTATTATTATTATTATTATTATTATTATTATTATTATTATTATTATTCTGTCACTTTCTCCACACCCTGGAGGGATTGCGGCTGCGAAATATGACATACATGAAGACTTGTCCAAGTTTTACGGCCAGATGCCCTTCCTGACGCCAACCTTGCTGGGAGGCATTTATTAACCACTGCGTGTTCCTTTGGTGGTTTATAGTGTGGTGCGTTGTCATGTGTGAATATGAATATAATTGTGCTGGGGCTAACACAAATACCCAGTCCCCGAGTGGGAGGAACCAGACGCGGCTTAAGTTCCCGGCGCGACCGGAAATTGATTCCGGGACCCTCTGAACCGAAGGTCTTTACGCTGATCATTCACCTAAGGAACTGGAGTCCACCCGCTTTGTCAACCTTTTGTACAAAACAAACGCTTCGAAATCGGAAGAAAAAGGCATATCGGCACTCTAATGTAAAATTTTCCTAACTATATTACAATGAATTTTACAGGGGATCTGTGATAAATTTGTCCCTGAATTTTAAATGTCGGCATAAAATGCTCTGTTATTGTACCGTACCCAGGGGAAGTTACCCTCTAGGACGATGCCTCCATTCCTGTATACCTACGACTAACTCAGGGTAGGGCAGAGAGTGGGTTGGTTGTCGATGGGCCAGGTAAAAGTCGAAGTTCCTCACTTAAATATAAGTAAATGACAGGAAAATGGAGGTATAATTCGAAAGAGAAACAATAATATGGGGTAGGATGAGTTTATTCACAAATATCCCCGAATCATATTAATAAGAAATCAAGTAAATCAAATAATAAAAATGACATTAATAAAATCTCAAAATTAAAGAAAGAAATTGACATTAAAAACGTTAATTAACCAAAGAATTAAACGTGAAATGAAATTTCAAGTACAACAATAAAATAACTTGTAAACTTTTAGAAATTATCTTCTTCTGATTGTCCATTGTTTATTTTATATAATATTAGACGTACGAAATACTCATACGTATTCATTTCGGATGGAGTAACACACTTTAAAGTATCACATTGATACGGGTTGTTAATTTGTTTTGAGTCGTCGCAAGATTAAACGTTAAAAGAAAAATTGTATATAAAAGAAAATTACGATAAATAGAAAATTAAGACTCAATGAAACATGATATGAATTATGAAAAATACTAGTGACATTTTCCTACGCTATATTTACAATGAATAAAAATAAGCAAAGTATCACATCTATTTACATCGGATAAAGAGAAGGAAATCTTACATACTACACTGACTCGACGTGAAACGCGGTCCACCAAAAGGATCTAGTGAGAACTAGATTGACCATCAATATTACTCAGCACTCGTGCTGTTCCCCATTAAACAACAAGAAAACATATCCAAACAACATGAAACATCACAAAACACCATCCTGTAAGAGAACACATATTATTATCCTTATAAAGCATGTAGAAAGCAATGGGCAACATTGCCTTCTTATGCTGCATTTCCGCACTCAACAGCGCGATCATCCGTCACGTATTTCCTGCTATGCTGTGAGCTGAAAGGAAATGTTGGAACTCAACACTGTACTAAGGCTTGGTTTCTGTCCGCCAAGATTGTATCACGGAAATACCATCTCCTTCACGCTGTCTATGTAAATACGGCCAATAAATAAGCTTGTGAGGCAATATCATCTTTCTTCGGCTACACGGAAACTCACGTACAATCGTACTCCTTCCTAGCATGCTTTGACAATTTATTACACACATCAGACTCATTAGTCTAGAATCAATTTCCGTCAGTTCTGATAACTAATATTCTCTCAGAAGACAATAGCAGGTCCATAATCACTGCACTTCATTCTTGCACTTCATCAGGCATGCAATCAGCCTGCATAAGCACTTTATAACTCCGCATGCATTATAACCTCTTATATCTTTTACAATTCTCATCAGCCTTTTACATTATGAGACCAGGTTCGATTCCTGTAAAATCATTGGGCAAAACAGTTTCCGGCCTAAATTTGAAGATCGTATTCTTTCAACGTTATTATGCAGCTCCTTACGGGTCAGCTTCTGAAATACCATGCGTCATGCAATTTAACTGTTGCTAACTCTCTAAATGATCAAAATTAAAATTGGATTTACACTCAACGTAGCAAGAGTTTAACTTGGAAATTGGATGAACTTGTCAATCTAATCCTCCTAGCACTAATATACAAGGGAAAATCGGAATAATACTAAGCTAAATTATCATGCATAAATTAACAACAAATAATCCTAACAACTCTCTCATTATCCCATGTAACTAGCCGTAAATCAAATTAAAAATATAGAGATCATGCATCTCTCTTATCCATATCTACAACATTACAGAGGTGAAATAACACATGCCGTCAGGCTTACTTGACATTAAATAAAATCCCTACACTAAACTGCACTAGTATTTTAATATAACCCATATAACATTCCATAATTAAAACATGCGCCTTATCTTGGACGACTCTCCGGGCACAGGCAGCGGTTCACATCTCTGCTGCGTTAGATGGTTACTCCATGTTGATCACTGCCTTAACACAAAGAAACAATCTTCATTCGTCCATGAGTGGTGCCATCTTCTTGCTGAATGTTATTGAACACTGCAACACAGAAGGTTTGGATGAATATGTCTTCACCGCTCAATTTTGCACGTGCCGAACAACCCTTCTTAAGTATAAACTCAGCCAACACACTGACACATAAACACTTGAAATTTAATACATTTAGGGTTTCTATTTACAGTTATTGAGAGCAGCTCGCGGTACGGATCGAGAGTTCCTCGCGAAACGCGACTGACACGAAAATATGAAACAACTGAGCGTCTCTCTTCCACCTCCAAACTGCGGCTAATTATCACCGTCTATTTATCGGTAGTGAACATTGCGCTATAGTACTGCAATTTAATTCTGCACCAGTTAATTTATTCAACTGCACGACTGAAAACACAGATTATTGGTCTTAAAAACCATACACTGTTACTGAATATATTCACGTGGCAACTTTCACGGACAATTCTCGGAGCACACCGAACAACGTTCACATCACGTCAGCTTCCGCGATCAGAGTAACGCTCTCCAAAGCTTGAGGTGCTAAGGAAGCGTGGCTAACGCCGTTGTAGCTATGGGATTCCCGCATGTCTACACAGACCACCAATCAGAGTGCTTGCCATTCATACTGACACAATATTAATTGTAACATACCAATAAAGTACAGTTCAAATAACATCAATTTTCTTCCTATTATTTTTATATCGTACTCCTGATTATATTTCACTTGTAGACGTGTGGAAATCCGTCAAATAACTGAATTTATTTCAAGCAACTGTTCATGTTGGTCAACCTGGGATTATGACTTCGCGCGATGTAGACTCCATATTTGCCCCATCCCGCGTTATCATTGGCTGAATATTTCTCTTGGCAGCATCCTCTACACGTGCCGAGATGTGCAAACTCCTGGTGACGCTAAGCCTTTCTCACGGTCCCGAGGAAGTATCACGCAATATCTAGTAACTTGATGTCTCCATAGACTTCCGGTCTCAGCTATCCTGCGATTCATTACTTTACCATATATGACTGAAATTTATACCAATAACATTTATATATTATGTCAAATAATAATCCGAGTATCTCGTATTGGCCGTCAGGATAAGGCTCAGTTATAACATTAGAGTCGAATGAAGTCATCCGAAAACCAGCATTGTAATTTCTTATGTTTTTAAGGGAATGTTTTGAATCATCAGTAATTCCTTTTAACAAACTTTTCAGTGGTTCTTTTGGCTGCTCAAGTTCAGATAGCTTCACATTTCCGCTCGCGCAGCTCATTCCCGGAGTTTCTCCTTTAAATTTAATTGCTGTGCAGTGCTGACAACGTTTTCCATTTTTCGATACGAAGGAATTTACATGAGGTATTGCATTGAATATCCGGTTGGTATGAAAAATAATTTCGGTGATATGAAGCTCGGTTATTGAGATATTGCAACTGTTTACGTATTCGCTGTTGACCTAATTGCTTTTGGCGTTGTTGAGATGATTGTGCTGCACTTCTTTTCGATTCAACTCGTAAGTCTTTCTTCCCGCTTATATGCCGGTTCTTCTGCTAGCCTTTGCGAAGTACTGACTCTAACACGTTCATTGTTATCTAAATGTTCTTATTCAATGCGTTTTGATATCCATTGACGTACTGTGATGCCGTGTTGAAAAGGGCGGCCTACGTTCGTATATGGGCGAGGCATTACAGATGATTAATGAATGTAGTACTATCACTTAAGACAAAAGTCTGCCGTACTATGACTAAGAATCTTTTATTATTACTTAAAGGATATGAAGCTCGATCATTCACATATTACAACTGTATACGACTTAGTTGTTGATCTAATTGTTCTTGGCGTTGTTGAGACTATTTTGCTGCTCTTCTTCTTTTCGATTCAACTCATAAAACTCGTACTATGGCTGGCGAAAACAGACAAAGATTAGCTACTTTCAGAGTTTTGTGAGCACAGTACACATTTATTCATGTTTATTCACATTTATTCACAATTGCATGTAATGAGTTACCTAGTTACATGAAAGTACATCTCGATCACGGCATGTTGGATTCCTGTTTCCTTATTTTTAAAGGAGATTCCAAATACCAATCTTCACGTCTGCAACATGTTAAGTTTTTGAGATGTACTGTAGATACGCTAATTTAAAAAATTCACCCTCTTCTTCAGTTCCCCTTAAGTGGATTTTCCGAAAAAATATTTATGTTTCTTTACTTTTACAGGAAATTCCAAATACCAGTTTTCAAATCTGTAAAATATTACGTGTCTGAGATAATTTGCAGATAAAGTCTTTTAAAAAATTCACCCCGTTTGTCACTCCTGTTCACCCCCTATTCATCGGATTGTCCAAAAACACAAAAATACGTGTTTATTTTCAAAGGAGATTCCAAATTTCAATTTTAATGTCTGTAACATCTTCAGTTTTCGAGATATAAGCCTCTTCTTAAAAGGTGTTTGACACCTTTACACCCATTTTTCACCCCCCTTAATGGGATTTTCCGAAAACAAAAAAAACAAGTGTTTCTTTATTTTTAAAGAAGATTCCAAATACCAACAAGGGCAGAGACAGACAGGGATTTACGCAGATGAAAGAAACAGAGCGAAACAAATAGTTGTTGAATCCAAAAAGAAGTCATGGGAAGATTTTGGTAACAACCTGGAAAGGCTAGGTCAAGCAGCAGGGAAACCTTTCTGGACAGTAACAAAGAATCTTAGGAATGGAGGAAAAAAGGAAATGAACAGTGTTTTGAGTAATTCAGGTGAACTCATAATAGATCCCAGAGAATCGCTGGAGAGGTGGACGGAATATTTTGAACATCTTCACAATGTTAAAGGAAATCATCCTGGAGGTGTTGCAAACAGCCAAGCTCATGGGGAGGAGGGAAATGATGTTGGTGAAATTATGCTTGAGGAAGTGGAAAGGATGGTAAATAAACTCCATTTTCATAAGGCAGCAAGAATAGATGAAATTAGACCTGAAATGGTGAAGTATAGTGGGAAGGCAGGGATGAAATGGAGTAGTAATAGAGTAGTAAAATTAGCATGGAGTGTTGGTAAGGTACCTTCAGATTGGACAAAAGCAGTAATTGCACCCATCCATAAGCAAGGAAACAGGAAGGATTGCAACAACTATCGAGGTATCTCATTGATTAGTATACCAGGCAAAGTATTCACTGGCACCTTGGAAGGGAGTGTGCGATCAGTCGTTGAGAGGAAGTTGGATGAAAACCAGTGTGGTTTCAGACCACAGAGGGGCTATTAGGATCAGATTTTCAGTATGCGCCAGGTAATTGAAAAATACTACGAAAGGAAGAGGCAGTTGTGTTTATGTTTCGTAGATCTAGAGAAAGCATATGACAGGGTACCGAGGGAAATGCTGTTCGCCATACTGGGGGACTATGGAATTAAAGGTAGATTATTAAAATCAATCAAAGGCATTTATGTGGACAATTCGGCTTCAGTGAGAATCGATAGTAGAATGAGTTCTTGGTTCAGGGTACTTACAGGGGTTAGACAAGGCTGTAATATTTCACCTTTGCTGTTCGTAGTTTACATGGATCATCTACTGAAAGGTATAAAATGGCAAGGAGGGATTCAGTTAGGTGGAAATGTAGTATGCAGTCTGGCCTATGCTGACGACTTGGTCTTAATGGCAGATTGTGCCGAAAGCCTGCAGTCTAATATCTTGGAACTTGAAAATAGGTGCAATGAGTATGGTATGAAAATCAACCTTTCGAAGACTAAATTGATGTCAGTAGGTAAGAAATTCAACAGAATTGAATGTCAGATTGGTGATGCAAAGCTATAACAGGTCGATAATTTCAAGTATTTAGGTTGTGTGTTCTCCCAGGATGGTAATGTAGTAAGTGAGATTGAATCAAGGTGTAGTAAAGCTAATGCAGTGAGCTCGCAGTTGCGATCAACAGTATTCTGTAAGAAGGAAGTCAGCTCCCAGACGAAACTATCTTTACATCGGTCTGTTTTCAGACCAACTTTGCTTTACGGGAGCGAAAGCTGGGTGGACTCAGGATATCTTATTCATAAATTAGAAGTTACAGACATGAAAGGTGTTGATTATTGTTTTAAGAGGAAGTACAACTAGGCAACCATCCTCTATATAAAACTAATCAGAGGGAAAAATGGAAGGGGTCCGACACTTCGAGAAATGAAGATATCGGCCAAAGGAAGACAAGGGCCACGAAGGGCGTGAAAATGAAGGACTCCCTAGCCCTCGCAAACCTAATAGCGTCGGGGTCGGAAAAGAACAAGACTTGACCAAGAGAGGTCGGATAGGATAGATGAAGGTGAGGAGCCTGGCACAAGTAAGTGGAAGCAATGCCAGGACTCAGCTGAGGGGCCCGTGGTCGCCAATCCACGCTCCAAAGTTCAGAGCCCCTGGGGCTAACAGACATGAAAGTAGCAAGAATGATTGCTGGTACAAACATGTGGGAACAATGGCACGAGGGTACTCGGAATGCGGAGGTAAAGGCTAATTTATGAATGAACTCGATGGATGAAGCTGGGCGCATAAACTGGCTTCGGTTTTGGGGTCATGTGAGGCGAATGGAGGAGGATAGGTTACCTAGGAGAATAATGGACTCTGCTATGGAGGCTAAGAGAAGTAGAGGTAGACCAAGACGACGATGGTTAGACTCGGTTTCTAACGATTTAAAGATAAGAGGTATAGAAATAAATGAGGCCACAACACTAGTTGCAAATCGAGGATTGTGGCGACGTTTAGTAAATTCAGAGGCTTGCAGACTGAACGCTGAAAGGCATAACAGTCTATAATGATAATGTATGTATGTATGTATGTATGTATGTATGTATGTATGTATGTATGTATGTATGTATGTATGTATGTATGTATGTATGTATGTATGTATGTATGTATGTATGTATGTATTAACGTTTTCATCGTCCTGATAACGAGAAAAACGAAGGTGTTACAATATTTACGTTTGCCATGCACGGCAATGAGATCACAGAGATTATTTAATTGAGCCATACATCTAAAAAAAAAAGGAACGGATATCTGGTTAAATAGGCCGTGATTTCATAATATATAAAATACGGACGCATAAAATCAAGGAGGCCATGAATGTGACGGCAAGGATATTCATCTGGCGAATCAAGTACGCCTAGGTGATAAAAAAAATAATAGAAAGTTTTTAAAATTGTTGAAAAAAGAAGTGAGTGAACAATAAAAAAAATTAACGCAAAACATCGAAGCAAATTCATCCACGAAGAAAATAGTCCTCGCGGGAAGAAGAAGGGAGATATATACAGAGCAAGAGCTAAAGATCCAGCACATTGGAGAATTTTTAAAGTTACGCCGATATCCAACCTAATATCGAGGCGGAAAAGCAGAAGAAATTGAATAATATTTGGACAGTAGTCGGAATACAAACTGAAGGTCGTCGCGAAATACCAAAACAAATTAGACTTCTCATATGCTGATTGTCTGAATGAAAAACTAAGAGCTAATTCGATAATTTACTTGTTAAAGTCTGTTACGAGAAATTGACATTGAATTTCTGCTATAATAACCTGCTACAAAACTATAATCTAGCTTCTTTGTAGTATATTTTGAAGGCTATGATCGTGACATTAATTACGATGCTGGAAATGTTTCTTTCACATGTGACTAACGGCTACAACATGAGAGGCTAAATCGGAGATGGGGCTGACTTTCCGACGTAGACCGCCCAGCTGTTCCTGCTATCCTGAGTCTTGAGTCTACCACCTGATGATGACGTAACGGATGTTGGAGACTATCTACGCAGCCCTAAGATGATAACATCGGAGCCTAACCCAGTCATTTAACATCGGCAGTCGCAAGTTAAGTTCCAAAGAATTATTTTATAATCTTGAAATTTATGTGTCGTAGACGTAGTATATAAATACTTGCAGTAAACGTTGGTGTGTAGCTTGTTACGAAATTCTTCATAATAAAATCTCAGTCGATACTATCTTTGCAATGAGGTTATCCTAGTTGATTTATCATTATGGGAGTAGGTATTCTTCGAGTGTATATAATCAATATCATGATATAGGAATGCTTAAAGTTAAACAATGAGAGATTTCAAATGATGTTTTCAACCATTATGGAAATGAGACGACGTACACAATGTGATATATTCCATAAGTAACGTTTTAAAGAAGATAATTAATTTCTGAGTTGTTTAGACTTGGTTACTATTACGATGCGACTACATGTGAGTAAATATTAACTTATTTTGTTTATACATGCGTTTCCTTTACAGAATAACGTGATCATGTGTATTACAAGTGAAACTTAACCCAGAAATGCACCGCTGTAGTATATTAACGATATGTTAAGATGATTTGCCGCCTAGATGGAAGTGATTAATGTTTATGTAGGAAAGTAAGGATTTGAACGACATGTTGATGAGGTTATACGTATAATTGTATATGGAGAGATAAATATACTTATGAATTTTTGGTAGTAAATACGATGTGTTACTAACCAATAATGTTATTTAACGTATGCGGCATGATTTTGAAATAGTAATGCAAGATATGTTGGGTTAATGATACATGTATACAATGAAATACGTCGCAGAATTCGTATGTTGGTTACCGTAAACTGTCTTCAGATTAAATCTCCAAATAAGGAATAAATAAGGGTAAACTTGTTGTCTTCATGGAGAATATGTCAACGTTGTAATGAATGTTATTTGATGTTTGGTCTCAAGGATATATTTTAATGGATAAAGCGACTTCATAATTTGAATCTCTACCACAATTAAATAAATAATGTTACTAAATATATTCCTACGAATTTTATGGTACTTGACTGGACATAGGTGCAACCATAAATCATGATAGGTATAATTTCTGATAGAATGATGATAATAACTGATCGTTATACGATACCTACATTTAATTTTAGGATGTAATAGATTATTTTTACCAAATGACATGGTCAAACTGACCAATATTTTTCATTTAATGATCGATATATGTTCGAAATAGCCATTTTAAGCTATTATATACTTGGAACTTACTTGCAACTGCTGACGTTACAATTTTGGAAGATATGCATTTGTTTAGTGACAAAATATGAATTCAATATCGACGAAAATAAGAATTTTCTTTAAAAAAACAAGAGCCGAAGGACTCTAATTAAGCATATTTACTATGCATTTTTCTAAGGCTTAGGGACTTGGATATTTTTAACCAATATTAATTTATCTGCTTACCAATTCATTGCCGTTATTAATATGAGATACTTAATTTCAAAGAATATTTGACTACATCCTCATCAAATATGACTGGTACCTACGATTTTATGTGATTATGAGAATTTTTCTTTGTTTTTATGATGCGGATAACAAGTATTTAGCAAGAGGATTAATTGAATCATATCGTAAATAGTTTAGGTTTATATTTTTCAACAGAAAGAAGAGAAAGGTGATTGATGTAAATGACTGTTATCATATTTTCTTTTATGATTCTAGAATCATGAATAAAATTGTAGATTTATACAATTTAAAGGTTATTATTGAAAATAGGCTTATATAATTCTGGTAGATAAGGTGATTTTGAAATAATTAAAAAAATATTATTATTTTTTTTTCTTTCTCGAATGAATGGACATGAACAACTTAACATCGATTCCGACGGATGGATGGTATCGCTGGTAAATTATTAAAAGGAAATGCGGATTCCCAGTTGACCTCACGTTAAAAATACTATTCACAGATGCATTTTAATTATCCCTGAGAGGTGTCGCGTGGCAATTTGGAAACTATTTTGATGACATATGTGACATGTGAAATGAAGATTGCGGCGTTGCTTAATTTTTTTAATGGCGCGGTCACTGATTTATTCATTGATTAATAGAAGCAAGTATAGCTACCGACACTAAGCATCGTTTTCATAAATGCATTGATCCATTCTACAGATCCGAAGAGATGATAGTCGGAGGAGGGGAAAATAGCCGGAGCATTTGATAGGTTGCCCATGATGGTGCAAGAAAATTATTCCCCGCAGGATGGTGCAGTATGTATGTATGTATGTATGTATGTATGTATGTATGTAAGTATGTATGTATGTATGTTCCAAATACCAATTTTTACATCTGTAAACTTTTAAGTTTTTGAGATATAGACATCCTCATTTTAAATATCCATCCCCCTTTTCACTCCCTTAGCGAAGGAATATCCGAAAATTCTCTCTTAGCGAGCACCTACATGTTAATAAGAATGTATCCCCAAAATTTCATTCCTTTATGTCCAGTAGTTTTGGCTCGGCGATGATGAATCAGTCAGTCAGTCAGGACAAGTTGTATATATTATGACCTTTCAATGATGTTGAGGTCGTGTGTCAAGGAGTCATTGAAAGTCATAAGATAAGCAGATTTAAGCGAACGGCACAGAAGTAATGTGAATCACCGGTATGCGGCTGATTTATGCGTTCGATCATATACGAAAGCCGAGACAACTCGCAAATTTATTGTGAATCTCATGGATAGAAGAGGGAAAATCGAGCTCAGAACCCCGTGGTATATAGAAGATTGAATGGGGGTATAATTCAGACACAACACAGATTAGTATGAAAATTATATCAACAGCTGAGAAGAGGAAAGGTCAGACATTGTATTTAGTCCGGAAAGCGTCATAGAGGGCCATGGTATAACTTGGAATCATGCACGGTCAACCATTTAGAAGGCGTACGATGTGACGTATCACATGTGTTAGAAGAATGAATAATTGTAGGCTGCTTTCCTTTGTGAGGTTCTGCGAATAAAAAGAGCGACTGCGGTGACAAGTTCCTCAAATGTCAAAATCAGGTGTGATGGAAATTATAATATGGTGGTTCTATGGATTATGAAAAGCGAATCATTTATTATTGTAAGATAATGAAAATGGAATTTTGTTTTTTCTGACAATGCATGTATGAAGAAAGCAGTTAGCAAGCCAATATTGGGGATAGCTCTGATATACGTTTAAAACTAAGAAACTTGTTGAATTTCAAGGCCATATAGCGTTAAAAGATCAATCATTGGTTATATAGCATTGACATATGCAGGGAAGTGTTAACTAATGGAAGTTGAATTATAAGATCTGTATAAACTCTGTTTAACGAATCTTATGCAAGTTTCAGGGTTGGAACCAGTAAGATTGTCCACAATTATGAACCATGACAATAACAAATTGGAGATGTACGCTTAAATTGGCAGGGTCCCTGATGGATCCGAGCTTTACTGAAATGTCCGAGATAACATGAACAGATGTCCAGGATACCACTGCTTACATGTTGGAATGAACGACTGGATCTTCAAACGATGAGTACCCGTACATTGTCTGTCCTTGCTCTGTTTGTAGTTGCTTATTGTAGGAATAGATGTTAATATCACACAGGTGATTTTAAAGGAATAACTTGAATAACCTAATGGGTCAGTTGTCATTAATTTAGTGATGCGTTGTCCGGCCGCTCATGTGATAGAATTTCGCTTGCCGTCTGTAACTGGGAGGGTTAGGCGATCACGTTCATTTGCTGCTCCTGCACTGATGGAATAATTGTGGAATTTAATTGTAAGATAATCTCGAGTGCTGCAGGTAAGTTTTCGGATATATGTGTGTGTTAAATAATTAATGTTGTGATCCGTTATATGAATAGTTCGCAGAGTGTTGTTATGTGTTTATTCAGTAGGAATTAAGTGATGTTTCGTATGCATGAAATTAGGCTCTTCGGTTGCCTATGCTTGTTTATCTAGGTAATGATTTGATGCGGTGCATATTATGATAGTGTAAAACGAGTGTAGGATCGTTTGAAGTTGTGATTTAGTGCGATATGTTTGTGAATGAGATTTGTTGAATTATTTATTACGATGGTAGATTTATTCTTCGAGATGGTCAATGTGATAGGATGGTTTATTGAGTGATATGTTCGCCGCGGAAGTTAAGTGTCGGATAAGCAAGTGATGTATTTATTGCTGAAATTGTAAGCATTTCGAAGAGATCACGTTGAGAGCATATGAACTGTCACGGTTTGAGTTTTGCCATGACATAAATAGTGGAACAGACGAGCGAATATGTAGGTAGGATCTTCGATAATTATTACATCTGAATGGTAGATAGAATTATTTGTGGTCAATGTCACCTGTGATTATGAATTGATACTTGTAGTATTGCTTGAGGTAGCTATTTTTGCTTTAGCATTATTTTCAGCATCATGGAGAGGATCTGACGCAGTGCAGATCTTCTGGCATTGGATTATTTGGATTATTTATTTTTCAGGTGCGGCTATGCGGAGCATCCAGATGAATGAGGGCATGTGATCATTCAGTTATGGAATAATTACATTATGGTTGTTCATTAGAGATGATTCTATATTTATGTGAAAGACCGTTAGGGAATTCAAGTTATTATTAGCTAGCTAGATATTTATTGGAGGAGACAAATAGAACAGGGAGGACAAGCTACGGATGAAAGTGAATTATAGTTGAATGAACAAACAATTAAGAGGAATTGGAAGACTCAATTAACTGATTTCCTTTCAAGTTATTAATAATTTTGTTGATGAAGTTTCGGAGAGTGTAATGAGTTATTGTAATATTTGAATTCAGTGTTGAATAATTCTTTCAAGAAAGACTTTGATTTAACAGAGTATGACAGGATTTACATGAGAGTATCTTCCAAGGTGTTGCTAATTCAGATCATTATTAATTAAATTAGAATTGGTTATTGAATTTAATGTCCTTCCAAATTTTTATTGCAGTTATCATTTCTGGCCTGGTATATAAGAACCTAGAAGTAATGAAATAAGATATAGAATCGTCAGTTTTTTATTAACTATTGAGAGTTTATGAGCGCTTTCTCGTCGAAGGGCCATGCCCTCGAGTGGAGTTTTGTGCAAACCACTGAATTCTAGCTGAGGCCTATTGAAAAGATTATTATTTTGAACCATACGCTTCCATGAACGGTCACAATATAGATTAACAAACTGATCAGAGAATGAAAACACATTTTAGTCATATAAATTGAAATTCAATTAGAGCCTCCGTGGCTCAGGCAGCAGCGTGCCATCCTCTCACCACTGGGATCCGTGGTTCAAATCCCGCTCACTCCATGCGAGATTTGTGCTGGATAAAGCGGAGGCGGGACAGGTTTTTCTCCGGGTACTCGCCGCTAGATTGGGGCTTCATTCATTCCATCCCTGACCCGGTCAAGTGACTGGAAACAGACTGTGGATTTTCAAATGGAAATTCGAAGAATATCGCGCCATCTCTCCCAGAAATGTAGCGCGCCATCTCACCCGACGTTTGGGGAGGGATGGCGCGCCCCTGCTACAGGAACTGCGTTGGCCCAACATGGCGCACATCACACCAGCATGGTCGTTGACTAACCTAGTCACCCGTCGGTGGCAATGCAAAGTTAATTTAGCTTGAACAACTCAGTCAGTGGACTTTTATATCATGCATTAGCAAAACTTTGAAGATAGAGAAGACGTACTTACCAGAAATATCCATGTTTTCTAGCGAAATCACTTGCACATGTCATATCCAAAAAATGGCTTTAGTTTTCACGTACACACTTATACACACGGGAAGCAGTGGTCGTGCGATCTAGCGGGCGACTGCCGCACTGGCCTACCCTGCGCCATCTCTCAGGTGCGCCTTCTCTCCCGGAATTACTCTATATAAAATAAATCTGAAGCCATACAGCCCGTTAAGGTATACAAAACAAACCTGTGGCAATACTGCTTGTTCCTGTATACAAAACAAACCTGTAGTCATTAAGGTAACCAAAAGGTAAGGTAACCATTAAGGTAATCAAAACAAACCTGTGACCATAAGTCCGTTAAGATATTAAAAAACCTGTGGCCATACAGCCCGTTAAAGTATACAAAACAAACCTGCGGTCGTAAGTCCGTTAAGATATACAAAACAAACCTGTGACCATAAGTCCGTTATAGTATGCAAAACGAACCTGTGGCCATACAGCCTGTTAAGGTATACGAAACAAACCTGTGGTCGTAAGTCCGTTAAGGTATACAAAACAAACCTGTGACCATAAGTCCGTTATAGTATGCAAAACGAACCTGTAGCCATACAGCCCGTTAAGGTAAACAAAACAAACCTGCGGTCGTAAGTCCGTTAAGGCATGCAAAACAAACATGTGGCCATAAGTACGTTAAGCTATACAAAATCACCCTGTGGCCATACAGCCCGTTAAGGTATACAAAACAAACCTGTATTCATATTGCCTGTTCATGCATACAAAACAAACCTGTAGTCATACAGCCCGTTAAGGTATACAAAACAAACCTGTATTCATATTGCCTGTTCATGCATACAAAACAAACCTGTATTCATATTTCCTGTTCATGCATACAAAACAAACCTGTAGTCATACAGCCCGTTAAGGTATACAAAACAAACCTGTAGCCATACAGCCCGTTAAGGTATACAAAAGAAACCTGTAGCCATACAGCCCGTTAAGGTATACAAAACAAACCTGTGACCATAAGTCCATTAAGGTATACAAAACAAACCTGTAGCCATATAGCCCGTTAAGATGTACAAAACAAACCTGTATTCATATTGCCTGTTCATGCATACAAAACAAACCTGTAGCCATACAGTCCGTTAAGGTATACAAAACAAACCTGTAGCCATACAGCCCGTTAAGGTATACAAAACAAACCTGTACCCATATAGCCCGTTAAGGTGTACAAAACAAACCTGTATTCATACTGACTGTTCATGTATACAAAACAAACCTGTGGCCGTACAGCCCGTTAAGGTATACAAAACAAACCTGTGGCCATACAGCCCGTTAAGGTATACAAAACAAACCTGTGACCAAGTCCGTTAAGGTATACAGAACAAACCTGTGGCCATACAGCCTGTTAAGGTATACAAAACAAACCTGTGACCACACTGCTTGTTCATATATACAAAACAAACCTGTGATCATAAGTCCGTTATGGTATACAAAACAACCATGCGGCCATAAGTCCGTTAAGGTATACAAAAGCACCCTGTGGCCATACAGCTCGTTAAGGTATTGTAAACAAACATGTGGTCATATAGCCCGTTGAAGTATGCGTATTTTAAACAAATCTGCATCCATTCAGCCCGCTAAGGTATATAAAATAAATCTGTAGCCATACAACCCGTTAAGGTATACAAAACTAACTCGTGGCCATACAGCCCGTTAATGTATATTAAATAAACCTGTAGCCATACAGTCCTTTAATGTATATAAAACAAGCCCGTGGTCATACAGTCCGTTAATGTACATAAAATAAACCTTTTGTCATACAGACCATTAATGTACATATATAATAAATCTGTAGCTATACAGCTCGTGAATGTATATAAAATAATCCTGTGATCATACAGTCTGTTACTACACCCGTGGCAATAAATTTGTTAAGAACCTTTTGCCTGTTGAGATGACTCCCTCTGCCGGATGGTTCTAGTAGAGTTTAAAATGTCGCGTGATCAGAGTAGGGAATTTCACATTCGTTTTTCTTGACTTTCTTGAGGTCGCACAGTCGCAACCCCTCACATAAGCCAGCTCCTTAGTTGACTTCATGGGACTGTTCTATACTCGGACCTCAAACCTTGGATGATGCGGCGGGAAGCAAAGTCGAGACATTCAACAATAGGCAGAGACTCTAAGCCTACACCGCACGCAGATGTAAGTCACATAGGTAATGAAATTACCTCTAACCATAATCGCATTTGACAGCCCTCCTCTTATTTCTGTATGAAAGAAATAGAGATTGGTCTGAAGCTGAGGTCCAAATTAGTTTTTATTTGCAGGGTTCACGTCTTATCTAGAGCAGCGGTCGATAAACCCAGGCACTCCCTTCCGTCGTACAATCTACTTCATGTTTTCCTTATTGCATTTTCGGAGCTCTTGAATTATTCGCAATAAACCTACATTAAAAAACTAGTATTTTAATGCTCTCGATCAATAATGACATTACCCTGGGATGTTAAGAGTAATTTAAAATTTTACTACTAATGATATCTAAGACACTCATATTATTTATGGAAGCAAAACATACCTGTGGATAGCGGCGAAACTGGTTATAAAATTAACACATTGATTTATGATTCGTGAAATTAGTAATTAGATGGTAAAAGGTGTTCTTATAACCCATTATTTTTACAGTAGAACTCTCTGGTCCTCAAGTGAGAGTGGTGGTGTTGGTAGTGGCGATGATTATTGTTTTAAGAGGAAGGACAACTGGGCAACCTATCCTCTATTAACACTAAAAAAGAAGATGTTAATAATATTACTGTCTCTCTAACTACTATTGTTGGTTTTCGGAAACGCCGAAGTGTGGAATTTAGTCTAGTCCCTCAGGAGTTCTTTTATATGCCAGTAAATCTATCGACACGAGGCTGGCGTATTTGAGCAGCTGTAAATACCACGGACCGAGCCAGGATCGAAAATGCCAAGTTGGAGTTAGAAAGCCAGCGCTCTGAGCTACTCAACCCGGCCTAAACAGAAGAGAAGAGGGAAGTGGTGGGACTCTTCGAAGAATGAAGGCATCGGCTAAAGAAAGTTAAGGACCACGAAGGGCGTGGAAATGAAAGACAATCTAGGCCTCACAAACATAATACCGTCGGGACCGGAAGAGAACAAGAAATGACCACGGGAGGCCAGATGGGGAAAACAAAAGCGGGGAACCTGACACAAGTAAGCAGAAACAATATCAGACTCAGAGACCCCGTGGTCGCCAATCCACATTCCCGAGTTAAGAGTCCATGGTCTTCCGCCTTTTAGTCACCTCCGAAGACAGGTATAGGGATACCGCTGTGGACTTAATTAAGGTACAGCCCGAGCATTTACCCGGTGTGAAAGGGTGAAAGCATGGAAAACCTTCTTGAGGGCTGCAGGCGATGGGATTTGTACACACCATCTCCCGAATGCAAACTCACAGCTAAGCGAACTAAACCGTTCGCCCTTTTCGCTAGAGATATTAAGTTTTAGCACATCTTTGAAATGACCGGAACCAGAAGGAACTAAAGCTGTTTTATTTCCACAACCGCAAACAATCGTCCAATTTTATAGTCTCCATTTCCTTTTACATGAATTTCATCAACTTGAATATTCACGACTTTTTTTGTTCTTAGAGAGTTAAACAGCATGCTTTAAAAAACGTGTATTCCCATTTTCTGAAGAAGGAGATACTTCAAAAGAAGCAAATGATTTTCTCAAATATCGAGTGTGCGGAAATTACAAAATATTCCTTAAATCTTAAGACGTGATAGCACTTCGCACTCTGCATATGAATTAAAGAGTGAGTTGCCTGGAAAATGTAACGGACTAATCATATTGGAGTACGTATCATACAAGTAGACAGAGCCGGGGGATCTCCAATGAATTAAATACCTGGAATTGTGTCTTTTTTGTCAGTAAATAACGTTATCATTTTACCGAGGAAGTAGAAAATTTCGTTACAGTCCAGAAAATGGCTGGAGTTCTTTAACTACTTGGCTGTAATATTATTCATTTCTAGATACTTCTGAAGCAAAAGCGATTGGACGCTCAATACCGTTTGCTTGAATATGGAAAAGGACTACTCGTAATTCAGATGGTAAAGCATCGGAGTCTAAAGCCATTCTCAGTTTTTGGGTTGAAATGAATTAAGAGCGACTTTCACATTTAAGCTTTTAATCTTATGAAATGCTTTAACGCAACGTTGACTTCATTTAAATGTCTTGTTACTGCCCTGCCTTTTAGGTAGTGAATCAATAATGGCTACCCGATAGGAGATAAAGTGCTCTTGGTAATTGTTAAGCCAAAGGACTACGTACCGGTAATTCCGTTACATTTGTTGAAGGATGAGCGTCTAGGAACCCTCTCTTCAATTTTGTAAACTCCATATTGATCCAATCGAATCCCACATACTCCAAGGAATCTTGTCCAAGAAAACAATAATCTCAATTCAGTGTTAGATTCTCTTGCTAAAATGTGCAAAATTTCCTACGTTCGTTAAAAGGAAGAACCTTAAATAGACGCTATGAAAAAGGGCTTCTAACTTTGTTAGAAAAACAAGCATGTAAATTTAAGGGACGTTTATTCTTTGGATCATTATCCTTGAAACTCACAGTCTTGCATAGAATCCGAACCACCGAAGCGTGAACTTTCATTTTAAAACTCTCACATACATTAGCTTAGATTTGAACCGCGGCAATGGTGTAAAAGTCATTCACGATGGGGCTCGGTTGTCGTGTTTTCAAATTAGTCGAATATCTAATTAATCGGTCAGTATATGATTGTTGATAGAGCCGAAAAATTAGCCAGCGCAGACATCTTCAACGAATTGGAGAACATCTCAGAAATTCTATTCTTTGGCTCAGTAATTTCCATTTCAGATAGCTGTACTCCTGAGATTAAGAGAACAGCTATGGCCGAAAATATAATGATGAATTTGTCCCATTTATGGAAGGATCGCTCTACTTCGTTACCACTGAAATTGAGAGCAGTAACAATTCTGGTATTTTCAGTTTTCCTCTATGGAACCGAGACGTGGACACTTAATTCTACAGACCTGAAGAAAATCGATTCTTTTGAAATGTGGTGCTGGGGGAGAATGTTACGCATGCCCTGGGCAACATTTCGCACCAATGATTCAATTTTAAACCAGCTCAACTCAGAATAAGATTATCATCAATATGTAAACAGATTTACAATCCTTTGGACACACAATGCGACGTGCGAATGACAATATAGAAAAACTTATCACTATTGAAAATGTTCCCGGTAAGAGAGATTGTAGACGAGTTCCCACTCGATGGTTGAACATTATCAAGAATATAATTGCGTTGACCTCCTCTGCGAACCATGTGACCTTGCCGCGGTGGGGAGGCTTGCGTGTCCCAAGGATGCAGATAGCCGAGCTGCAGGTGCAACAATATCGGATGGGTATCTGTTGAGAGACCAGACTAACGAATGGTTCATCGAAAGGTGGGTAGCAGCCTTTCGGTAGTTGCAAGGGCGGCAGTCTAGATGATTGACTGATACGGCCTTGTAATAATACTCACCATGGCTTAGCTGTGTTGATACTGCTACACGGCTGAAAGCAACGGGAAACTACAGCCGTAACTACCTCCCGAGGACATGCAGCTCTCTCTGTATGAAGGATGTACTGATGATGGCTTCCTCCCGGGTAAAATATTCCGGAGGTAAACTAGTCCCCCATTCGGATCTCCGGGTGGGGACTACACGAGAGGGGGCGATCATCAGGAAGATGGATACTGACATTCTGCGAGTCGGAGCGTGGAATATTAGAAGTTTGAATCGTTGTGGTAGGTTAGAGAATTTGAAAAGGGAGATGGATATGCTAAAGTTAGATGTAGTTGGTATAAGTGAAGTACGTTGGCAGGAAGAACAGGATTTTTGGTCAGGCGACTATCGAATTATCAATACGAAATCAAACAGGGGAAATGCAGGAGTTGGTTTAATAATGAATAAGAAAATAGGGCAGCGGATAAGCTACTACGACCAGCATAGTGAAAGAATTATTGTCGCCAAGATAGACATCAAACCAATGCCCACCACAATAGTGCAGGTCTATATGCCTACTAGTTCAGCGGATGATGAAGAAATTGAAAGAATATATGAGGAGATAGAAGATTTAATACAATATGTCAAAGGTGACGAGAATCTAATTGTGATGGGAGACTGGAATGCAGTGGTAGGCCAAGGAAGAGAAGGTAGCACAGTAGGAGAATTTGGATTTGGACAAAGGAACGAAAGAGGAAGTCGGCTGGTTGAATTCCGCACTGATCATAATTTAGTCCTCGCCAATACTTGGTTCAAACACCACAAACGACGGCTGTATACATGGACGAGACCTGGAGACACTGGAAGGTATCAAATAGACTTCATTATGATTAGGCAGAGATTCAGAAACCAGGTGTTGGATTGCAAAACTTTCCCAGGAGCAGACGTGGACTCTGACCACAACTTGTTGGTCATGAAATGCCATCTGAAGTTGAAGAAATTGAAGAAAGGAAAGAATGCAAAAAGATGTGATCTAGACAAGTTGAAAGAAAAGAGTGTGAGGGATTGTTCCAAGGAACATGTTGCACAAGGACTAAATGAAAAAGCCGAAGGAAACACAGTAGAGGAAGAGTGGAGAGTCATGAAAAATGAAGTCAGTAGGGCTGCTGAAGAAATGTTAGGAAGGAAGAAAAGGTCAACTAAGAATCAGTGGATAACTCAGGAGGTACTAGACCTGATTGATGAACGACGAAAATACAAGAATGCTAGAAATGAAGAGGGCAGAAAAGAATACAGGCGATTAAAGAATGAAGTGGATAGAAAGTGCAAGGTAGCTAAGGAAGAATGGCTGAAGGAGAAGTGCAAGGATGTCGAAGGCTGTATGGTCCTGGGAAAGGTAGTTGCTGCATACAGGAAAATCAAGGAAACCTTTGGAGAAAGGAAATCTAGGTGCATGAATATTAAGAGCTCAGATGGAAAGCCACTTCTAGGGAAAGAAGACAAAGCAGAAAGATGGCAGGAGCATATCCAACAGTTATATCAAGGTAACGATGTAGATAATTTGGTTCTGGAACATGAAGAGTCTGTTGATGCTGATGAAATGGGAGACCCAATTTTGAGGTCAGAGTTTGACAGAGCTGTGAGTGACCTAAATAGGAACAAGGCACCTGGAATTGATGATATTCCCTCTGAATTACTGACTGTCTTAGGAGAAACCAGCATGGTAAGGTTATTTAATTTAGTGTGCAAGATGTATGAGACAGGAGAAGTCCCATCCGATTTTCGGCAGAATGTTGTTATACCTATTCCCAAGAAAGCCGGTGCTGACAGGTGTGAAAACTACCGCACCATTAGTTTAGTATCTCATGCCTGCAAAATTTTAACACGTATTATTTACAGAAGAATGGAATAACAAGTTGAAGCTGAGTAGGGGGAAGATCAATTTGGCTTCAGAAGAAATGTAGGAACACGTGAAGCAATACTGACTTTACGTCTGATCTTAGAGGATCGAATCAAGAAGGACTAGCCCACGTACATGGCATTCGTAGATCTAGAAAAGGCATTCGATAATGTTGATTGGACCAGGCTATTTATGATTCTGAAGATGATAGGGATCAGATGCCGAGAACGAAGAATTATCTACAACCTGTATAAAAATCAGTCTGCAGTGATAAGAATCGAGGGCTTTGAAAAAGAAGCAGCAATCCAGAAAGGAGTGAGGCAAGGCTGCAGTTTGTCCCCTCTCCTTTTCAATGTTTACATAGAACAGGCAGTAAAGGAAATCAAAGAGAAATTTGGAAAGGGAATCACAGTCCAAGGAGAGAAAATCAAAACCTTGAGATTTGCCGATGCTATCGTTATTTTATCTGAGACTGCAGAAGATCTCCAGAAGTTGCTGAATGGTATGGATGAAGTCTTAGGTAAGGAGTACAAGATGAAAATAAATAAGTCCAAAACAAAAGTAACGGAGTGCAGTCGAACGAAGGCAGGTGATGTAGGAAATATTAGATTAGGAAACGAAGTCTTAAAGGAAGTAGATGAATATTGTTACTTGGGTAGTAAAATAACTAACGATGGCAGAAGTAAGGAGGACATAAAATGCAGACTAGCACAAGCAAGGAAGAGCTTTCTTAAGAAAAGAAATTTGCTCACTTCAAACATTGATATCGGAATTAGAAAGATGTTTTTGAAGACTTTTGTGTGGAGCGTGGCATTGTATGGAAGTGAAACATGGACGATAACGAGCTCAGAAAGAAAGAGAATATAAGCTTTTGAAATGTTGTGTTACAGAAGAATGCTGAAGGTGAGATGGATAGATCGAATCACGAATGAAGAGATACTGAATCGAATTGGTGAGAGGAGATCGATTTGGGTAAATTTGACGAGAAGAAGAGATAGAATGATAGGGCACATCTTAAGACACCCAGGACTTGTTCAGTTGGTTTTTGAAGGAAGTGTAGGTGGCAAGAACGGTAGGGGTAGACCAAGGTATGAATATGACAAACAGATTAGAGCAGATGTAGGATGCAATAGTTACGTAGAAATGAAAAGGTTAGCACAGGATAGGGTGGCATGGAGAGCTGCATCAAACCAGTCTATGGACTGATAACTCAAACACAACTATTGCGTTGAACATTTTTGGTGCAGCACGTCAGGCGAGGAGACAACTAATTTACGGGAAAATAATCACGTTCCTCAGAATGGAGGGAACGATATGAGAGAATTATATCGTTGCCCAAAATGCGTAGAGTAATCTTAACACAAACTTAACCGCTTGGTTTTAAAAGTCCGAGATGATTCCTATCTGTCTGCAGCTTTACATTCTCTTCACCTATTGAAACATGTTCCCATCAGCTTGTCCAAAATATTATAAATATGAGGGACTGGATATCTTCTGTCATGTAGTGGTTAGTGTGATTAGCTTAACTGCCACCCTGGGAGGTCCGGGTTTAATTATCGGCTCTGCCACGAAATTTGAAACGTGGTACGAGGACTGGAACGGGGTTCACTCAGCCTCGAGAGTTCAAGTGAGTAGCGGGGGTTCGATTCCCATCCTCGAAGTGGTTTTCCGTACTTTCCCACTTCTTCTACAGGCAAATGCCATGACAGTACCTAATTTAAGGCCACGGACGCTTCCTTCCCTCTTCCTTGTCTATCTTTTCCAATCTTCCCATCCCCTCCCCACAAGGCTTCTTTGCAGCATAGCAAGTGAGCCCGCTTAGGCGAAGTA
The DNA here is from genome assembly GCF_040414725.1 of Anabrus simplex. NCBI lineage: Eukaryota > Metazoa > Arthropoda > Insecta > Orthoptera > Tettigoniidae > Anabrus > Anabrus simplex. Next base: position 1,612,044,043 of record NC_090265.1, on the reverse strand, counting down.
CTGGTCCTCCTCCCCAGATGTAACTCCCCGACCCAAAGTCTCACGCTCCAGGACACTGCCTTTGAGGCGGTAGAGGTGAGTCCGAAGGAAAAGTCAACCCTCGACGATAAACGGTTTAAGAAAAAAAGAAGAAGAAGAAGAAAGGATTTCTACCTACACCTATAAAATTATTCAGACTCTATTCGTTATCTAGATGGAAGAAAAGGAAGAGGAAGAAGAAGGTTTGGAATGTTAACAGCTGTCAAACAACGGAGAAGCTATGAACAACTGAAGCAACATGCTCAGGACAGAGAATCATGGAGGCTGTCCAGTTGATACCTGTCTCAAGACAGATTCACAGAAGAAGAAGAAGAAGAAGAAGAAGAAGGGAAAAAAAGAAGAAGTTCGTTATCTAGACCCATTCTAACATTCTTATATATGCCTACAAATACTATAGGTATACACCATTTCTTAGTATCAGCTCATGCACTAATACTCATTTCTTCCAGCTCATGAATACCAGCCATAAATGAATCCTTAAGACACCAGTCGATATTTCAAATATATACAGATCTGCATATTTATTTGGTTGAGGCTGGAAAATAAAAATCACTTATCATGGAGCAAAGCTATAAAAACTTCATGTTATCTAGTAGCCTACTTCAGGCTAGCATACATCACATAGATGTCCATGCTTAGAACCGCTGGCTGAGTAGCTCAGACGGTAGAGCCCTGGCTCTCTCAGCCCAAGTTGGCGGGTTCGGTTCCGCCTCAGTGCGATGGTGAAGGTGTTCATATATGACTGCCTCGTGTCAGTAGATTTACAGACATGTAAATGAAATAACTCTTGTGGAACATATTTCCAGTATCTCAACCTTTCCACTGAGACGGGATCGAGCCTGCCAATTTGAAAAGGTGACTGTTATTATTGTTGTTTCATCGGTTCCGAGACCGGTTTCATGCAGCTCTCCATGCCACCCTATCCAAGGCCATGATTTTCATTTCTACATAACTACTACATCCTACATTTACTCTAATCTGTTTGTCATATTCATTTTTTGGTCTACTCTAACTATTCTTATCCCCTACACTTCCCGCAAAAATTAATAGAACAAATCCTGGTTTTCCCAAAATATGCCCTATCAATATATATTTCCTTCGAGTTAAATTTCACCAAATCGTTCTCCAGTCACCGATTCAATTCATAGCTCTATATTTGTGATTTGAACTACCCATATCACCTTCAGCATTTTTCTGTAGCTTTACATTTTAAAACTTCTATTTTTTCTCTGCGCTGCCCATGTTTCTCTTCCATACCACGCCATCCTCAAAAACATCTTACTAATGGGCATACCTTTATATGACGAAAGCAAATTTCGAAGGTTTTCCTTGCTTGCGCTAGTCTGCACTTTATGTCCTTCCTACTTCTGCCTTCGTTTGTAATTCTATCTTGGGTCATGTAGCTGCCAACTTGCATTTGGGAGATTGTGGGTTCGAATCCCACTGTCGGCAGCCCTGAAGACGGTGGTCTGCGGTTTCACATTTTCATACCAGGCAAATGCTGGGGCTATACCTTAACTGAGGCTACGGTCGCTTCCTTCCCACTCCTTGCCCTTTCCTATTCCATCGTCACCGTAAGACCCGTCTGTGTCGGTGCGAAGAAAATTAAATAATAATAATAATAATAATAATAATAATAATAATAATAATAATAATAATAATAATAATAATAATAATAATAATAATAATAATCTACTACCCAACTTGCTTCTCTAAGACTACAATATAATCTACACATGTCCGAGTTCTGATTCCTTCGCCATGAACTGTGATTTATTTTCCAAATTAATTTTTGGTTCTTTTACCGTCCGTTCTATATAAACACTGAAAAGAAAAAGTTATACACGGGTACAAACTGTAGCCCTAAAGACAGAACTGCATGTCCTGGTCAACATCTGGTGACATGTCTCTCTTTCACTAATCCTCACTAACCAATTGACCACAACATTTAAGATAAGTCATGTTTTCGACCGTTTTATTTTTTAAATTTACTCTATCTGGAATCCCTTATTATTATGTTATTACTAGCAAGATACCTGTGCTTCGCTACGGTATTATACTGAAATTTATAATTGAATGCTTATTGTTTTAGATATATAATCCGCCGAAATTCGCGGTCTGACTCGTTTTCTGCGAGAACCCACCAAAATTCCCGATCTGACTCGTTTTCTATTAGATTACGGCATGTTTCCTCCCATTTTTCAATCTTCTTTTCCAGCAATCGATTTCGTTCTTCCCGGGCTAGGCTCAGGTATTCCTCCCGGTCAGTTGGGTCCGTAAATCTTTGCCATCTTTTCCTATAATCATTTTTAATATGGATAAAATCCTTCAGGAGATCCGGCGTGGTGTCATATTGGGTGCCTAGAAGGCACTGAACCCGCGGCCGGACTGCATTCTTAGTCATTACCCGTCCAGGAGCCGTTTCCAGCGCGGTCCGCACATTTGACGACGGTCCGGAACATTATTATTATTATTATTATTATTATTATTATTATTATTATTATTATTATTATTATTATTATTATTATTATTATGTGTTGCTGGAATGGATGATGACAGGAAAACCGGAGTATCCGGAGAAAAACCTGTCCCGCCTCCGTTTTGTCCAGCACGAATGACACATGGAGTGAACGAGATTTGAACCACGGAACCCAGCTGTGAGAGGCCGGCGCGCTGCCGAGGATCCTTATAAGTACATTAAGAACAGTAAAATCAATTGGTCTCACCTCCTTCTACACCCCACCGCCGTTAAGTTTATTTACCGGCAACCCCCCCAAAAAAAAAAAATTAAAAGAAGGCTTGTTTCTTATGTTTAAAGAAGATTTCAAACACCAATGTTCACGTCTATTACCTTCAGTTTTGAGATATAAGTATCCCCATAAAAATAATTTACTTTTTTCACTTCATTTCACACTATTCCCCTCCCCCTAAGTGAATTTTCCCGCAAAAAATACTTGTTTCTTTAATAGTAAAGGATCTTCTAAATACCAATTATCACGACTCTAACTTCTTCAGTTTTTGATTTATGTGTCCTCATGAAAGGAATTCAACTCCTTTACACTCCCGCCCTCCAAGATGGTATCCCCCCAAAACGCGTTTTTCTTTGTTTTTAAAAGAGATCCAAATACGAATTTTCACGTCTGTAACAACTTTAGTTTTTATTAGATGTATGTATACTCATTCAATTAATTTAATTAATTTTTCAATTCTTTCACCCCCCCCCCCTCATTGGATTTTCCGAGAATACGTGTTTCTTTATTTTTAAAGCAGATTGCAAATATCAAATTTCACGTCTGTAACATCTTAATTTTTGAGATATCAGTAGCCTAATTAAAAGAATTCAACACCATTTTCAGTCACTTTTACCCCCCCCCCCCTCCACCCAAGTGGTATTTCCGAAAGCTAAAAATACACGTTTCTTTATGTTTAATAGAGATAAAAAATACCATTTTTCACGTCTGTAACATGTTAAGTTTTTTGAGATAAACTGTAAAAATTCTCATTTTAAAATTTCACCCCTTTTGAGTTCCCCTTAAGTGGAGTTTCCAAACACAAATCACCTATGTTTCTTTAGATTTACAGGAGATACAAACACCCACTTTTTACGTCTGTAACATTTTACGTTTCCAAGATATTCTGTAGATATAGTCTTTCAAAAATTCACCCAATTTGTCACTCCTGTTTAACCGCCATTAATTGGATTTTCCAAAACTAAAAAATACGTGTTTCTTTATTTTTAAAGGAGATCCCATATACAAATTTTCAGTTCTGTAATATCTTTCGTTTCTGAGATATATGTATCCTCATTCAAGGCATTGAACCCATTTTTCACCCTTTTACACCCCTCCTATTGGGATTTACAGGAAACAAAAAATACGTTTTCCTTTATTTTTAGAGGAGATTCTAACTACCAATTTTTACATCTGTAAATTTTAAAGTTTTAAGATGTATGCACACTCATTTTAAAAAATTTACCCTCCCCCCTTTTTACCCCCCAATATTTGGATTTTCCAAAAACGAAAAAATACGTGTGTTTATTTATTTTTAAAGGAGATTCTATATACCAATTTTCACATATATAACCTTTAAAAATTTTGAGATAGATACACTCATTTTAAAATATTACTCCCTTTTCACACCCCCCCTAAATTGGATTTTCCAGAAACAAAAAAATACGTGTTTATTTTTAACGGAGATCCTAAACCCCAATTTTCAGGTCTGTAATATCTTCAGTTTCTGATATATAAGTAGCCTCATTAAAGGCATTCAACCACTTTTTAGCCCCTTTTCACTCCTCCTATTGCGATTTTCCGAAAACAAAAAAATACGTGTTCCTTTATTTTTAATGAAGGTTCTAAATACCAATTTTTACATCTGCAAACTTTAAAAGTTTGGAGATATAGATTCCTTCATTTTAAAAATTCACCCCCTTTTCACCCTCCCATTAATTGGATTTTCCAAAAACAAAAAATTACGTGTTTCTTTATTTTTAAAAGAGATCAAAAGTACCAATTTTCAGGTCTGTAATATCTTCAGTTTCTGAGATATAGGTACCGGTATCCTGATTAAAGGCATTCAACCCATTTTTCCCCATTTTCACCCTTTTTCACCCCTCCTATTGGGATTTTCTGACAACAAAAAAATACGTGTTTCCTTACTTTTAAAGAAGATTCTAAATACCAATTTTTACATCTGTAAACTTTTAAAGTTTTGAGATATAGAGCAACTCATTTTAAAATTTCACCCCCGTTTTCACCCCCTTAGCGAAGGAATATCCAAAAATCCTCTCTTAGCGAGCACCTACGTCTTAATATGAATATATCCCCAAAATTTCATCTCTTTATGTCCAGTAGTTTTGGCTCGGCGATGATGAATCAGTCAGTCAGTCAGTCAGTCAGTCAGTCAGTCAGTCAGGACAAGTTATTTTATATATATAGATGTAGTAGTATTTTTATCATCCCAGTCCATAATTCATGATTTTACTTTTCATTTCTTACCTGAAAGCGTGATACTGATATTAGCTGCATAAAAGTAATATTTTAATAGGTTCACTTTGATATGAATTCAAGCATTTAAACCTGCTATTTGTATTTAAAAACTCATGGCGATCATTTACGGCTATTTGAAAGTCCTTTGTTGAGTTTATTTGGCAATTCCTTCTGTTTTTCTTTCTTTCTTTCTTTCTTTCTTTCTTTCTTCTAACATCTGCGACCACTGAACGGGTTATGCACGAAACATTCTGCGATATTGGTTTGTGCTGTAGTTCGTGATCAGGTTTTTTATATTTATATTTTGTCTTAGAATAAATTAAATGCTAACAAAATTTGACAACCTTGCTCTTGACACCGCTCACTTGCCTTTTAAACGACACGCACCCCTTGTGTCCAGAGGAAAGGAACCGACTGACAACCCTCATTATCACCAGGACGGGCAAACTGACAACCCTTATTATCACTAGGGCGGACCAAGTTTTGGGATCACCAGGCGAGTTGGCCGTGCGGTCAGGGGTACGCTGCTGTGAGCTTGCATCCGGGAGATAGTGGGTTCGAATCTCGCTGTGCGCAGCCCCGAAGATGGTTTTCCGTGGTCCCATTTTCACACCAGACAAATGCTGGGGCTGTACCTTAATTAAGGCCACGGCTACTTCCTTCCAACTCTTAGGCCTTTCCTATCCCATCGTCGCCATAAGACCTATCTGTGTCGGTGCGACGTAAAGCAACTAGCAAAAAAAAAAAAAAAAAAAAAAAAATGTTTTGGGATCAAAAGCCGCCAGATGGGTATACGTTCAGCATCAGGACTATACAAGTCTCCCTACCGTGGCAAGGTCACATGGTTCACAGCGGAGGGCTTCCAGATAGAGTAAATTTAAAAAATAAAATTGTCGAAGACATGACTATCTTAAATGTTGTGGTCAGTTGGGTAGTGAGGATTAGTGAAAGAGAGACATGCCACGAGATGTTGACCAGGTTCAATCTTAAATAATTTTGTAGTTCAATCAATAGCTAGGTCTACATTGCCTTATGGTGTTTTTATAGTGGTCTAACGTTTCACCGACAAAACAAGTTCAATAAACTAACAGGCCACACTCTGCCTATAAATAATATTCTGTCTCAGAGAAAGTAGTAGGTTGTGTATGTGTGTGGGGTGGGAGGGGGGGGGTTAACATCGCACTAACCCGTCGAAGGTTTGCGGAGACGCGATGGGAAAATGCTAGTACTGGGAAGGGAGTGATCATGGCCTTAATAAGGTACAGTCCCAGCATTTGTCTGGTGGGAAAGCATGGGGAACCATCTTCATGGTTGCCGACGGTGGGATTCGAGCCTACCATCTACCGAATGCAAGGTCACAGCTATGCGACCCTAACCGCACGATCAACTCGCTCGGTAAGTAGGTTTCAAATTGATTGTGTATGATTACGGAGATGGCGGTTAATACAACAAATTACGCCGGATAACGGTAACCGAATTCGAAAAACATATTCTTTAATATTATCTACCTAAAATAAAAGCATACCCGTCAGGGAACGTTTGTGAGGTAAGCGAAGAAAATGTGGAACGCTTCACGATTTTGCGTGTCATCCTTGCGCAGGGGCCATGCTAATCTTCTCTGTATCGTTCCAATTTTAGTATATGTACCGCCGAAGCGAGTACAATTACCTTTTTCATTAGAGATGTATATATACTTAGTAACGGGGAGTGTATATCGCCTATGGATTTAGGGTATTTTAGTTGGCCAGTTTTCTGTTTACCTTCGCATATTTCTAAATTAATATAAAATGTATTGGCGATAATAAATATTTTGTATGTTAATTTAGTAATATATATTACTGTGATATGTAAATTCTATTGTTTGATTGGTTTTAAATAGTGACTTTCCCCATAATGTGATTCAACTCCATTGACGATATGAGCACGTGACAGTAGCAGAATCATGAAAGCCAACCTTACGGTTTTGCTGCAAGTCCGTAGGCTACTGTAGCTTTAGAAATCTACCGGTATCTGCTGGAAGAAACTTACGATATATTGAATTTTATTTATGGTCTTGATTTATGGTGTGACGATAATGTTTCTACGAAGATTAGGATACTACGAACTAGCTCTAGATACTCCATGTTTCAAACTAGCGGGAACAGGTTGATGTTGGTAAGTAAGGGACACAAACACACACATACAATACTTAGGAAGAGGGAAAATCGAAACATGTCCCAATTAGCAGCTTGTGATGGGAATATCGAATGTTTTGAGCTAACGATAGACTACCGATTGTGAAGCATTCGATCATCTTCATTCGGTTTGAAATTGCACGGCCGAAGAAATTGGTTAGAAAGTAATAAAATAGATAGGCTATGTCTTGTACTACGGTACTCGACTGCTAGTAACTATTTTTTTTTTTTATAGTAGTACCGATACCGGTACCCTAAGTCATTTGATACGATTTGTTAGTATTTACCCAGGACGAATAGAAGTTCATTTCTATTCGTCCTGATTTACCTATAAAGATCGAATGTTGAAATGTGAATTGTTCATTGTTGTATTGTACTACCGGAAAGGCTAGGAAAACAACAGATAGTGGATCTGATAGTGAATTTGATTGTGATTCATTTTTATAGCATGTTTGTTTTGTTGGTAGCGAATAAGTTCTAATTTTTTTTAGTTTGTAACTAGCCCAGAAAGACGTTATATTTATGTCGTAGGCCTACTTCTACTTGAGCACCTATGTTGAACAATTTATTAGAGAACAACTTAATGAGGTTGTTGAAATGTCATTCTTTATTTGCTACTTTTGAATAAGACTAAATCAAGTACATATGTCAAGGTCCAATATTACAAAAAATGGCACACTGTTAGAATGCATTTCCTTATTAGTTTGTATATAATCATTTGTATTATTCTATACTCACTTTCATCATTTTGTAACAATATTTTTAAACTTTCATTCATATTCAACATTGACCATGGCTCAAGGCCATCAATATTGAAATTTTCACTTGTATCCCAATTTTCTTTTTTTAAGGCTTTATTTAAAACTTACATGTTTTCGCTGCCGAAAAAAAACTTAAGAATGATAGTGATACTTAAATCGAGTTACTCATATAATGACAGCTTTATTAAGGGAAGCTTTTTAATGTATTCAGTTTTGTAATAGATTTTAGATTAGTTTTAACCAGGTACCTGATATGGTTTGGAAGTTTTTTCATGTATTCAATTTTGTAATAGATTTTAGATCAGTGGTTCGAGGTACCATACCGTAATGATATGGCTGATGATGCCCCATAGAAAAGGGCAAAACATGTACCAATTCTTATTTTAATGATGATTTAACTCGAACTTTAACATATTGAGTTGTACTGAATAGGTGGAAGAGAAATAAATTTCGTACATTTATCATAAGATTACTTTCAAAACGGATTCACAGTTATTTTCATTACTTTTAGTATTAGAGCATTTGAGGACTAGGGAGTCCTTCGTTTTCACGCCCTTCTTGGCCCTTATCTTTCTTTGGCCAATACCGTCATTTTTCAAAGTGTCGGATCTCTTCTATCTTTCTCTCCCCTAGTTGTACTTCATCTTAAAACAATAATCACCACCACCACTGTTCATTGTTAGTGGCATACATGAAAAGTATTTATGAAAATGATAACATGATTATCTATTGATAAAGTGCACAATAATAAAATTTCATTGATCATTATATGACTTTGAGTCAGATATCTATTCATTTATAATAAATGAGCTAACTTAACTAACAATTTATTGATGGAAGTAAGATACCTATTAGGCCCAATAGCAGCTTCTGTTTTCAAGCAAATTTATTTTATCTCATTCATTTTAATCCATAGCTGGAACACTTCTTTGTCACACATATGGAACTTTCACTCTTCTGTTCTGATAATTTCACATTTAAACCATACCATTGTATAAAGAACAGTCTACAGCCTTATCTGGTCTTGTGATGAATTTCAATCATAAGACGTTAATGCTTAGCACAAAGAAAGAAAAGGTCAATCAATCAGTCACTACTGATCTGCATTTAGGGCAGTCGCCCAGGTGGCAGATTCCCCTTTTCTTAAATGATTGCAAAGAAATTGGAAATTTATTGAACATCTCCCTTGGTAAGTTATTCCAATCCCTAACTCCCCTGCCTATAAACGAATATTTGCCCCAATTTGTCTTCTTGAATTCCAACTTTATCTTCATATTGTGATCTTTTCTACTTTTAAAGACACCACCCAAACTTATTCGTCTACTGATGTCCTCCCACGCCATCTCTCCACTGACAGCTCGAAACATACCACTTAATTAAGCAGCTTGTCTCCTTTCTCCCAAGTCTTCCTAGCCCAAACTTTGCAACATTTTTGTAACACTACACTTTTGTCGGAAATCGCCCAGAACAAATCGAGCTGCTTTTCTTTGGATTTTCTCCAGTTCCAGAATCAAGTAATCCTGGTGAGGGTCCCATACACTGGAACAATACTCTAGTTGGGGTCTCACTAGAGACAAATATGCTCTCCTTTACATCCTTACTACAACCCATAAATACCCTCATAACCATGTGTGATAACAGTGATTCTGTACCCTTTATTTACAATCATATTTATGTGATTACCCCAATGAAGATCTTTCCTTATATTAATACGTAGGTATTAATAGTGATCCACAAAGGGAACCTTCACCCTATCAACGCAGTAATTAAAACTGAGAGGACTTTTCCTATTTGTGAAACTCACAACCTGACTCTTATCCCCATTTATCATCATACCATTGCCTACTGTCCATCTCACAACATTATCAAGGTCATTTTGCAGTTGCTCACAATCTTGTAACTTATTTATTACTCTATACAGAATAACATCATCTGCGAAAAGCCTTATCTTTGATTCCACTTTTTTACACATATCATTGATATATATAAGAAAACATAAAGGTCCAACAATACTGCCTTGTGGAATTCCCCTCTTAATTATTACAGGGATGGATAAAGCTTCACCTACTCTAATTCTCTGAGTTCTATTTTCTAGAAACAGAGCCATCCATTCAGTCACTCTAAAATCTTTAACAGCCGGGCTGAGTGGCTCAGACGGTTAAGGCGCTGGCCTTCTAACCCCAACTTGGCAGGTTCGATCCTGGCTCAGTCCGGTGGTATTTGAAGGTGCTCAAATACGACAGCCCCGTGTCGGTAGATTTACTGGCACGTTAAAGAACTCCTGCGGGACTAAATTCCGGCACCTCGGCGTCTCCGAAGACCTTAAAAAGTAGTTAGTGGGACGTAAAGCAAATAACATTATTATTATTATTAAAATCTTTAACATGAAAATCGTATTTATAATGTTTCAAAAATAAGTATATTCATATTTCTACTATGTTCTTTCAGCAGTTATCTTCCTACTACCCTATTACCGAGACATGATTTAATGAATATTGAATTTTCACGACCGCATAATAATCAAAATCTACTTTCATCCTATTAGGTCATTTATTACGTACATAGTACGTGTTGAAGAGACTTCGCCACAATGGGAGACTTGCATTCACTCACTGTGATGGCATTAGTGCCAGCCCTGTAGCGTAGATCCTTTCCAACAGAACAAAGGTGACATAAGCCACCATAGCACAAGGTAGAGCAACCAACGCAAAATCGGGGGGTTGTTGGTTCCGATCCCACTAGTGTCCGGTTGGCCATTTTTGTTCTGTGCTTAACATCTCTTCAACACGTACCATGTATGTAATACACGACCTAATAGGTGAAAGTCTTATTTCGAGACATGATTTAATCTTTCTTTATAACAGTTATAATTTTAAAGTTAGACATTAATTTCTGCAAGAGATCATTCAGTAGAAAATTCTTATATCAGGGTTTAAGTAGGCCTATAAATAATTGCAAGCAAACAAAGAAAGATAACGAACCGTCAATGCTTGCATCTGAACCACCACTGAATAGGAGAGTAGCAGGAACTACATAATAGAGTGGTCAACTGTTGCAGAGTAAATACAAAATAAATTCATCAGTGGGTACTGAGAACCCAAGTGTTCCAGTTACATGTTAATTATACACAACAATAAAATGGAGTAATATTTCAAAAGTAGGCCTACAGCAATTTAAACCCATTCGATACAGGATATAAACTAGTAGAAATCAGTCTTTATTACAACACATTTACATTAGAAACATAAAAAGTACATTAAGCAAAAAATAGATGTCTAGACGATACATATAAATACTACCTAAACTAATGCTTACTAATAAACTTTCACTTTGAAATTTGTTACAGCCTGCATCTAAAATAATCTATTGATGAAGTGCACAATAATACAATAAGCTAAGCAAGAATGGCAGAAGGAGAAATGCAAGGACATTGAAGGTTGTGTGGTCCTAGGAAGAGTATATGCTGCCTATAGCAAAATAAAGGAAACCTTTAAAGAAAGGAGAACTAGGTGTATGAATATGAAGAGCTCTGATGGAAAACCACTTCTAGGGAAAGAAGACAAGTTAGAAAGATGGCAGGAACATAACCAACAGTTGTATCAAGGTAAAATGTAGATGATAGTGTTCTGGAACAAGAAGAGGGTGTTGATGCTGATGAAATGGGAGACCCAATTTTGAGGTCAGAATTTGACAGAGCTTTGAGAGACCTAAATAGGAACAAGGCACCTGGAACTGATGACATTCCCTCTGAATTACTGACTGATTTAGGAGAAACCAGCATGGCGAGGTGATACCATTTAGTGTGTAAGATGTATGAGACAGGAGAAGTGCCATCCAATTTTCGGCAACATGCTGTTATACCTATTCCCAAGAAAGCTGGTGTTGACAAGTGTGAAAACTACTGCACCATTAGTTTAGTATCTCACGCCTGCAAAATTCTAACACGTATTATTTACAGAAGAATGGAAAGACAAGTTGAAACTGAGTTGGGAGAAGATCAATTTGGCTTCAGAAGAAATGTAGGAAAACATGAAGCAATCCTCACTTCACGTCCGATCTTAGAGGGTCGAACTAAGAAGGACAAGCACATGTACGTGGCATTCGTAGATCTTGAAAAGGCATTCAATAATGTTGATTGGACCAAGCTATTTGAGATCTGAAGGTGATAAGCATCAGGTACCGAGAACAAAGAATTATCTATGATCTATACAAAAATCAGTCTGTAAAAAATGAAATGGCATATGGCTTTTAGTGCCGGGAGTGTCCGAGGACATGTTCGGCTTGCCAGGTGCAGGTCTTTAGATTTGACGCTCATAGGCGACCCTGAGCGACGTGATGAGGATTAAATGATGATGAAGACGACACATACACCCAGCCCCCATGACAGCGAAATTAACCAATGATGGTTAAAATTCCTGACCCTGCCAGGAATCAAACCCGGGACCCCTCTGACCAATGGCCAGCACACTAACCTTTTAGCCATGGAGCCGGAATTAGTCTGCGGTGACAAGAATTGAGGGCTGTGAAAAAGGAGCAGCAATCCAGAAAGGAGTGAGGCAAGGCTGCAGCTTGTCGCCCCTCCTTTTCAATATTTATATAGAACAGGCTGTAAAGGAAATCAAAGAGGAATTTGGTAAGGGAATCCCAATTTAAGGAGAGGAAATCAAAACCCTGAGACTTGCCGATGATATTGTTATTTTATCTGAGACTGCAGAAGATCTGGAGAAATTGCTGAATGGTATGGACAGTCTTGAGGAAGGAGTACAGATGAAAATAAAGAGTCAGAAACAAAAGTAGTGAAGTGCAGTCATACAAAGTCATGTGAAGCAGGTAATATTAGATTAGCAAATGAAGTCTTAAAGGAAGTAGATGAGTATTATTACTTGGGTAGTAAAATAACTAACGATGGCAGAAGTAAGGAGGACATAAAATGGAGGCTAGCAAAGCAAGGAAGGCCTTTCTAAAGAAAAGAAATTTGCTCACTTCAAACATTGATATAGGAATTAGAAAAATGTTTCGTAAGATTTTTTTCTGGAGCGTAACATTGTATGGAAGTGAAACATGGACAATAACTAGCTCAGAAAAAGAGAGAATAAAAGCTTTTGAAATGTGGTATACAGAAGAATGCTGAAGATGAGATGGATAGATCAAATCATAAATGAAGAGATACTGCATCGAACTTGTGAGAGGAGATCGTTGTGGCTAAATTTGATGAGAAGAATGGACAGAATGATAGGACACATCTTGAGATAAGCAGGACTTTATCAATTGGTTTTTGGGGAAAGTGTAGGGGGTAAGAATGGTAGGGGTAGACCAAGGTATGAATATGACCACCTGATTAAAGCAGATGTAGGGTGAGCAGTTATGTAGAAATGAAAATGATAGCACAGGATAGGGTGACATGGAGAGCTGCATCAAACCAGTCTATAGACTAATGACTCAAACAACAATATAAGTTCATTGGCTATTATACACCTTTCAGTCAGATACCTATTCATTTAAAAGAACTGAGCCAACTTAACTCATCATCATCATCATTTCCCTTTATCCAGCTGTAGCCGGGTAGGGGCTTTATGCCATTTTCAAACTGGAGTTTCATCATCATCATCATCCTATCGCTGACTTACTTTGTATATTCCAGATATTCTTGGATTTCTCTTCTAAGTATGATGGCCACTCCATTTTTTGCTTCAGGTCCTCCGCTGTAATACAGCCTGTATCCTTCTCTCAGAGGGATCTCCCCTGTACCCCTCTTCTTGGTCTCGCACAGTCCAAGTATGGCTATATCTTTTTCTATCATGAAGTCAACCAGTTCTTCTGTCTTTCCCATCAGTGTCAGTACATTAACTGTTGCAATTTTGATGTAGTTTGGTGCTGGTTGCCCATTTTTCACAGTTCCCCCAGCACCTGAAGAGCTGCGCGTCGCTTTTAGCAGGGGACGCCCTAACCTTTTCCGAGGCACCATATCTGCTTTGTCCATATAGGCTATTGTTACGATGGGCTCGCCACACCCAAAGGCATTTTATACCTACTGCCAGGTTCAAAATTAGGCCGCCCCTAACATGGATACAGATGCCTTTCGTAGCCGCTCCTCTGGAGTACAGACGCTATGGGTATGCCCTTTCCGCCATCTCCGCCGTACCGAAGTCCACCTTCTCCGCCGTAGATGCCGTTGAGGTCTTCACTCGTAACCCTGAGCTGGGACCCATACCAGATGTTACACACCGAGTCAGTGTGCTCTGGGACTCACATAGGCAGGGGCGCCACTCCCTGGGTAGGGCTGCCTCCGAAGAGGGTCCCTACCTGCTACCAGAGGTCCCTACCTGCTACTTGAGCTTCTGTTCCATGTTCCAATGAAATGAAGAATCGTGAAGAAGTTCTTCCAAGTTAATGCCAACATTTCTTTCCATTAGCACCATGCCGTAACTTCCTTCACTGTTAATAACTTTCAGAATTTTCACGATGTTGGGGTGAGATAATTTAGTGCCATTTCCTTCGCTTATCAGAGATATAAGGTGTTTCTGTCTTGATATGAGCTTAACTGCAATCATTTGTCCTTTGTATTTTCCTGGAATTACAGTTCCAAAACCTCCCTTTCCAAGTATTCTGCATATTTTTCTTGAAATTCCATTTTGAACAACTTCTGCTCTATCAGGTGTATCAACTGAAATATCATCACACACATAATGAGGAAAATACTTCTGCTCATTTCCAAGTAAACCGAGTTGTCACGGAATTGAAACTTTGAAGAAGTATCAACTTCTGACGCACGGGGATGTTTGGAAATTTCATACTTGCTTGAAACAGGGGAAGAGCCAGCTCTCGCATCCCTTGTAAACCGAGGACTGGAAATAAATGGCAATGACTGAACCGCGCTGGAAGCCATATTTCTTATTGGAATTGGTCAAATGCACTATCACACTAAAGAAATAGTACAACCGCTCCACCGCTCCTAACATAATTCCATATGACCTCAACTTTCCCACAACTTCTCAACATTCTCCAACTACGTTCTCCCGAATCTGTACAATCAAAATACCGCGGCAACATAGTATCACCACAGTCTATTACAACTTAACTAACAATTTAAAATAACTAATAATTTAAAATAATGAAGCACCATGCTCGACCAAGCTCTTGACAGAAAAAACTCACCTTCCGTTAGGCCCAGCAAGCCAGAGAAGAGAGAAAAAAAATTGTTAAATCACTTTCTACAGTAAAATGAGCCTCAGATGTAAGCAGATTCCAAGGCATGACCTCCTTTTATGTATAATTCTGATAAGCCAAAAGTTAAGCAGAATTATTCAAAGAGGAAAATTCCAAGATGGAAAACAAATTCAAAATAGCAAAATTAAATACTGTAACCCTGACTACTAAATATGAGGAGCTTGTAGATCTCCTAGAAAGAAGAAAGATTGAGGACCTTGGACTGAGTGAAACAAAGTGGAAAGGGAAAGGAAATAAATTGTTGTGAAAAGGGTACAAACTCTACTGTCATGGTAATAAGAAGGAAACGAGGAATGGTGTGGCATTCATAATCATCAAGAAGATCGATGCTGTGGCTGATATAGAATATTTTAATGAACAAATGATTAAGCTACATGAGGAAAAAAAAAAAATCAACATGACCATTGTTCATTTTTATGCTGCACAGACTGGATGCAGTCAAGAAATGAAAGACAACTTCTTTCAAGAATTAGAGGACCAGCTCAAACAAGATAATAATCTTGTTATGTCAGACCTAAATGTTCAGGTGAGAACTTTAAGGACAGGGTTTGAGGCAGTAATTGGTCCTTGTGGAAACAGGCACCGTGAGGGTGAATGTCTCCTTGACTTCTGCATATAAGACAACCTAATAATCAAGAACATTTGGTTCAAAAAGCAGCTGAGCCATAAGATCACAAGATACAGCTGGAATGAAGAGTAGAAATCTCTTATTGACTATGTCTTTGCAGATAAAGAGGCTGGAACATTTATTAGAGACTAGCTGATGTACCCGTGCTTCGCTACGGGATTCTCAGAAAGACTGACTTTGTGGTTTTCCTAACCTGAAATCAACATAGGTCATTACAAAAATGTAAGTATGAATGTAGCGATTAAAAGCAATGCTATCATATACAATACTCGATCAAATGGAAAGCCGCACGTTTTATCACTTTTAACGAACAGTGCTGCGGTTAGATTGCGGTGCCAATCTAATAGTCCAAAATTCCAGAGCTGGGATGACCTGGCCGCATATTGCCATGAACACTCATCTGCCAGTATTCCGCTAAATATGCACACTGTTCATTCCAATCAATGCTTCAGAGTAGGGATTGAATAGCCCGAATGCTATGATGATCCAGTGTGTTACGTACCAGTAGTATCAGAGAATTTATAAACCAGGGGAATGGCATGCTAAAAAAGAAAGTTCTCTAACTCCTCAGCTACTTCCCATCAATATTCAGACAGGCTGTTACACTCTGTACGACTGGGCGAGTTGACCGTGTGGTTAGCGGTGCGCAGCTGTGAGCTTGCATCCGAGAGATAGTGGATTCGAACCCCATTGTCGGCAGCGCTGAAGATGGTATTCCGTGGTTTCCCACTTTCACACCAGTCAAATGCTGGGCCTGTACCTTAATTAAGGCCTAAGGCACTCCTAGCCCTTTCCTATCCCATCGTCGCCACAAAACCTAATTATGTCGGTGCAACGTAAATCAAATAAAAAATACTCTGTACGCAGCAGTAATCCTGTCTACCAGAGATGAGGGGCAACAGAAGACACAAAACACATCACGACGAACAATGGTCAATGTAATGTTATTGTTGATCAATGTTATGAGCTTTCTATATTTTAGGCCTTCACATTTAGTTTTCTTTCGACTCTGTGATTTGTAAAATATTTTATACCATAAACTGTAGTTTCTTATTCTCCGACTTTACATACCGATTTTCATTAAATACTTACCCATTTTCTCGTTACTCGGCGCTGATATGGACTTAGTAACAAAAATCCAAATTCATGAATATCTTTGTGATCATACCAGTACGGTAACAATGTATAAGACATGAATAATAGGAAAATTAATACTATATAACCTTAGTTATGTAGCATTCGTCGATTACACCTCTAATAAGAAATATTTGAGAATTACATTTTAGGCCTTCCCCTAAACTACCATTTCACTCAGCGTGAATAAAATAATTTACAGCCTAGACTATAGCGACTTATTTCCTGACTTTGCATACCGATTTTCATCAAGATAGGACTACTAATAACAACAATATTTGAGAATTAAATTTTAGGCCTTCCCCTAAACTACCATTTTTCTTAGATTGTAGCAACGTATTCCTCAACTTTGCATACCCATTTTCTTTAAAATACGACCACTAATAACATAAATAGTTGAGAATTCAATTTTAGGCCTTCCCCTAAACTACCATTTCACTCAGCATGAGTAAAATGATTTATAGCCTAGATTCTAGAGGCTCATCCCCCGACTTCACATACCGATTTTCATTAAATTCTCTTCAACCATTTTCTCGTGATGCGTGTACATACATACAGACGGACAGAAATTACGGAAAAGTAAAAAATGCATTTTCTTGTTACTATGGACATGACCGATACAGAAATACCATTATTTTCAAATTCTGAGCAATGTACAGACAAAACTCTTATTTTATATATATAGATGGGAAAGTGCTGCCATGAGAAAGTTAAGGTAGTGACCACAGGTTGCTAGTAACCACCTTAGGAAACATCATGGTAAAAAAGACAAATACCAGGCATAAACCCAAGATAAAAGTTTTGGAATTTGAAAAAGTAGATAAGAGGTATGAATATGAGATGAAAATTAGGGACGAACTACCCAAATGTGTAAGTGGGAAGAGCTGAAGAAGAATGGCTTAGATTTAACAAAACTCTGGTGGATACTGCAGTCAATATTGTTGGCAAAACAAGTCGCAGAGTAAGAGAGAAAGAAAGTCCATGGTGGAATGAAACTGTCCAATCAGCAATAGAGGAGAAAAATGAAATGAGAAAACTAAGAGGTAGAGAATGTCAGAAAGGTGTGGCAAGGAATGAAGAGAAGTTAAAGAAGTCAGTCATCTGTACCAAGACCTGAAGCTTGAAGTGAAAAGAATCATTTTTAATGAGGAGAAAACCTGGACTGAATTCGCACAGAAACTAGAAGGGGACAGCAAGAACAACAAGACACTATTATATTAAGTGCTAATAAGCAAGAAAAGCTACAGTGAACAAATAAAGGCCCTGGAGAAAGAAGAGGGAAACATCACCTGGAATGACAAAGAGGTAAGAGTTGACACGGGACAGTATTTTGAAAAGTTATATAATGTGAGAATTTAAATATCAAACAACAGGAGACCACGGCAAAAGAAAATATTCAAAACGTGGAGCCTACTATAACATGGATGGAAATGGAAAATGCCCTTAAGAACATGAGTAAAGCAAAGACAAGAGGTATAGCTGAGCGCTGACAAGATCAAGGCTACTGGAGTGCAAGGATTGCGGTGGTTGTTTAGAGTCCTAAACACCATTTGGAAAAAAGAAATGACCCAAAGACTGGACTAAAGGAGTCATCGTCCCTTTGTTTAAGAAAGGAGACAGATAGAAACCGAGCAACTGTAGGGGCATTACTCTTTGACCTCATGGACTCAAAATAATGGTATGAATCATATTAAGATATTAAGAACCATCATTGAACCACAGCTTAAAGAGGAGCAGTATGGTTTTAGAAGGACTAGGACAACAACAGATCTGATATTTTCTGTAAAGATGATCATGTAGAAGCAATGCAAAGTCATCTCCGTACAGGCCATGAAGGTCCTTGGAGGGGTGGAAAGTAAAGGCTTCCACTATCCGTAACCTCGGCACTTCATGGGACAGAGTGGTTAGCTCTACACCCGCCCGCTTTTGCCCCAAGGAATTAACCTGGTACTCATTTTTGGTGTAGGCTGAGTGAATTTCAGGCCATTTGCACCTCCGGAAGTGGAAATCGTGTTTCTTAAATTTTTCGCTTTCCTGGATCATGGAGAAGCACTGGGAAAAATGGAAAAGATGTTATCTTAGCTCCAGGACACTGCCCTTGAGGCGGTAGAGGTGGGATCCCTCGCTAAGTCCGAGGAAAAAACCGAACCTGGAGGGTAAACAGATGATGATGATGATGATGATGTTATCTTCATTTCCTAGAAGGCTTATAAAATTGTACAGAGGTAAAAAATCTGGTAATGCCTTGAGAATAGATCTATACCATGTGCTTCAATTCTTCTTCTTCTTCTTGTTTTATGACCGCATCGGATCACTTTAGTCAGTCCATCATTCAGGTCTCTCTGAAAGGATTGTTTGGCCTTTGCGGTCCTCCCAGTACTTCAGACACTCTGATCTTTCTGCTCTATCCTCGGCTGAAAATATGCGTGTTATGGGTTTGTTTCGCATAAGGGTAAAGCAGAGGTTTGTATTTTTGAGTTTTGTATTCAATTTTATCTTATTTGTGGTGTCTTCTGTTGTAAGGCCAATTTCCTTCAGATCCTCTCTTACTTCTCTGATCCATTTACATCCTGTTGTGGTATTTTTTGAGACGAGATTGCGTTGTACTAGTTTCTTTCAGAAGTCTCGAATCCTGCATCCTCATGATAAGTCCAGAGAAATCCCAGTCTCCTCTTATGCATAGTGTCTGTTATGGGTTCTAGCTCTTTGTACACGACTTTGTTAGGTATTATCTGACACTGTCCATCTTTCTGGTATTTTTTGTTGATGCAGGTTCTTCCAGTCCTCCTTTCAATTTTCTGAAGTCAGTCAGTCTTTGATTGTTTATTCATGTGAAAAAGTGTTTCTGCTGCATATGTAGCTTTCGGTTTTATAACTGTGTTGTAGTGTTTTATTTTTTTCATTTATTCATAGACATTTCTTTTTGTAGATGTCCCATGTTAATTTTTGTGCTTTAGCTAATCTATTTGTTCTTATTTGGATCAAGATTTTTTTCATTTACGTTATGTGTTATTACTTCTCCAAGATATTTAAATTGAGTGATCATTTTGATTTTATTACCATTTATGGTAACTTCTTTTAGTTGTGTTGGTTTTTGGGGCATAATTTCTGTTTTATCAAATGATATTTTGAGGCCAGTTTTATTTGCAATGTTTTGAAATTCTTATGTCTGGGTTTTTGCTTCTTTTATGTCAACTGCTAGTAATGCTAAATCATCAGCAAAACCCAAGCAAATTGTTTTGAATTTTCAGCCAATCTTTATTTTTAAGGGACATTTCCTAAACCATTCCCTCATTACCATTTCTAGAGCAAAATTAAGTACGGTACCTAATAGTGGTGAGAGCCCATTACCCTGCAATTTTTATTTCAAATGACTCTGATATTTCACCTCTAAATTTCACTTTTGATTTGGTGTTACTGAGAGTCAGTTTTATCTTGTTTATTAATTTGGGGTGCTGTTCAAGGTATCTTAACATTTTAAACAAAGATTCTCTATGGATGCAATCGTAAGCTTTCTTGAAATCTACAAATGTTACTACCATATCTCTGTTTCTTCTCCTGTTATAGTCCATTATCAACTTAAGACCTGATCTGATCAGGACAGTTCCTCCAGTGTCTGAAACCTTCTTGATATCCTCCTAGTTTTCTCTCAAGTTGTAAACTTAAGGATGATTATTGAAAGGATTGTGTATGTTATGTGTAGGAGCAAGATTTCCCTGTAGTTATTAGGGTCAGTTTTGTCTCCTTTTTTTGTGCAGTGGGTGAATGAGGGCTGTAGTCCAGTGTTCTGGTAGTTCTTCTTCAATCCATTTAGAGACAAGTGGTTGATGGAGGGCAATTTTTGCTGATTTTCCTGCATAATTCCAGACTTCCACAAAGGTCTGATCTTCTCTTGGGATTTTGTAGTTTTTTAATTTATTCAGTGCTTGGTAGACTTCCTTTATTGTGGGGGCATTGTTGTTCTCTGGTGGTGTTTTTATTGGGGTGTTGGTGTCCAAATGAAGAAGTTCTGTAGGTTCATCACAATTTAGAAACTTGTTGAAATATTTAGCCAGAATTTCTGCTTTCTCTTTATTGTATGAGCCAGCTTACCATTTTCATCCTTCATCAGTAGAGTCGGGAGTTAATATTTTCGGAGCTGTATTTTGAATGTTTTGTAGTAGTCCCTTGATTGAGTTTTATTGAATTCTTCAATTAATTGCAGTATGTCCTTATGATGCTGTCTTTTTATTCTTCTTAAGACTTGGGTAGTTTCTTTTCTCTGTTTTACTAGATTTTGATAGGATATTTCTGATTTTTGGGACTAATGTAATAGGCATGCCTGATGTCTTTTCCCCGCTGTTTCATCATATTCGCTGTTCCTCCATTGGTGTGTTTTATGTGGTTTAATTGGAGCCAGGTCTTGTGCAATTTGTTTAAGGTTGTGTTTCAGTTGCTTTTTGATAATTTTCATTGTTGATTAGCTGGGTAGGATCTATTTTTCTTTTAGTTTTAAGGGCTTGCTTTTGTTGTCTCCTATGGGGAGTAAGCTTAATTTTAATTTTATTTATGTAGTGATCTGAAGCTGTGTCTGTTCCTTGGAGGACATTGCCAGAGATGTGTCCAAATAGGGGATCGATATTCAGAGTTGTTTGAGACTAGGCAGGGTGTACAACAAGGCAGTGGCACTATCACCACTTTTATTTATCATTCTAATGGATGAAATAATGAAAAGTGCTAATAGACTCACCATCAACTCTGAGTTTAAAGCTCTTGCCTTTACAAATGATGTGGTGATATGGGGTGATAGTAAGGCTGAAGTACAAAAGGAGCTGAGTGACTGGAATGCCATATTCAACCAATTTGGTCTCAAGATAAGCAAGTCCAAAATGGCAGTGTTGCCTGTTACCCAATAGAAAATCTGTACTAACATCATTCTAGAAGGATCGAAGTTGGAACAAGTACATCAGTTCCATTAACTTGGCAGTGTAGTAACAACAGATAGTCGACCATCTGCAGAAATCACTATTAGAATTCAGAATGGAGCACAAATTTATCATCTTATAAGGAATCTTCTTTGGGATAAGCAAGTTCCATTAAGATGAAAAAGAATACTTTGCAGGGGCTTCTTTTTACCAGTTACCACATACAGTCAAGAAACCTGCATCCAAACCAACAGAAATATCAGCAAACTATAAGCAATGGAAATGCTTTAAGAACTATGATTCAGAAAACAAGGAGGGACAAAATAAGAAAGGAAAACATCCGCCATCTTGTCCAAGTGAAAAAACCTCATAGTGAGATCTGTGTCAAAGTCAGGCTGAAATGGTTTGGTCATCTCAAAAGAATGGACTCACAAAGAACAACTAGAGTGTGGTTTGAGAAGGAACTGGAAGGCAAAAGAACAAGAGGTTGGCCAAGGAATAGATGGATTGATCAGATTAGATATGATCTAGCTGGACAAGGTCTGGATTTGCAGCAGGTTAAGGAAGAAGACACCTATATGGACAGACATAAGTGGAGAGCGCTCATTCACCGCACGCAGAAATCTGGAACTGGTTCAAGATGGTGATGATGATGATGATGATGATGATGATGATGATGATGATGATGATGATGATGACCACCCCTAAGTTGATTTGTTTCTCCTCAATAAGAACCAAAAAACAAAATAAAAACCATTCAGTTTATTCAAGGTGGAAAGTTTTGAAATTAACTCGTGGTACAGTATATTAATTCTAGTAAGGTTAATTTGCTGAAGTATGAACAATGGGCTAGCACTGTCAACATTGTCATCAGCATGGTACCCATTCAACAATATCAGGTGGCAGTGTACTCTGGCAAAATATCATAGAAGATTGAGCTGAGGCTGTCTACATATTTCCTTATGATCATTCAACCCCTCTTGAACTACTGCTCTCCAATTTGAACAACAGTCTCCCCTCAAATTCACCAGATCAATAATATAGGCTATCTGTGGTGAAATCCATGAGTGGCATAACGTGTGATTACGTGCCATAGCTCATAATTTTCTTGCTTCCACTCTTCTGTCATTATGGCATCCGTAGAGTAGAAGTCGGACCAAATAGCATTTCTTTTCTCGTTTAAAGTTTGGTGTGCATTCTCGTAGGGCTTGATGTTTGGTAGACGAAACTTGTGTTTTGATATCGTCAATGAAGTAGTCCTCTTTGGTTAGAACATATGTTAACCTTGAAGGGGCTGACTTCCCAATGCCTAGAATTCTCTTGAGTTATCGGGCCTTGACTTTTTCTTGAGTTTTCTTGAGTTTTTCCCAGGTAATGCTAATCCCATAGGTTGCTATTGGTGATATGGCTGTCCTGAACAGTACCATTGCTGTGCCGAATGATATTTTTGTTGAGGTTGTTGAATGTTGTAGATGGCTTTTATTGCTGCGGCTGCTCTTTCTTTGATGTGGATATTGTAGGATGTTAGAGTAGTTTGGAGGGTGACTCCAAGGTACTTGAATTTTGGCACTACTTCTAGAGGTTTGTTGTGCATGGTTATTGTATTTTTAGGTGCATGTTTTCCTCGTTTCCTAAAGGTCATTTGTTTAGTTTTGTTGTGATTTATTTGCAAACTGTTTCTTTCTGCCCATGATGTGAGCCTGTTGAGGACCTCTTGGAGCTCTTCAATGTTTTCTGAGCCTATTGCTACATCATCTGCATAAAGTATAAGCAATGCTGAGGTATCTATGATTATTTCTGTGATGTCTGCTGTCATGATGTTGAATAAAATTGAGCTGATTGGGTCACCTTGTAGGACTCCGTTTGTTTGGGTTGTGTTTTTGGATAGGGTTATGTTGTTTGATATTTGGACATAGTTATATTTGAGGATATTCAAGATTCTGATTGCTATCAGATGTGTAGCCCCTGTTAGGTAATTGAGTTTCCGGACGAGTGTTGCTTTGTCAACAAGGTCAAAAGCCTTATGATAGTCTACGAAGACTACAAAATATTTCTTTCCTGGGTGCCTCAATATATCTTGGACTTGTTCTATTGGGTATTTTACGGTATCTAGTGTGTTTCTTCCCTTTCGGAAGCCGAATTGATTTTCTGGTATCTGGGAGTCTATTTCTTCTGCAAGCCTGATTGTTAAGATTTTCATGAAGATTTTGAATGATGTATTTTCAAGGGCTATACCTCAATATGAATCAGAATTGTCAGTTTCTCCTTTCTTAAACATCATTTTGATTGTTGACAATCTCCATTGCTCTGGAATTTCCCCAGTGTGCATGCATATGTTGAATAGCTCTACCCAGTAGTCTAGCATGACAGGTAGAGAGTCTTTCAGGTGTTCTGTGCAGATGCTGTCTGGGCCGGGGGCCTTTCCATTTTTTGCTGCAACCAAAAACTTCCACCAGCCGAACGAAGACTGTATATGTAACCTGTGCAATGATCATTGTGAAAGATACCATGCACAAAACTGCAAAATGAGGACAACCTCAATAATAAGAATGGCATTAGCATAGTTGACCATCTGTACAAAAATTGTTTTTTCACATTGTGCGCTTTTCATGTAATAATAATAATAATAATAATAATAATAATAATAATAATAATAATAATAATAATAATAATAATAATATAGGCTATACATTGCAAAATGTATTTATTTAAATCTAAATTGCAATACTAGTTTCAATTCATGGATCATCGTCAGTTGCTTACACTAACAATTAAAATATTACTTTTACAATCGTTAGAAACCACTTTCTTTGAGTTTGTCATATGTTACATTCTTAAAATCTAATAACCATCCATGTTTCATTTCACTGGCATATCGCTAGCTGTTGAATTAAAACCATCAATACAGAAACATGAAACTAATCACATATGACATTAACCAGTTAGACCAGTGTCCTTGTTTGCTGCAATTGTAAGGAACAGAAACCCCAAGATCAGAAATCAGTCTACACAGCAGGTATAGAATAAGTTGATGCGAAGTGGTTATACTGCCATCTCCACCCATAATGAGATGGCATGAACATGGAACATTCTCATGGTTTTCAATGTGGACAATTGTTATTAGTAGGCTATATACATATCTTGATAAACATTTGTTATATTTGTTATATTTTATTATGAAAGTTTACATTTGTTAATTAGTCTGTTGACATTACAAGTAAAATGTGCTCAGTGTAGCTGTATATTGTGCTTTGTGAATAAGTAAATAAATAAATTAATTAATTAAAACTATCGATGTATAAATTTGATCTATGTGACATTATACTGGTAGTT
Organism: Anabrus simplex; assembly: GCF_040414725.1. Taxonomy (NCBI): domain Eukaryota; kingdom Metazoa; phylum Arthropoda; class Insecta; order Orthoptera; family Tettigoniidae; genus Anabrus; species Anabrus simplex. The sequence goes on along the minus strand of NC_090265.1, from coordinate 1,612,018,855 downwards.
TACCCAAACTATGGTGTTACAGTAGACTACTGCTTATGGTAGTCCACTGATGAGGCAAGTTCAATAAATTCATAGGACACATTGTAACTGTACAAAGCTGTCACTAGCTTTTTTTTTTCGCAAGTTGCTTTACGTCGCACTGACACAATTAGGTCTTATGGTGACAATAGGACAGGAAGTGGGCGTGGCCTTATTTAAGGTACAGCCCCAGCATTTGCCTGGTGTGAAAATGAGAAACCATGGAAAACCATCTTCAGGGCTGCCGACAGTGGAGCTCGAACCCACCATCTCCCGAATACTGGATACTGGCCGCACTTATGTCACTGGCTTGTCACCAAGGCAACTGCGTTTCAAATCGCATCCAGTGCATGTGAGATTATTTGAAATAAAGTCATATTCTTGTGGTTCATAAAACTGAAGGTCATATGGCTCCCTCTGTAGATTAGTCGTAGTGTCAGCCCTTAGCTGAGTCCTGGCATTGCTTCCACTTACTTGTGCCAGGCTCCTCACTTTCTTCTATCCTATCCGACCTCCCTTGGTCAACACTTGTTCTTTTCTAACCCCGGCAGTATTCACGCCCTTCGTGGCCCTTGTCTTTATTTGGCCTATACCTTCATTTTTCAAAGTGTCAGATCTACTCAATATTTTCTCTCTGATCAGTGTTAATAAAGGATGGTTGGCTAGTTGTACTTCCACTTAAAACAGTTATCACCACCACCACTGTCACCACAGCATCCGAATCCCTAGATTGCGGATTCAAACCTGGGAGAGGTAGTGGAATTTTTATGGGCAGACAAAAGTCCATTCGACACTCCATGTTCTACAATGTTGCCATGTAAAAGATGTCTGGCGACACGTTCAATCAATCAATCAATCAATCAATCAATCACTACTGATCTGCATTTAGGGCAGTCGCCCAGGTGGCAGATTTCCTATCTGTTGTTTTCCTAGGCTTTTCTTAGATGATTGCAAAGAAATTGGAAATTTACTGAATGGCTCCCTTGCTAAGTTATTTTAATCCCTATCTCCCCTTCTTATAAACAAATATTTGCCCCAATTTGTCCTCTTGAATTCCAGCTTTATCTTCATATTGTGATCTTCCCTACTTTTAAAGACACCACTAAAACTTATTAGCCTACTTATGTCATTCCATGCCATCTCTCCACTGACAGCACGGAACATACCACTTAGAATTTATTCCTAAATTGTACTACATATCACTTAGTCGAGGAGCTAGTCTCCTTTCTCCCAAGTCTTCCAACCCAAACTTTGTAACATGGAACCATACTCTAGTTGGGGTCTTACCAGAGACTTATATGCCCTCTCCTTTACATCCTTACTACATCCTCTAAAAACCCTCATAACCATGTGTAGAGATCTGTACCCTTTATTTACAATCCCATTTATGTGATTACCCCAATGAAGATCTTTCCTTATATTAACACGTAGGTACTTACAGTGATCCCCAAAAGGAACTTTCACCCCATCAACACAGTAATTAATACTCAGAGGAATTTTCCTATTTGCGAAACTCACAACCTGACTTTGAATGCCGTTTATCATCATACCATTCATACCATACCATCTCACAACATTATCGAGGTCATTTTGCAGTTGCTCACAATCTTGTAACTTATTTATTACTATGTAGAGAATAGCATCACCTGCAAAAAGCCTTATCTCTGATTCCACTTCTTTACACATATCATTGATATATATATAAGAAAACATGAAGGTCAAATAATACTGCCTTGAGGAATTCCCCTCTTAATTATTACAGGGACAGATAAAGTTTTGTCCACTCTAATTCTCTGAGTTCTCTTTTCTAGAAATATAGCCACCCATTCAGTCACTCTTTTGTCTAGTCCAATTGCATTCATTTTGCCAGTAGTTTCTTATGATCCACCCTATCAAAAGTCTTAGACAGGCCAATCGCGATACAGTCCATTTAACCTCCTGAATCCAAGATATCTGCTCTATCTTACTGTAATCTTACAAGTTGAGCTTCAGTGGAATAACCTTTCCTAAACTCAAACTGCCTTCTATCAAACCAGTTATTAATTTTGCTTTCCCAAAGCTTAAATGCAATGTATGTTAAACTGGCCTGTAATTTTCAGCTTTATGTCTGCCAACCTTTCCTTTATACACAGGGGCTACTATAGCAACTCTCCATTCATCTGGTATAGCTCCTCCAACCAAACAATAATCAAATAAGTACTTCAGATATGGTACTATATCCCAACCATTGTCGTTAGTATATCCCCGAAACCTTATCAATTCCAGCTGCTTTTCTATTTTCAACTTTTGTATCTTACTGTAAATGTCATTGTTATCATAGGTAAATTTTAATACTTCTTTAGTATTAGTCACATCCTCTATTTGGACATTATCCTTGTAACCAACAATCTTTACATACTGCTGAGTGAATACTTCTGCCGTTTGAAGATCCTCGCATATACACTCCCGTTGTTCATTAATGATTTTGGAATGTCCTTGGAACCTGTTTCTGCCTTAAAGTACCTATACATACTCTTCCATTTTTCACTAAAATTTGTATGACTACCAATTATGCTTCCCATTATGTTATCCTTAGCTGACTTCTTTGCTAGATTAAATTTCCTAGTAAATTCCTTCAATTTCTCCCTACTTCCACAGCCAATTTCTAACTATTTCTTTCCAACCTGGACCTCCTTCTTAGTCTCTTTAATTATTTGTTACAATATAGTCGATATTTACCATACCTTACAACCTTTAAAGGTACAAACCTATTTTCACATTCCTCAACAATTTCTTTAAACCCATCCCAGAGTCTGTTTACATTTTGATTTACTGTTTTCCACTGATCATAGTTACTTTTTAAAATCTCCCTCATGCCTGTTTTATCAGCCATATGGTACTGCCTAATAGTCCTAATTTTAATATCTTCCTTTCTTTCATATTTATTTTTAACTACGACAAATGATGACTAATACCATCTATTACATCGGTTTCTCTATAGAGCTCATCTGGTTGTTATTTGCCATTTGTTGTTCATGCTTCCTGTCATTCGCAATACCTTCCCAATTGACATTTGGTAAATTGAGACCACCCGCTACTATCACATTCCTTTCCATATCGTTTACCACATAGCTGATTAACTTTAGAGATGAGCCTTACACCTACAATTTCATGTTTGTTATCTTTAACTTTTTCATAGCTTAAAAAATTCTTCTTACAATAGAATGAATACTCTCCCTCCTACCATTCCTATCTCTACGATACACACTCGAGTTCCATAAGAATAATCAGCATCAATGCTACTCTTTCCCAGTCTGTACACTCCAAAGACATCAAGTTGCCTATTAACTTTAGAGATGAGCCTTACACCTAGAATTTCATGTTTGTCACCTTTAATATTTTTGTAGTTTACAAATTCTTCTTTCACCAGAATCAATACTCCTCCCCCTCATACCATTCCTATCCTATTTCTACAATACATACTCCAGTATTAAACAACACTATTGTCGCGGCCACCAAATTAGGCGGGTGAGGAAAACTGTGCTGTCGTCAGATATGGGAACGGCGAAGCGACAGATGGTCGAGAGTCGCTTACCTCCGAGCACGGATTGGCAACGTTGATCATGCAGTGCTGTCTAGTTGAAGCTTATCCGCTCCAGGCCACCTTACCGAGTCATTCCGTCATGCATCTGTTGAGCTCGCACCGTAAGTGCAGTTAAAGATGGATAGTAAATGTGTTCAACTTGGTGTTTTTTCGGGTCTGTTATCTGAAAAGGATGAAGTGCGAGAAACGAACAAGAAACTCCTCCAAAGCATCATCAGTTTGAAGGGCTTAAGAAGAAGGATTTAGCCAGCTAGACAAAATCCATAATTGTGAATGTATTGCAATACGTGCAGAAGTTGGCCGACTCAAATATTTTCCACGCTGTGAATTTCAGGAAAAGCCAAGAATTGACTGCAAAATGTGTAATTTTAGCCTTTGTTTGGTCCAGAGATGTGTTAATGAAGCAAAATATTCACCCAACCATAAAATACTTTCATCTTCAAGGAAAACTTGATAAATTAGCCCTCTCTTGGGGCCATGAGGTAGTAAGGTTGCCACCCTACCACTGCCAATACAACCCAATTGAAATAATTTGGGCTCAAGTCAAGAGAGAAGTGGCAGAGAGGAACAAAACATTCAAAATAAAGGATGTAGAAAAACTCATGTCAGAAGCCATCAACCGTGCGACTGCTGCAGATTGGGAAAAGTACTTCAATCGCGTGGAAAATCTTCAAGCAGATGATTGGGCCAAGGAAATAAGGGACAAAAGAATGAAGCCATTCATCATCAGTGTAAATGACGACTTGACTGATAGTGAGATGAGTGATGACAGTGACTAAGAAATCTTAGACTGCTTTTTAGCTAGAAACCGATTCTTAATTCACTGTAAATTAATGTAAACCTATTCTGTAAAGTGGTTCTTTCTCTATATTACTCAGTCCAATATACATTATTCAAATATTTAAGGTTATAATGTAATAAAACTCGTACAGATTAATATGTAATCCGAAAGTAGTTGGGCCGTCCTGCAGCCTGTGCTTGCGCGCACACCCCAAACTGCCCCGGCTAGCGTCATTTACATGATTACTTTCCAGGCAATTTTCAAGGAAAACTACAAGACTCACGGAAATATGTTTCAGATAAAAAATGTAAGTCAGGCAATTTTTTACATTTTTCCCACAGACAAAATTTTATTGGCTGAAGAAATAAAAATTTGGCCGCTTACTGAAATTTTCAATACATGATTCTACGGATTTAAATTTACTCGTTCAAGATTTCATTTTTAATAATTATTTAAAGTTGTTTATATGAGAAAAGGTTATACCACTGAAATCAGCAGTCTTTTCTGAAGCTTGTAGTATAATTTGTTTCAAAACATTGTATGAAGTAACATCAGGAGCTTGAGAGAGAACAAACTGACTCGCACTCCGAAATTATGTGTTCAGTTAGACATTTCTTCGCCAGTTGCTACATAACCTTGGCAACAGCATAATTTCTCTGACCTGCCTAATTTGGTGGCCATGTCAGTAGTATGTTTTTATTGTTTTCCCACCTATTCAATACAGTACAATCTTTAAAGTTAGGACTTTGTCCTTATCAAAATGTTAACATATAATTAGTACATTGGGTGGTACATGTTTCACCTATCAATTGTATGCATCGTCAGCCATTTTTTGTCTTAGGAATAGATCAGGTACCTGATTGGGAATGACTTATGAATACTGTTAAAAACTATGTCTTGTAAAAATGGATTCCCAATCAGGATACAAACGCTTTTTATCCTGGCTCGCAACTTGTTAAAAGGGCCAATGTCCCTGTTAAGTACTAAACGAACAGCTAACGTTTAATTAAATAAGCCTTTGCCAATAATGTTAGATTACCAATAAAGACCTAGCAATTTTTAAAGAATACGATAGAAAAAATTAGCATCTAATAAGGTGACTTGCACAAAGAAAGTATAAAGTTATTTAAAGTTAGTCATTGAAGAAAATAATTGAAAAACTATAAGCAAAACCTCAAATGCTCAAAAATAGGTTTTTTTGACATTGGCCCTTTTAGAACCAAGCCACAGATTTCTGCATTCATTATATCATTTCTCAGCCAAGATTGAACCTTTTATTACAATATCTGGTAAGTATATATCTATTAAATTATTTAATTTTAATAAAGAATTTATTGCGGCCAAATGGCCATAATGATACATATGTCATATTCTTTTTAGAATTTGACCTACATAATAATACAGCATATTTCCTAGTTCTGGGCAGTCATGTCACTCCTTGCTATATTCCACTATTGACCTGGTTCGGTTTGAGCACATGGTTATATGGTAAGTTCCGCATGTATTGTTACATAGTTCACACACGCAATTTTCATCTGGATCATGAAACACTTTTCGGGAGCAAATCTTGTGGTGGAAACCATGAACTGCAAGCCTGTTCACGACTTGCCTCATTTCACACAGAGGTTGCATCCATCTTTTGTCTAGCATTGCATTTGTTGTGTAGAATTCCATCAGTATATCCCGCTTTTTATTCTGTAGAACTTGGAGCAGCTTATTGTAACTTTCCGTAGTCGGTAGTAGTAGAGTTATCCGTAGATCCTCTATTAGGAACGTTTCTCTTGCAAGCTCGTACACCAGTCTGGATCTGGTTGTCTTTGATACATCAAGGGCTCTTTTGAGAAATCTGGATTTTGTCTTTTCTATCTCTTCCAATTGCCTGTAGTTAAGGAATTCCCATATTAGCTCGAGTCCATATGTCAGAACGGGCAGCACCTTCGTTTGAAAAAGTGCCAGTGCTGTTTCCAGTGAAATGAAATTTATATGTCCAATGTCGTTTATAGCTTTTATTGTGGCAGCAGTTTTTGATCTTATGTGTAGCCTAAAGCTTCTTCCTGTAACCTGTAGGGTAATGCCTAAGTATTTGAAATTGTTGACTATTTTCAGTTCCTTGTCGTTGCAGGTCACTTGGTCAGAAACTGCTTGCCTTCCACCGTTTCGAAAAATTATCATTTCCGTCTTGTCCTCATTGATTGTGACTTCATTTTTCATTTTCCTACTGCCTTTTGCAAGTCATTTATCTGCTCTGAAGCTATTGCCATATCATCCGCATATATGTATAATTTTGCCTTTGTTGTTTCTCGAATTCTGTCACCAACATCGTATGTGAGCACATTAAATAGGGTGGGGCTCAGGGAATCACCTTGAAGTACGCTATTTGTTTGCATTATCCAGTTTGAATTCCCAACTCTGTCGTAGATTTGTATGTAGTTTTCTGCTAGTATATTCGATATGAGGGTCGTTGTTCTTGTTCTGCCTGTTAGCGTTTCTAACTTGTTCATAAGTATAGTTCTGTTGACTAAATCAAAGGCCTTCGAGTAATCAACAAAGACTACATAAAGTTTGCCGTTAGGTTTCTCCAGCGTCATTGTTATATGTTGCAGTAGAGTCTCTACTGCCATGAGTGTTGACCTTTGCTTACGGAAGCCACATTGCTCTTCTGGCAGCAATGGGTCTATAATTACATTTATCCTGGATGTCAGTATCCCTGTTAATAGCTTCAGGGCAACCGAATCCAATGCAATTCCTCAATATGAGTTTGGATCATCAGTACTCCCCTTTCCCTTATACAGTAGCTTAATTGTTGATTTCTTCCATTCACTTGATATTCGCCCGAGTTCTAAACATTTGTTTAATAGTGCCATCCATACTGGTAACAGTTCACCTGTAGTTTGCTTAAGATGTTCAGTCCTGATTCCATCCGGTCCGGGAGATCTATTATTCCTCATTTTCTGCATAGCCTTTAAAATTTCCGTAATGAGTTCCATCATATCCTGGTCTTCTGGAGGTCTGATTTTGGGTCTTGATTCTTTTACACAGGTTACTTTCTTGATATGGTCTTCCCAGATTTCCATTGATATGCAGGGTTGGAATCTTTGAATTTTTGGTCATAGGGCCCTCTACGGGTCTGACTCTGCTTCCGTAATGACCTTTCTTTGTGCCTCTTCTATCCCTTTTCTTCTTTTTGAGCATGTCTTTATAGCTTTTCCTCTGCTGCCGGTATTCTTCCAATGTTTTGTTGTCTTTCTTTTGTCTCATGTTGTGAAGATTTTTTTCAGGGTCTCCTTCCTCTGAATATAGCATGATTCGTCAAACCATGGTTTTGCTTTTCTCCCTTGTACATATGGGGCTGCTGCACTATTGATGCAGTATTGGATCCATGTTGCAGCGTCATCAATATCTCCTTCCTTGATCTGTTCTACTACTGTTGGTAGATCGTCCATAATTTCTCTCACTTTATCAGTGTTTATTTTCTTGATTGTATTGTTAGTTGCTGTTGCCAGAATATCGTCCTTAACTTCACCATCTACTTCTAAGATGACTGGGATATGTTTGCAGATAGCAGCTCCTTCTGACAGTATAGTATTGGCACTTCTTTTTCCAGGCATTCCTCTGGTGCATATGAGGTCTATTGTACTAGCCCCATTGTGACTTATGTATGTCTAGTCTTGGCTTCGATTACGGACATGAAAACCTTCCATTCTTAGGTAACTGACTACTTCATTACTCTTTGAATTTTCTATATCCATTCTACAATTTAAATCACCAGCCAGAACAGCCTTTCTTGTTCCTTGAAAAGTATTCAAAGCTGCTCCAAGACAGTATATTATGTCCGTAGCGGTTTGTTCAGGCTTGAAATAAGCCGCCACTATCACACGTGGTTTTGTTTCTACGACTAATATATCCTCCTCCCTCCATAGTAGTTTTATTGGGGCCAGATGTGGTTTGACTATACAGGCAACGCCACCGGACGGTCTTCCTCTATTTGTGTATTGTCTTGCATATGCATGAAAATTGTAGAAATTCGGAACGTCAAATCTCGATTCCTCTCTAACCATAGTTTCTGTGAGAATGCAAATATCATAGTTGATTAGGATTTCTTCTGATAGGAGGTTCAGTAGACTTCGTAGTCTTTCCACATTCCATGTTAGTATCTTTGTTGTCCCGCTAGTGTGTACCTTTGTACATTTCTCAATGGGTATGCCTACTTTGAAAGCCTGACTTCCAATTCTTTCATTCATCATGTCACAGTGGATCCTTCCTTCCACTCCATTTTCCTTTAGGTATGCAACTACATCATCTGTAGTAGTGTCTTGACTTAGTTTTGCAACATAAAGCCATGCACTCTTTTCTGCAGGTTTTAGTCTCATTTCTCCTTGTTTGGTACCTTTTACATATTCCTTTCTTGACGGTGTTTCTACTTGTGCTTCGTCAGGACGGCGGATTTGCATATTACTCCTTTGTGGTATTGGTCTAGGCTTCCGTGTCATCTGAGTATTAATCTTGTCTATCCCGTTGTTGCCTGAGGTTTTATGCACAAGACTATCTTCGCTCATTTTCTGCATTCTTCTTTTCCCACAATTCTTCCATGTGTTATCGTGATCACCATTTCCTTTCTCTCCATTCGTGCTCACTTTGGCTGCTGTTACGAACGAGTTCATTATTATCTGTTCCGCTGGCGAAATATCATTTATTTCTTTTGCACTATTCGTATTGTTGTGTCCGTTGTCCTCCTGGTCATTGTTGTTCATATCCTCCATCTAGTGGTGCACCACTTTATCCCCTGGCCTGGTTTGTTGCATTGTCTTCTTCTCCACTTTGTTGTGCCTTGTAACTGTAGTTGTGACTCTTCCATGGTTGATTTGGGTGTTGGTTCCACTTCCTTCCCTTCCCTTTTTGGTTACTTCTAGTTCATTTGGTTCTTTTTGGTATGGGCAGTGAACCCCCATCGTGCTTTCCAGCTCGACCCTGACGGCATTACTGATTCGCTTTTCTAGTCCGATTTCCATTTGCTGGGTCAAGTATTCCCTCAAATTGTCGAGCCTCTTCGATCAGGTTTATGCAGCCGTGTTCTTTTACCTGGGCAGCATGCTTACAGGCGGTGCAGAACCACATGAGTTTCCGGTTTCTCCTTTTCAGAATGTCATATTGAGCAGTCTTTGTGTACGTGTGAGTTGCAGCAGTCGCATTCCACCTTGATTTCATCAGTAGCAATCGCTTTTGTACAGGTAAAGCATTCTTCATCTATTTGGTGGTTGTTGGTTGGCATGATTTATCTGCTGGATGTCAGATTTAACAGTAAATTCCTTGCGATTGTCTATTAATTTGCACTAGTTGAAAGGGTGAGAGCATCAAGGAACGGACCAGACACTTAACGTCTTAAACAGTTCATTTCAAGGTTACACTCAACAAAACTGTGACCTACTCTCACGATAGGGCGTCCACTTGCAAAGGATGCCAAGGTCGCTCTCAGAGACACATTGTGGCCCACTCTTCCATAGGAACAATCACTTGCAATATGTGCTAAAGTATATTTTACCTGTCAATTGTGAACGTTCCTCGGTCTGAGTCTTCTTGAATTAGGTTCCTATCACATAATTCACCATCTTCATATCCACGTATAAATATCTGCCAACATGTTCTCTAACTAACTAATTTGTCTTTTCGGTGTCTGAATGCGTATCCTCATTTAGCTCATCTGCCAAACATTCATCCCCTATGTGTGTAAAAGTCTCACCACAGTACATGCAAGAGTATATTTCCTCTCCTGTATGAGTGATTTGTGTAAATACCTTACTACACGTGGTGCATAAGGTAATACTATTCTAATCACTATGCCTACCTCAAAACTACAATTCACCTGGAACAGGATTAATTAAAATCTTGTCAACACAGATTCATAATTCATTCATAATGATTACTCCCGATAATATGCACGATGAAGATAAGTTTATTTACTGAACATCTACTGTCACATTTAAAATAACTAATAATGGCATAACTTAACGTTCACTGATCCTGAGAATTTATCTTCAGGCACTATTTAATTTTATTCCTTTCTTTACAATACAGTAGAAGACCACTATAGCGAGTATGGCATATAACGAGAACTCCGATATAGCGACGACTTTTTCTGTCCCTTCAAAATTCCTATATTAAACTGTGTATCGTCCTTTGGTTACAGCGAGAACCCTATCACTGGCGCATCCGTTATTACGAGCGATTATGCGCGCGCGATTTTTTCCGTTACCGATATTTATGCACCCCAGCAATGATATTGCATGCGATCGTTTACCTTCGGCATCGTTTCCTCGCTATTTCCACTAGCGATTTCTCTCGTCGACATTCGAAGGCGATGTCGGAGTCAATTAGTAATACCCATCGACAGCTGTTCCGTAAAGAAAATTCGAAATGAAAGAGAACATATTTTCGTAATAAATGCGTAAAAAACGTGTCCGATAACGGTTGTTAACTCGTTAAAAATTAAGGCCGACTAAACGACCGCTTAATTTTGAGGCAATTAAGTAAGAATGGGATACACCTCGAGATATGGCAGAGTGCTTAATTGATTTCGGAGGTTAGTTTATATTTTGTCGCGTCTGGTTAAATGGCGGAAAGGCTATTATGAAAATTTATAGCGAGAAAGTTATAATTCCTCTCTACTGGCGCTTGAAGTGTGTTTTCATCATACGTATAGTACGGTTAAGTTAGGATACGTGACGCTGTTTGAATAAGAAAACTGAAACGTTTGCAACGAAATGCGATCGATCATCTTCGGTACGGTATAGTTTTCTCACTTTGTGTATTTGCGAGCTCTCTCGTTGACATTCAAAGGCGATGTTGGAGTTGATTAGTAATACCCATCGACTGCTGTTCTCTAAAGAAAATTCGAAATGAAAGAGGATAACACGTTTTCGTAATAAATGCGTAAATAACGTGGCCGACAGCAGTTGTTAACTCGCTAAAAGTAAAAATTGAAGTAAACGATATCTTAATTTTAATGTTATATACGGAAATTAAGTAAGAATGTGATACACCTCAAGATATGTCAGAGTACATCACTGATTTCAGAGGATATTTCATATCTTCTCGCGTCTAGTTACGGCTATTTACATGTACATTTTTCGCGAGGAGGTTATTTCTCTACATGCGTTTCAAATATGTTTTCATGATAGGCTACATATACATTTAAGTTAGGTGACGCTGTTTGAAGAAGAAAGCTGAGGTGTTTGCCACAGAAATCTCTAGAGCGATACCGTATGTCTCCGAATCAAATTTGTTTTTGCTTCTCAGAATCTCATGCGAAAACTCAAGGGTTGTTGCATTCGCGGCCTAACAGTAAGTTAATGGATACGGTACCGCTGGCAACTACCGCGGTAACCACGCTGCTTCTTTTCACACGCGCACAGAATTCGCTGACAATAAACGACCGCCTCTTTATTACACATCGCTAGCCGGGACAACCGGTTGTAGAGTGCCTGTGTGTTTCTCAAATCTGCAGAATTGCATCAAAACATGCGACCGTTCGAATTCTTAAAAAAAGCCATGGCTACTCAGTGGCAGAGTCATAACGCGTCTATTGTACTTGACGCTTAGTAAAATTAAGGTTTATAGACAGCAGGAATATTTTCGTGATGGATAGTCGTATTGTAAAGATACGTGGAAAAGGTATTGCCAGCAAATTTTCAATGGGTTCTAGTCGATATTATGTTGCCAATTTTAAGTTAATGTTTATTAAACATTCGGAAATGTAGCATAATTGTGCAGCCGCAAGAAAATACGGCATAGGCCTAACTAAAGCTAATATTTTGCGTTAGCGTGAAGACAAAGAACTGAAAAATTCGTACTGCACAAAAAATGCATTGAGTGATCCGCAACAAGGACGCTTTAAAGAAGTCGAAGATGAAATTGTGAGGTAGGTAAGGGTTACTCTGCCTGAACGCAGGTCCGAACCTCCGCAGAGGTGTTCCTGAGCCGGAGTTTACGTGAGGTAGGGTGGCCAGTTCCTTTCCGCTCCTCCATTCCCTTACCCCCCACCAACAGCGCGTGGCAACCCATCCAACTCCTGACCACGCCCAATGTTGCTTAACTTCGGAGATATCACGGGATCCGGTGTTTCAACACGGCTACGGCCGTTGGCAAATTGTGAGGTATGTGCACGAAAAACGCAAGGGCGGAATGGCCATACCGTGGCGCAATAAACTCGTTCGTTGACTTTCAACGTTCACGATTAGGCCTATACATCGCTAGCCGCTGAATTTGGCCGATCCCGACAAGCGAGACGTGCGTGTAGCGGTAGCCGGTTATAGCTGACGCTGCGTAAAAGTAACGGTTTTATAGACAGCAAGAATAATTTCCTGATGGATCGTTGTATTGTAGAGACGCACGGAATAGGTATTGCCGGAAATTTTTCAACGAGTTCTTTTCGGTATTATGAAGCCAATGTTAAGTTAATGGTCCTTAAACCCGCGGAAATAAAGAATAATTGTGCAGCCGCAAAAAAAAAAAAGAAATACGGCGTGACGGAAGTCAATTTTTGGCGTCTAAAAATAGTCTAAACATGCGTAGGCCTACTACACAACAAGGCATTCATATGATTTTACAGACTTCTTTTTGAGGCTGATATAAATTTTTTGAAGAAAAAAGTGGGGTTCATCTTGGATTCGAAGAAATACGGTACTATTTTTTTCAGAATGAAATTAATCATATACTTTCGCGTAGTATCGGATTACAAAAAATAACAAACAAGTAAGCCGTAGTGGGAATATCATCTGCGGAAACGCAAGTTTTGAACAAACTGATTGTCATTTCATACCGATTTTAATGAAGGGTTTTCCGACTTTAAAAAATCGGATATAACGACAATCCGATATAGCGAGTAAAATTTTCGCTGTTATGAATTCTCGCTATAACGGACTTCTACTGTACTTCTACAGTTGAGCACTAACATTTTTGTCATCCCTACGTTCTGGTGTTCACCCAACAAAATTCATTAAAACTTGGCCATTGATGCCCAAGAGAGATTTGGTGTACTGTGACATCTAGTAGTCTTAGAATAAAATGGAACATCAAAATTTATGAGCAGGCAGCCAGATGCCATCAGAGCTAAATGGCAAAAATTCAAAGGAAAGCAGCACAATTTGTTCTGGGAGATTTCCGACAAAGGAGTAGTATTACTAAAATTTTGCAAACTTCGGGGTGGGTAGACCTGGGAATTAGAAGACGAGATGCTCGACTATGCGGTAAGTAATGATATAAATGTTGATTACCATAGGGAACTTGAAATAATGAGACAAAGTCTATCATAGTGCATTGGCACTGCCGGTGGCTCCAAGTAGCCTACACAGTTGCCTCCATGATATTTATAATGTCCAGTAATGGACATTTATATTTATATTGGTGTTATGCATTATGTTGTTGGCCTGGAATGACATAAGAATAAGCTTGAGTGGAACTTTAAAAAGTAGGAAAGATCATAATATGAAGTTAAAAATTCAAGAGGACAGATTGGGGGGCAAATATTCATTTATAGGGTGAGGAGTAAGGGATTGGAATAAATTATTAAGGGAAATGTTTAATAAACTTCCAACTTTGTTGAAAATATTGAAGAAGAAACTAGGTAAACAATTATGAATAAATATAAATACATGTGGTAAAAAATTGATAGGGAATCTGCCACCTGGGCAACTGCCCTAAATGCAGATCACTGATGATTGATGATAATGATGATCAATCAATCAATCAATCAATCAATGATCTGCATTTAGTGTTGTTGTCCAATTTTTCCTAGTCTTTTCTTAATTTTTTTTAAGAGAACTTGGTCATATATCAAACAACTCCTGTGATAAATTTTTCCAATCTCTTTTTTCTCATCGTCTTCTTTTTCCACTGTTTATTCCACACCTGTAAGGTCATTGGTGCAAACTGTGTAGCACATGTGGATTTGGCCCTTTTTTACGGCCGGATGCCCTTCCTGATGCCAACCCTATGTGGAGGAATGTAATTGTTGCATGTGTCTGTGGTGTTTTGACTGAATTTGAAGAAGAGAGTGTTGGGATGGACACAAACACCCAGTCCTTGAGCCAGAAGAATTAATTAGATGAGATTAAGATACCTGACCCGGCCGGGAATCGAATCCGGGACCCTCTGAATTGAAGGCCTAAATACTGACAATTCAACCAAGGAGTCAGGCTTCTTATTCCACATCCTGTGGATGAATATTTGCCCCCCTTTTATCTCTTGAACTTCACCTTTATCATCATATTATGATCTTCCCTACTTTTAAAAGCTCCACTCAAGCTTATTCGTCTAGAAATGTAATTCCGTGCCATCTGTCCACTGACAGTTCAGGACATAATGTTTAGTCAAGCAGCTTCTCTCCTCATTCCCAAGTCTTCCCAGCACAAAGTTTGCAACATTTGCATAACATCTGTAACATCTTTAGTTTTTTAGATAAAAGTATCCTCATCAAATAATCAACTAATTTTTCAATTCTTTCATCCCCTTAAGTGGATTTTCCTAAAACAAAATAATAGATATTTATTTCAAAAGAGATTGAAAATACCAATTTCTACATCTGCAAAATATTTAGTTTTTGAGATATTAAGTATCCTCATACAAAGAACTGAACTAATTTTTCAATTCTTTCAACCCCCTTAAGTGGATTTTCAGAAAAAAAAAAAAGAAATACATATTTCTTTTTTCTTAAAGAAGACTCCAAATATCAATTTTCACCTCTGTAACATCTTCAGTTTTTGAGATATAAGTATCCTCATGAAAATAATTCAACTCATTTTTCACTTCGTATTACCCACATCCTTATCTGGATATTCCGAAAACAAAAGAATATGTGTTTATTTTTAAAGGAGATTCAAAATACAGATTTTCACATCTGTAACCTTCCGTTTTTGAGATTTATCTTCATAGAAATATTTCATAAATCATTTTTCCATTTTCTTTCACCCTTCCGCCCTTAAGTAGATTTTCCAAAAACGAAAAAGGTATGTATTTATTTATAAAGGAGATTCCAAATGCCCATTTTCATGAATGTAACATCTTCAGTTTTTGAGATATAAGTATCCTCATAAAATGAATTCAACTCCTTCTTCCCCACCTCCTCCACACCCCCTCTCAAGTGACCTTTCAGAAAACAAAAATATGTGTTTCTGTATTTTATGAAGGAAATTTCATACCAATTTTCACACCTGTAACATTTTCAGTTTTTGAGATATTAGTATCCTCATAAAAAGAATTCAACCCCTTATTCAGTCCTTTTTATCCCCCCTCAAGATGTTCTTCTGAAAACCAAAAAAATATGTGAGGCTTTATTTTTAAAGGATTCCAAATCCAAATTTTCAAGTCTGTAACATGTTAAGTTTTTGAGATATACTGTAGATATGATGATTTTAAAAATTCACCCCCTTTCTCCTCCCCTTAAGTGTATTTTCCAAAAACAAATTAAAATATGCATGTTTGTTTACTTTTACAGGAGATTCTAAATACCAGTTTTCAATTGTGAAACATGTTAGGTTTCTTAGATATACTGTAGATGTACTCATTCTTATAATTCACCTTCTTTCCTCACACCTGTTCACCCCCATTAAGTGAATTTTCATAAAAGGAAGCATGCAGTATGTGTTTTTTTATTTTTAAAGGAGATTCCAAATACCAGTTTTTATGTCTTTAAGCTGTTCAGTTTTCGAGATAGAGATACACTCATGTTAAAAATTCACCCCCATTTTCACCCCCCTTAGCAATGAAATATCCAAAAATCCTCCCTTAATGAGCATCTGCATTGTAATATGAATGTATCCCCAAAATTTCATTCCTTTATGTCCAGTAGTTTTGACAGGACAAGTTATTTTATATATATATACTAGCTGTACTACCCGGTGTAGCCCGGTTGGTTTAGGATGCTTACTTTTAAGATTAGTATCACCAGTTAG